>NC_090842.1:68326171-68639447 GCF_028021215.1 Eschrichtius robustus | reverse complement strand
GCTTCTCTCCCGTGTGGATGATGTAGTGTCGAAGGAAACCTGTCTTATCTCGAAAGGCTTTCCCACATTCTTTGCACACAAAGGGTTTTTCCCCAGTGTGGCTTCTGTTATGTAAGACTAAATTGGAGCGGTGGGTGAAGGCCTTTCCACACTCACTGCACTTGTAAGGCTTCTCTCCAGTGTGAATCCGCTGGTGCCTCGTGAGGTGTGACCTGCGGTTGAAGGCCTTCCCGCACTCTGTGCACTCATAGGGCCTCTCCCCGGTGTGGATCATGTGGTGCTGGAGGAGGTGTGTGCTCTTAATAAAGGTTTTCCCACACTCTGTGCATTCATAGGGCTTCACGCCAGAGTGAATCTGCTCATGTCGAATAAGGAAGCAATTCTTGTTAAAAACTTCCCCGCATTCCTCACACTTATAGAGGTGTTTCCCTTCATGTATCAAGGGTCCTTTCACTGGTCCATGTGAGTCACATTCATAAAGAATATCTCCTGGAAAGACTCGCTGCTGAACAATCCTTGAGTGACAACCATCATGTGTCCCTAAACCACCACGTTCAGGGCTCATTTGCCCAGAGAGCTTCTCCCTCTGGGGGTCCATCCCTGGTCTCAAGTGGCCTTCATGCATTTCCAGTGGCCCATCCTGATCCTTGGTTTGTCCCAACAGGGAGTCCCCTGAGGCTCGCTGAGTCGGTTGTTCCTGGGGTGAGACTTCCTCAGACAAGGCCAGGTGAGAAGGGGCAGGCTCTGTAGTGTCAGGTTTTGTGTTGTCACCTGAAGGGAGTACAATACACAAAAAGGCATATAAGTGATGGCAACATAGAAGAAACTAAATCACCATGTCAGTGAGAAGAAGATGAAAATAGTGGGTCTGTACCTGCTGTCTTTTCAAATCTCTGAAACCCAGGTGTGCAATTTCTTTCTTTTTGGTTCTTAGATTCTTGAAAATTTTAGAGGGAAAACCCAAAGGGACAGCATGGGCATGGGACAGAATGTCTGGAGATGAGGGGCAGGTAGACAGAGGAATGATGACACTGCGTGTGGTGAGTTTGCTCGAAGCCAGAACATCTCAAGGTGCTACAGGAAGCCAGCAAAGGGGCACCTAGTGCAGTAGGTGGGAGACAGGAAGAGGTCATGCAGGCTTCCCAGATGCGGCCAGACCTACTGACGTATAGAGAAAATGGGAAGGCCCTGTCAGCCTTTGGAAATAGAACGAACAAAGGCACAGAGTCTTCCAGAATCAGGGAACTGCAGTGCATGAGAGGATAAGGTTGGTGAGAGTGGAGCTCCCAAGATGGGATTAGTGTCCTTACCAGAAAAGATACTAAGGAGCTTGCTTCTTTTCTCTGCCATGTGAGGACAGAATGAGAAGGCTGCCATCTGCACACCAAGGAGCAGGTCCTCATCAGACGCCAGATCTGCCAGCATCTTGATCCTGGATTTCCCAGACTCCTGAACTGTGAGAAATAAACGTTACTTGAGTTGCCCACTCCGTGGCATTCTTGTTACAGCAGCCAGACTAAGACAGGGGGGTATGAGTAATGTTCTCATTCTGGAGTTTGGTGATGTTAAGAATATTATTTTCAAAAAGAAACAAATGAGCAAATAATTTAATTAATACATCAATTAATCAAGGTCATTGATGAATCAGTGATGACAATGTCCCCATAAAACCAAGGTTTATGATTAACTGAAACCTGTACCTGAGGTCCACTACACAAAAGTTAGAGGTCACATGAGTATTATGGTTAAGAACATGGTCTCTGACCACAAAAACCCTAGGCCCAAATTCCAAAAGAACGCAATATTAGCTTTGTGGCGTCTGGTAAGGCACTCAAAATTCCATAGGCCTTCATTTTCCTCTTCTGAAAAATAAAGCTAAAAATAGAGCCTACCTTGTAGGACTGCTACAAGGATGAAGTGAAACACTGCATATACCATGTTCAGCAGGGTGCCAGACACAGGGCAAAAAGTCAATCAATTAGCTTTAATTTTTTATTATGGGTTAGTCCAATAATGTATACCTGGGACCTAACTAGGCAGCATGTAAATTGGAGGTGTGAGAATGAGAATGTGTGGATTAACCTTGGAGAGCATTTAAGAGTAAAGAGAATGAGCCATGAGATGCCCCATGAGCCAACATTCAAGTGATGATCAGAGAGGGAGAATGAAGGTCCAGTGAGAAGAGGGGCAAAGAATCCAAGAGGGTCAAATGCTCAAACACGACACAGTCTGAAAAGTCTGTGCTGCGTCCTGAGCTCATATGGCGTGGCGGTCAAGAGTGCTGGCTCTGGAGCAGAACAACTCGACTCAAATTCTGCCTGTACCCAGCCAGCTAATGTTGGACAAATTCTTAGCTGTTTCCTGTCTAAGCTTCCTTGTCTGAAAAACTGAGAGGCTCTCAGTTTCTGCCTCATAGGCTGCTGTGAAGGCTAAATGAGAAAATGTCTGTAAAGCACTGGGCACAGTGCCAGGTGTGTTCAGTAAATTGTGGCCCATCGCTCATGATCGTTTATGGTTGTGCTGTATTTGAAGATTAGGAGCAAAGCAGTGACCGTGTAAGGAAGAGTTTCAGCGCTGTGGTGCAAAGGAACCTCCCTCAGACCTCAAAGAGCAAAGGGAACATTACCAAGAGCTGCCAAGGATAGGGACAGATGGAGTCTTTCATAGATGAATGGTGGGGATGTTAAAGGGGGCAGACACTCTGCAGAACTGTCTGGAGTTTCTATCAAAGCTGAACATACAGCTACTCCAGGACCTGACCTGCACACATACCAGAATGTATTCCTAATGGAAATCAGTGCTTACATGCACCAAAAAACATAACATGAATATTCTCAGCAGCATTAAGCTGAAAACAACAGGAGCGCCCATCAGAAGGGGAATGGATCAACGAAGGGCAATTTTTCACGCAATGAGATATTACACCATATTAAGAGTAAACAAATTCTAACCACAGGCAACCACATGAAAAGAATCTTAGACATGATCAAAAGAAGACATATATGACAAAGAGCATGCTATGGGGTTCAACAGTCCAAACTAATTGATGCCGACAGTCTAAATTGGGGTTACCGAGCACAAGGGGCTTATCGAGGGCGTGAGATCCCAATGAGATGCTGGAAATATTCTACATATTGACTGAGGTGGTGCTTACGTGGGTTAAACATACGCAAGCATTCATGAAGTTATTAACCTCTTAAGATTTTTACACAACACAGGGTGTGAGTTACACCTCATTCAAAAAGTGCAAGAAAATTTTAGTAAATGAGATGGACGGAACTCAAGCATAGACATCTCTTGCAAGAATGAGACAGCTTCTCCAAAAAGATGGATTTTACAGGGAAAGTAGAGTCAATGTCAGTGTGAAGCCATTAGAGAGACAGAAGCATTTTCTATTTACTTTCCCCGAGTGTGAGGCAACTGAGCATATCTTTATGTTACAAAAGAGGCAGAAAAGGTGAGAAGCAGCAGTTCCCTGAAAAGGTTTGGCCTAGACTCTGGTACATGAATTGGCCTTGGTCAGGGCTGAGATCTCCTCTAGGGAGGTGAGGAAGGAAGTTACACATATGAGAGAATTAGATGAATGTGGAAGGGTTTAAGGATCAAGCAACACAAGGATATAGGCTCTATTTTCTTTTTTTCTTTTTTAAGATTTTTTTGACATGGACCATTTTTAAAGTCTTCATTTAATGTGTTACAATATCGCTTCTGCTTTATGTTTTGGTTTTTTGGCTGCGAGGCATGCAGGATCTTAGCTCCCCGACCAGGGATCGAACCTGCACCCTCTGCATTGGTAGACGAAGTCCCAACCACTGGACCGCCAGGGAAGTCCCACAGGCTCCACCTTCGACATGAAAACGTGCTGAGGGCTCAGTGGCTGGGGGAGTGCTGAAGGTTGGGAACAAGATCTTGGTGGCTGCGGGGGCCACCGTGGGAGACAGGGCTGACTAGAGGCACAGAGGAGATGTGGGGAGACCAGCCAGGAGTGTGCTGGCATCACCCAGGTAAAAGCTGAAAACTTGGACCGAGGGTGTGGGGCGGGGGCATCTTGTACTGGTGGTGGAGGTGACAGACTCAGGAAGCGTGCATGCAAAACGGACAGCATTTGGAGCGCTTGGTGGAGATGGGGGTGTTGAGGAGTTGTCTGAGGCTGCACCCAGCCTTCTAACATGCACGGGAGGTGGGAGAAACGGGCAAGGTCAAAAGCCCCCTCTTAGGCATGTTGAGCATGAGGTGCCTTGAGGTTTAAGCAAACAGGAGGGATAGGAAAACTAGGGCAGGGGAGTGCTTCTGGGTGTCTGACTGACACTCAGAGTGTGGATGGATGGAGAAGGTGGGAAAGGGTGAGATACAGAGCATAGTTGGAAAGGCCCTGTTTACTTGCAGTTCAGAAGGAAATGTGAGATACTATCATTACTCACTAGCACTAATCCCACGTGTGAATAATACTAATAGGTTACTTTTGCTGAGCCACTCACTATGGGTCAGGCCCAGTGCGAAGCAGTTTCATACATAATCTATTACATCCTCCAACCACCCAACGAGACAGAAACGATTATGACTACAATTTCTCAGGAACAGACTGAGTGTAACTGACCACACTGATCAAACCATTTCATTCCTTTCCTTGAAAACACTTAGCCTCATTTCCCAGCCCCAGGAACCAAATGACAAAGTCGAGTATCTTGTCAGTGGAATGTGAGTGGAAACAATGTGTTGGAAGTGGGTATGACATTTTCCCTTCTCTGTTTTCCCTCTGCCAGCTGGAGGATGCCAGGAACCCTGAAGGTCTCACGCTGATGACAGAAGGTAGCTGAGTCACTGAATAACTGTGTGGTCAGAGCTCCCTACTGATCCACATCGCCCTTGGTTCAAGAAAAACACTTTTCGTGTGCTGAGCCATGGAGATTTTGGAATACACCTGTTAGAACAGCTAGATTTACCTTGGCCAAACTTACATACAAAGGCACAACGGGATCATGGAACTTCCCCAGGGCCACAAGTCTGTGTGGTGTGTCACACCTAGTTTTTAAGCCCAAGTACATGGAGCCAAGAGCCTGAACTTACCTGATACGCCCCACACCTCCCCAGGAGCAGTGGAGAGTGTTATGGGGTAGAGGGACCACAGGTTAAAAGGTTCCACAGATCCCACGCCTCCAGAGAGGCCACGACAAGAAAATTCTCACAGATTTTATAGTTAATGGTCCTCTTGCTGTCTGCAACCTGCTGTGATGCCCGCTTGGCCAGCTGTTGGCACTCACCTGGGCAGGAGCTCGGGGAGTGGCCTCTCTTCGACGTCTGTAACTCTGGGCTGTGCTCCAGTGGGTGGATCAGCTCTGGCTTGGGCATAGGACACCCTGTTCACAGAGAAAAAAAGAGAACATGGGGATTTTGGTGAGAAGAAAGAAACCTCTCAACCCAGACTGGGACTGCAGGATTTGCAAGAGACCTCGGAATGTAGCTGCTCCCATCCATGCAAACAAAATGCTGCAACTGGGAAACAAACTGTAAAAACACCATCCTTTGTCCCCGAAGACTGTAGACATTAGTGCTGGTTGCATAGACAGCACCAACTCCCTTTGATCTCCATCCCACAGAACCCAGCACCGTTCAGACGTACTTCCTGAAGACGTTTTCTAATTCATTCAAGTCAGGGACCTCAACCTCCTGTGCATCAGCAACACCTGGGGTGCCCAGCTACCACCACACAGAAGTTCAAACAAAATCTCTGGGAAGGGCCTGGGCATCAGATTTTAAACGCTCCCCAGGCGATAGTAGCCAACCTGGCAGGCTAAGAAGCCCTGGTCTCCATCATCCCACAAATGGCATCATCGGTATCTGAGGTAGGCAGGTTACCTACGACAGCCGCTCTGAATAAAAAGAAAGCTTTATTTCAGGAAGGGCTGAGTGACACCCTCACAGCTCCTGCCATCCAGAAGCATCTTGCGACTCCTGTGAGGGAACCAGCCTGAGCATCAGAACCAATGAAGCAAAGAAACAGATACCTGGGTTGGCACCCCCAACCTGGAAGCCAGCATCACCTCTGAGCTGCTTCTTAGATAATAAATTTCCTTCAGGGTGTAGACTGTTTGAGCTGGTCTGTCATGTATACCCAAACATACATCAACCAATGTGGGGGTAAAGACTGTAGATAAATCAATGGCAGAGGTACCAGGACCCACACAGAAAGCGCATCTGCAGATCCTGAACCAAAGCTCAGGATTTGTTAGTCATCACTAAGCAAATGTTCACTCCTGTCTGCTACATGCTCAGCACGGGGCTCAGGGACAGGGCAGTGGAAAGTGAAGGAGTCTTTCTTCAGCTGTCAGGAGTCACACTCTCTGCAACTGCAGGGCCTTTGCACGTGCTGTCCCTTCTAACTGGAAGGCTGTTTTTTTCCCTACTTTGCTCGTTCTAGATTACTCTAATTCTTTGGGTCTCAGCTCAAATGTCACTTCCTGAGAAGATTTCACTGAACTGTGGCTCCTGAGCCCAGGTGCTTCATCAATCTGCCATGTTGCCATGCAATTTTTAAATCCTAACAGTTAAGTCAAAACTAATATTTAGTCGACTTCTTGTTTCCAGTTCTGCCTGTAAGGAGCTTCCAAGTCGCCACTCCATCCTAACAACAAGTGGCAAGCTGAACAGACTGAAAAATCAACAAGTCGTCTTGGATCAATAACAGAGGGGAGGAAACAAGGTAAACTGCTATCCCCAGGATTGGAGACACAGGGAATACAGTCAGTCACAGCTTATAAGAGCAGAGACTCATGAGCAGAAACTGCCACAGGAACCAGCGCCAGGATAGGAAACCTGAACGGTAATGAATGGATTGGTGGAGGTTCAGTGCAGACAACTCTGAGAGTAAAAAAAACTCCAGGGGACGCAGTCACAGGCAGGCCCTCACAGTATTATGAGATTTCTCTCCAGAAGCTCAATCAAGTTCCCACAAAAAATAGAAGAGAAAAATCCCCTTGGGCTTCTGGCAGGGGGGAAGGAAAAAGAACCAATTCTGAAATATACCAGAGCACTCTGTCTTTAACCAGGCCTGTCCTCAGAAGAAAGTAGTTAACCAGAGCCTAAACTGCTGGGGTTTTATCAGAGCCTAAATGGCCTGGAAGAAGGGAAATACCCAACTCCAGTCAACTTTGGCCATCCTGTCCTACCTTAGTGGAGGAGATAAACACTTGTGACATTCACAGTCCAGAGGGATAGGCCCACTAAAAGACTGAGACCAAATCATAGAACTATAGAACACTCTTTCCCTCCTGCCCTGCCACTACATTTCTTTTTTTTTTTTTTTTAATTTATTTTATTTTTGACTACATTGGGTCTTTGTTGCTGCGCGTGGGCTTTCTCTAGTTGTGGTGAGCGGGGGCTACTCTTTGTTGTGGTGCGCAGGCTTCTCATTGCGGTGGCTTCTCTTGTTGTGGAGCGTGGGCTCTAGGTGCACAGGCTTCAGTAGTTGTGGCTTGCAGGTTCTAGAGCACAGGCTCAGTAGTTGTGGCACACGGGCTCAGCAGTTGTGGCTCGTGGGCTCTAGAGCACAGGCTCAGTAGTTGCGGTGCATGGGTTTAGTTGCTCCGCGGCATGTGGGATCTTCCCGGACCAGGGCTCGAACCCGTGTCCCCTGCATTGGCAGGCGGATTCTTAACCACTGCACCACCAGGGAAGTCCCGTCCACCACATTTCTAAAGGCCTATTTACAGCAGTTACTTTTGCCCAGTATATCATATGCAGCTATCAAAAAAAATTATGAGTCACGCTAAAAGTCAAAGAACACAATTTGAAGAGACAGAGCAAGCATCAGAACCTGACATGTAAGGGATGCTGGAATTATCAGATCAGGGATTTTAAATGACACTGATTAATATGCGAAGGGCTTTAATGAACAAAAGTAGACAGCGTGCAAAAACAGATGGGTATTGTAAGCAGATAGAAGGAAATCCTAATTAAGAACCAAAAAAAATGCTACAGATCAAATAACACTGAAAAATGCCTCTGGTGGACTTATCAGTAGACTGGACACAGCTAAAGAAAGAATCTCTGAGTTTGAGGATATATCAATAGAAACCTTCAAAACTGAAAAGCAAAGAGGACAAAGACTGAAAAAAACAGAATATCCAAGGACCACAGAACTATAAAAGGTGTAATATACAAGTAATGCAAATTTAAAAAGGGGAAAAAATGAGAAAAAGAAACAGAAGAAATACATGAAACAACAATGACTGGGAATTTCCCAAAATTAATGTCAAACACCAAACCACAGATCCAGGAAGCCAAGAGAACACCAAGCATGATAAATGCTCACTACCCCCACGCCTGTCCCCCAGCAAAAAAAAACAAACAACCACACCTAGGCATACCATTTAAAAACTACAGAAAATTGAAGCTAAAGAAAAAATCCAGAGAGAAGCCGGAGGTCAAAACAAAACATCTTACCTATACAGGAACAAAGACAAGAATTACATATGATTTCTCCTCAGAAATCACATAAGAAGAGAGTGGAAAGATTTAAAGTGTTCAGAGAAAAACCTCACCAATCTTGAATTCCATACCCTGTGAAATTATCCTTCAAAACTGAAAGAGAAATAAAGAATTCTCAAAGAAACAAAAATTGAAGGAATCTGTTGCCAGTAGACCTATCTTACAAGAAATGTTAAAATAACTTCTGTAGAGAGAAGGAAAATGATGTAGGTCAGAAACTCAGATCTAAATACAGAAAGGAGGAATACTGCAAGAGGAATAAAAGAAGGTAAAGTTAAAACTTTTAGTTGTCTTAACCAATCTAACAAGTAACAGTCTGTTCAGAATAATAACAGTAATAATGTATTCAATTATGCTTATGTACATAGCTTACACGCGCTTATATATATATACATACATACATATAAATGCTTATTTTTATATATGTATAAAATATATGTACCCATTATATATGCACTTACATAGTGAAACAAATGGCAGCAATGATATGAAGGATGGGAGGACAGAATTAAGATTATTTTGTTATAAGGTCTCATGTTACCAGTGAAGTGATATAGTGTTATTTGAAAGCAGACTTAGATTAGTTGCCCTTTGTCACATTATCATTTACATGAGCACTCCTACAAAATGAAATACTTAGGTATAAATCTAAGAAAATATGTACAAGATTTATATGAGGAACTCCACAAAACTCTGATGAATGAAATCAAAGAACAAAATAAATGGAGAGAGATTTTATGTTCATGGATAAGAAGATTCAGTACTGTCAAGATGTCAGTTCTTCCCAATTTGATCTATAGATTCAATGCAATACCAATCAAAATCCCAGCAAATCATTTTGTGGATATCCAAAACTGATTAAGTTTATATGGAGAGGCAAAAGACCCAAAACAGCCAACACAATATTGAAGAAGAACAAAGTGGGAGGACTGACGCTACCCAACCTCAAGACTTACAATAAAGTTACAGTAATGAAGACAGTGTGATGTTGGTGAAAGATCAATGGAACAGAATTGAAAGCCCAGAAATAGACCCACATAATACAGTCAACTAATCTTTGACAAAGATGCAAAAGCAATACAATAGTTAGCAAAGCTAGTCTTTTTAACAAATGGTGCTGGAACAGGACATCCACATATAAAAACAATTACCTAGACAGACCTTATACCCTTCACAAAACTTTACTCAAAATGGATCACAGATCTAAATGTAAAACACAAAACCATAAAATTCCTAGAAGATATTATAGGAGAAAACCTAGATGACTATGGGTATGCGATAACTTTCTAGATACAACACCAAAGGCATAATCCATGAAAGAAATGATTGATAAGCTGGACTTCATAAAAATTAAAAACTTCTGCTCTGCCAAAAGAATGAGAAGACAGGACTTCCCTGGTGGCACAGTGGATAAGAATCCGCCTGCCAATGCAGAGGATGAGGGTTTGAGCCCTGGTCCGGGAAGATTCCACATGCCGCGGAGCAACTAAGCACGTGCACCACAACTACTGAGCCCGCGTGCCACAACTACTGAAGCCCACGCGCCTACAGCCCGTGCTCCACAACAAAGAGAAGCCACCGCAATGAGAAGCCCGCGCACCGCAACGAAGAGTAGCCCCCGCTCACCGCAGCTAGAGAAAGCTCGAACACGGCAACGAAGACCCAACACAGACAAAAAAAATAAAATAAATTAAAAAAAAAAAAAAAAAAAAAGAATGAGAAGACAAGCCACACAGTAGGAGAAAATATTTGCAAAAGACATATCTGATAAAGGACAGTTATCCAAAATACACAAATATCTCTTAAAATTAGAAAGTAAGAAAACAAAAATGACCCAATTTTAAAACGAGCCAAATACCTTAACAGACACCTCACCAAAGACAAGAACAAGGACCTTAAAACACATCTCACCAAAGACAATATACACACAGCAAATAAGCATATGAAAAGATGCTCCACAGAATATATCATCAGGGAAATGCAAATTAAAACAAGATACCACTACACAACTATTAGAATGGTCACGGGACTTCCCTGGTGGCGCAATGGTGAAGAATCCACCTGCCAATGCAGGGGACACTGGTTCGAGCCCTGGTCTGGGAAGATCACACATGCCGCAGAGCAACTAAGCCCGTGAGCCACAACTACTGAGCCTGCACTCCAGAGCCCGCATGCCACAACTACTGAGCCTGAGTGTCACAGCGACTGAAGCCTGCGGGCCTAGAGCCCATGCTCTGCAACAGGAGAAGCCACCGCAACGAGAAGCCCGCACACCACAATGAAGAGTAACCCACGCACTGCAACAAAGAGTAGCCCTTGCTCGCCGCAACTAGAGAGAGCCCACACGCAGCAACGAAGACTCAAAGCAGCCATAAATAAATAGGAAGGAAGGAAGGTCAAAACGTGGAACACTGACAACACCAAATGCTAGCGAGGATGCAGAGCAGCAGGAACTCTCATTCAATGCTGGTGGGAATGCAAAATGATACCACCATTTTGAAGACAGTTTGGTGGGTTCTTAAAAAACTAAATATACTTTCACCATAGGATCCATCAACCACAGTTCTCGCTATTTACCCAAAGGTGCTGAAAACTTATGTCCACATAAAAACCTGCACATGGATGTTTACAGCAGCTTTATTCATAATTGCCAAAACTTGGAAGCAACTGAGATGTTCTTCAGTGGGTAAATGGATAAAGGATGGTAAATCTAGACAGTAAAATATTATTCAGCACTAAAAAGAAACATGCTATCAAGCCATGAAACGAGAAACAAATGCATATTACTAAGTGAAAGAAGCCAATCTAAAAAGGTTACATACTCTATGATTCCAGCTATATGACATTCTGGAAAACACAAATGGAGACAGTAAAAAAGATCAGTGGTTGGTGAGGGGGCAGGGATGAATAGAGAGGACTCTTAGGGCAACAAAAAAATTTTGTGTGATACTATGATGGATACACGTCATTATACATTTGTCCAAACCCATGGAATGTACAACACCAAGAGTGAACCCTAATGTCAACTATGGACTTTGGGTGATTATGATGTGTCAGTGTAGATGCATCAACTATAACAAATGTACCATTCTGGTGAGAATATTGAGAACGAGGGAGGGTATGCTCGTGTGGGGGGAGGGGGTGTATGGGAAATCTCTATACTTACCTCTCAATTTTGCTGTGAACCTAAAACTGCTCAAAAAAGACAAGTCTTAAAAAAACAATAACTATTTATAGATGTAACCATATTCTAAGGACTGTGCCAAGCAATTTAAATGCATTAAAAAAACTGAATTAAGTTTATGAACTAATTTAGAAATGAAATGACATAAATATTTAAAATATTGAGTCTTTTCATTCAGGAACAAGGTAAATGTCTTCATGGATCTAAGTCTTTTTTAGGTCCTAAGCAAAGCGTTATATTGACCTTCTTGTGGGCCTTGCATGAAAAATTCTATTTTAGGATTTCCTTATAGCACCCACATGAAGTACATACTGCAATAAGCACCATTTTATAGATGAAGAAACAGAGGCTCAGGCAGATAAAATGATTTGCTGAAACCATGGACATGATGAATGGCTGAGCCAAGATGAAAACCAAAGTCTAGTCATCTCTGGCATCTGGCATCTGTATTTAACTACAAAGCTACACAACACTGTTCCAGAAAATGCTGAGTCCAAGTGTAGGGTGATGACCATGACAACAAGGACGACGATGATATCATTAATAGTAGCGACAGCAGCAGGGGTCACAACTGCTAACCCCACACACAGCCAGGCGTCAGCACGCACTGTTCTGAGCCACTCACCCTCACGACACACGTGTGAAGTAGGTACTGTATTACTTCATGAGATACTACCTATGAGATGACTGACATACAGAAGCGTTCAGTAGCCTGCCCAGGAACACACAGCTCATAAGCAGCAGAGCAGGGATTAGACACCAGGGGTCTGGCACCAGACCCTGGTCTCCCAAGTGCTACACGAAGAAGGAAGCAGCAAACACTTCCCCGTGGGAGTCAGCAGCCTCAGACCAAGTGGGCTGTGGTGGTGAGAGGGGGGCATGAGCAGAGGAGTCAATCCTCAGGAAACAGGGCCAGAGGAAGGAGCAGACGTGGAGACGCCAGAATTCAGCATTTCATGAACTACTAAAAATAAAAACTTGGGTTCGGAATCCCACACAGTGATTTGGTCAAATAGAGACATTTGCACGAACATCATATATCATTTATTCTTATCAACATTTCACAAAAGGACGGACAAAAAATGCAAAGGAGAGCTGTTGACAACCAAGATGTGCCTTTTAAGTTGAATGGATTAAGCTTTAGGAGGGACTCACAACAACGGCCCTATTTTCCTTACTTGCTGAGGACAGCGTGCTGGGAGAATTAAATGAGTAGAGCATGAACAGAGAAACAAGATAAACATACAGCAAGAAATAGAGATGAGGAGGAAGTGGGCCTCAGAGAGCAAGGACTTGCTGACTACCTCCTTCTGCAAAATAGCTGCGGCAGAAAAAACCACTGTGAAAACAAAGTGACACGAGCAGGCCCACGAGAGAAGGCAGAACAAGAGACCCAGAAGCCAGGGCATAATCATGCTTCTCTAAGTCGCTATATCAGTCCCTCAAGGAGCCCAGCAGGAATTCCTACCTTTGGGTTCTGTGAGACACCCCCATTTCCTCCCAACACATCCTTCTCCTTTGGTTGTGACCAAAGGCAAACTATGTTTCTTGTCCAACCCTCCCTAAGTGAGATACAAGGAGACCAGGCAGCAAGAGTGAGTCCAGAAAATAACTGAAGCTGTTGGGAGGAGGGTAGATGGGCTACAGAGGGCTTCCCAACCACCAGGCCTGGAGCCAGAGGACAGAATGAAGCAAATGACAGGTCCCACATGGGGAAGTTGGGAAGGCCTTACCCAGAGAGACCAGGAGCCCGCAGGTCTCCAGCATCACCTCCTGGTACAGGGTCCTCTGGGCGGGGTCCAGCTGCCCCCACTCCTCCCGGGTAAAAGTCACGGCCACATCCTCATAAGTAACAAGCATCTGGAAAGTCAAGCAGAGGCAGTTGTGTTGGTCTTGGGGCTACTGATGGAATCAGAGCCCATCTCTCTCCATGGCAAAGATGCAGAGACCAAACAGCCCCTGAAGGCTGAGCTCTGTGCTGGACTCCAGGAGGCAGACACTGCTCTAGACTGATCACAGCAGCGTAGCCCACAGAAGCCTCCTAGGCAGGAGCCGACGGAGAATGACACGAGGTCAGGAGCCTCCCGCACAGACTGTGAGGCACGGAATGGTGAGGGTGCTGAGATGTCAGACAAATGGGAAAGAATAACAATGACGACAAAAATAATACCAGTAATAATTACAGTAACAGCACCCCAGACTCACTGGTCCTCACTGTGTGCCTGCCTCGTGCTGAGGCATTTACATGTCTTGTTGAAGTGTCTGAAAGTCCCCAGCTCTTAAGTCCCACCCACTCCTGAGGTTTGAATCCGAAGTCCTAAAGTCAGCACTTGCCTGCTGTGTGAACTTGGGGGCCTCGCTTAATTCCTCTGAACGTTGATTTCTGAATCAATACAATGATTCTCACCGATAACAGTTATGAGAATTAAAGAAAAAAGAAACACGGGGTGACTGGCCACAGCCGGTGAGGTCAATGCCGTTATCATCTTCATGTCAGTCAGGAGACCTGAGGCCCAGGGAGCTCTACCAGTTCACCCAAAGTTTACATGTGTTGTGATCAGAGGCAGGATTTAAAAGCAGGTTCCTCTGGTCTGAGGTCTAACAGCATAACCATGACCCACTGGCAGAGTAAAACCACAGTTAATGAAGGTGTGAAGCATTTTAAATAAATTTCCCAGTTATATTCATTTCAGCCACCGCTGAAAATAATTCTGCAGACGTGGGCAGAGGAGCAGATTCATCATCACCCACCTCACAGGAGAGTCACCTGAGGTGGTGGTACCTGCTTGGGAAGTGGCAGGGCCTGGACCAGCTCCTGCTGCCATGTGAACCTTGGAGACTCCCAGGGAGAATCCACAACGAGTCATCACTTCTTTTTTCTACCTGAGGCCTGACAGCATGTATCCCGGAGGAAAGAATACTCCAGGGACCAGGGAATAGGAACTGCTGAGGACACTGGAGGCTGTAGCCAGGAGAACAACAGCCTTTGACTGGCCATGATGTCTGTCCTGGCTGAGCAGGATGGAACATTCAGCCAACGGCCACACCGTCTGGCCCTCCCAGGACACGTCTCAGCAGATGGGGGAGTGGGGAGGATTCTGGCAATCGCAAAGACCCTCTGGGGGTTCCTTAAACAACCAATATACCTTTTTTTTGGTCCACACTCTTCCGCCTGCTGAAATGCCATGTCCCTGGTTCATGCCAAGACTGCCTACCGGAAGGAAGCCTGCATGGCTTGCAAAGTTTACTTTAGGTGTCACCTCCAGGCATCCCTCTCCACTGTTCGTAGAGAAGAGGGTAAAAATACAGGCTGTGGTGGCGACATACTGGTTGTTAGTTTCTGCTACTTAAGAACTGCAGTGAACTTGGGCAGGAAACTGAACTTCTCTGAGTCTCAAGTTGTTCTTGTACAAAACAGTGATAATAACAGAACTTAGCTCTGAAAAGGTGAGGATTACATGAGGTGATATATTATGCCTGTCTACCTGCTAACAGCAAGGACTCAATGGAGGCCGGCCGGCTATTATGGTTCTTTTCTCATTGTTTTCTCTTTGCTCCCACAGCATCCTGGACAAATTCAACCAGGAATTTTGCCAGGTTCCCTACACAAAAATGCCAGAACACAGGCAACAGGAAGGGGCCATTTTAAGCTAACTGCTAGAAAAGGCCTCTTCAAATAGGAGACATCTGCGCAGAGGCCAGAAGGATGTGAGAGGGAAGTCCTGCAAAGATATAGGAACAGTGGGACTTCCTTGGCGGTCCAGTGGTTAGGGCTCCATGCTTCCACTGCAGGGGGCGCAGGTTCGATCCCTGGTTGGGGAACTAAGATCCCCCAAGCCCTGCAGCACGGCCAAAAAAAAAAAGATACAGGAACAGTACTCCAGGCAAAGACCAGTGCAAATATAAAGACTGGGGGCGGGGCGGGGCGGGGCGGGGCGGGGCGGGGCGGGGCGGGGCGGGGCGGGGCGGGGCGCGGGGACAGAGAACTTATGGTCAGGTTGGTGTGTCTGCAGAACAGTGAGCCAGGAAAGAACGGAAGGTCAGAGGAGGTCGGACGGGAGGATGGGGAAGCTGGAATTCTAGAATTTTAAGTGTGACGGGAAGGAAGGAAGCATCATTCATCCTTCACGCACTGATGAAACACCTGTCGGAGACCCAAAACTGTGGTAAGACCGCGGATAAAATAACGAGTCAGCGTCACTTGTTGTAAGTAAACGACGAGGACAAAGAGAAACCCAATGGCTTACTTAGCCTCCAGCCTGCCCAGGAGCCCTCTCCGAACCAGCGGAGAAGCAGCAATGCCAGCAATATGGTCCACTCACCCGCGCCGGGTCCAACCACGCCGCCGCCATCACGGGACCGTGAGGAGAGAGCGGGGCCGGAGAGGCGGCTCCAGGATTCAGCCGCCCGCCTCCTGCCCAGAGCGGGGGGATGAGGGGGTTGGGGGGGGTCACCTCAGCCGACGGTCGCACTCCGAGCCTCAGTTTCCCCGGCGCAAAATGCGCACGAGGCCCAGGCCGTCGCGTCAGAGCCGCGGGGACGGGGTCGGGGCCCCGGCGGGCGCTCACGGGACACTCCCGTACGGAGGACCCGGGGCGGGTGTTGGGCTCGTACACCGACGCAGAGGTAAGACACACCCTCCTCACTGGCCTGCCCAGCTCGGGGCTGGGAAACGCACCCGGCCCATCGCCACAGTCCCCACAGCCCCGGAGGACCCAGCCGGCGCAGACAGATGACGCGGCCTCCAAATGGTCGGAGGTCCCGCCCCCGCCGGCGCGGGCCGCAGGAAACCCCCCCACCCCGTCCTGGGCCGTCACTGGCCCAGCATCGGCGCAAACACGCGGCGCTCAGCCTTCTGGGTAACGTAGTATTTTTCCCCCTGCAAACAACCAGGTGCGTGGAGCAATTTGCCTCAGAGCATCAGTGAAAGCAGTATTTCTGGACTGTCTCCTCAAACACCATGAATGGTCTCTATCGGTGGAAAAAGACTCCCAGACTCCCAGATATTTTCTGGCAAGGAATGTGAAAAATGGGTCCTGACCCTGGAATTCTGTCACCTGCTCCTTCCTGTTCATCCCTAGTGTCACTTTAAAGCTCACTGTGTAGAGCCCTGTAGGCCACTGTAAAGAAGTCGTAATATGTTCCCTGTGTGTTCTAGAATATAACCAGGAATTGTTTAATTTGGTATGTTAATATACACAGAAATGGGAATGATTGTCATGAAGGAAGAAGTTTATGCTCACACATTCCTAGAAACAGGAGACAGGGCACATCACAAAGGGCCACGAGGGGAGACCAGGATGGGTCAGGAGGTAAGAGAGGTGAAGAAAGCATGGTCCAGAGCTTTTATTTTGTTTTCAACAGGAAAGACAAGGCAGGGTAGGATAAACAGTTTGGTATTGGCTGGTTTGAATACTGTCAACAGGCTGTGGAGCATACGGGCTGACCTTATTTGCCCAGCACAGGCCCTTAGATGATGAGAAATATAGTCTCCTAAGTGTACGAGTCAGAAAGAGGAGGGGTTCCAATTTGGGGCTTTGGGTTGTTTAATTTACACATGAAAGAAATAGCCCCTAAGAGTAGTTTGTTACCTCTAAGAATTGGCTAGTCCTGAAAGGGGCAGTCTCGGGAATTTCCTGGCAGTCCAGTGGTTAGGACTCCATGATCTCACTGCCGAGGGCCCAGGTTCAATCCCTGGTTGGGAAACTAAGAGCCCACAAGCCACGCTGTGTATTTGGGGACCTCAATTAGTTGTCCTTCGCCATTTTCAGAGGTGTGGGTCTATGAGAAGGGCATGTAGAACAATCTCTCTAAAATACCAATCCCACGGGAGATAACTGGGACCTTACTAACACCATCATCCCTTGAATACCTGCCTTCTACTTGCTCGCCTGGACAGCCCCTCCTTGGAATTGCTCCTTGCTCTGTCCATGACTTTCTACCTTGTTGCAACTTAAAGATCACATCTGGCTTGATGCACTGACACCCTGTTCTTTGGAAGTGACATAAAAATGGCCCATTTGGGGCTTCCCTGATGGCGCAGTGGTTAAGAATCCGCCTGCCAATGCAGGGGACACGGGTTCGAGCCCTGGTCCGGGAAGATCCAACATGCCGCAGAGCAACTAAGCCCGTGCGCCACAACTACTGAGCTTGCACTGTAGAGCCCTCGTGCTGCAACTACTGAGCCCGAGTGCCACAACTACTGAAGCGCGTGTGCCTAGAGCCCGTGCTCTGCAACAGAGAAACCACCGCAATGAGAAGCCCGTGCACCTCAACGAAGAGTAGCCCCCGCTCGCTGCAACTAGAGAGAAAGCCCACGTGCAGCAATGAGGACCCAAAGCAGCCAAAAATAAATAAATAAATTTATAAAAAAAAGGAAGAGGAAAAAAAAGACTAAAAAGGGGCGTGGGGCACAACAACAACAAAAAATATATGCTTAATACACGGATCTCCAAATTAAAAATCACAGCAGGAACTGAATGAATAAGCATTTTCATAACTCTAATGAAAAACTGATGAACTCATAAAAGTGCTAACAAAAGATCAAGATGAAAAAAAATTACATGGGACTGAGTGAACTGATGAGGATGAGTATAATTTTTGTGACTTTCTGTTTGAATTAAAAAAAAAATCCCACAAGGACTCAGAGGCAAAGAATATACAAATCAATTTTCACTGCAAAGTAAAGGAGCTGCTACAGTGGAGGATTACTGGACTGAATGTCAATATTATGACATAGTATGAGTGTGTTTCATGTTTGGTAACTGCAATCATTGTTGCTTTTGTTGTGGTCGTCCATGTACAATGCTTGATGTCAGTCTATTTATCTCTTGTAAAAATAAAATACAGTGTGTGTGTGAAAAAAAAAAAATCACAGCAGACAGAAATTTCCTTCAAGTCATCCAGCTGGTTAGAACAAGGCCAGGAAGTGTAACCAGGTGGTCTGACTAGAAGGTCCATGCTCTTGACACTGCTCCAAGGAAGGGAAAATAGTGCCCATTTACAATTTAGCTTAGACCATTCAATTGTCAGGTGTGTAACATACCTGTGAACAGATTACAAATCTTTAACCCTCAAAACTCAAGGATGACGTCTTTGAGCATTCCAGAGGCACCTCAGCATCCGATAACTAAGACAGGAAAGGCAGTCTGCGGGCCAGAGTATGAGTACAAAGGGGAGAGGCAAATACTCCCAGAGATCAGATTCCTACAGATCTCCAGCATCACGTCTCTGTAGAGGGCCCTCCCGGCTGGACCAAATGCTCCCATACCATCTCAGTAAAACTCACAGACAGGTCCATGAACTTAACTAAGCCTGCAACAACACACCCTTTAATCTCCAGTTATGCACATTTAATGATGTAGGAATTATTATGACCCCATGTTCTTTAATTTTCTCTTTGTTGAAGTCAAAGGCTAGAAGTTTCAACAGTGGGAACAAAAAGTAAATGAGAAACTGTTGACGTATGTGCAATGGAAATACACAGCATTGACCTGGTCTTTACATCTTTGTACAAATAAAGGGAATATTTGCAAGTCAAACCACTGACGACTTATCTAAATAGACACAGATTTATTGAGAGGCAAGATTCTTTCTCACCAGACATTCTCTATATTTTGTCATCACTAAATTAAATCTTGACCACTATGTAAGAATTTCCACTCTGACATAACTGATTGTTTTCGTTACAGTGATTTACATGTATATAAGCCTTCACCTCAAAGCTATGACTTATTTCTTGTTGTAGCAACTGTATTTAATATTTGTTAAAGAAATTTGAACTTCCTGAACATTTAGGTATCATTTAAGTCACTGTGAAGAAGAGTTAATATAGCATGCTATCCTTTGAGCTTCAAAGTTTGCCCTTGGCTAAAGTTTGGGGACTTAGATTTCGGGAGACTTCCTATCATTCTCAGAAATGATGAATGGCTCAGTGCACCTATTGTTTGTGTAAACACGGTGGCTTATGCTGCTAACCTGCTATGCTTCTGGAGGTCTAGAATTTTGTTATGCTCTAGACAGAGTGCCCAATAAAAATCATAGGCACTGAGGTTCTAATAAGTTTCCCTAGTAGACATTTCACACATGCAGTCATAATTCATTGACAGAACTTAAATTAAGCACTCAGATTTCCTAAAGCTTGTCCCTGGCTTCCTGTGGACTCCAGTCCTTGTATCTTTTCCCTTGACTGAGATTGCTTTGTATTCTTGTGCTGTCATAAACCATCGATGTTGAGTATAATATGCTGAGTCCTTTGATGCTTGCTAGTAAGTCATAAACCTGGGTAGCCTTGAGGACTTTCAACACAGTCATTCATTATGACTTTTAAAGTCTTATAGATCTGTCCATAAAAGCCCATATAGTTTCTCTTTGTGGTCAACATATGTCATATACTGTGCCAACTATACACACAGTTTTGTGTAAACACTGTGAGGGAGGCAAACATAAAAATACACTACTGTGTGTGGCCATTCACTAACACACACATATACTGTCTACTGAGGAAAATAAAAACGTAAAATGAACAGAATCAGACAGTGGCTGGATGTGAGGATGACGAAAGAAAAATGGCTGTGAGGTGTCTGGCTTGGTCAACAAGACAGAAGATAGTGGAATTCACTGAAACTGTTTTTTCAGGCACCTCAAACACAATGTCTAAAACCAAATGCCAACCTTAGCCCTTTTCTACTTCCCTGCTTCCTCAAACTCAGAGATTATCTATATTTCCTACAAAGTTACAAGAGATGATGCAACCATTGAAGACTGAGTTTGGTTTCTCACTCAAACTGAAAGGGTGGCCAAGATGTACTATAAAATGAGAAAGATCAAATGAGTATTATTTGATCCGTTTTAGTAAAAATGAATAGTGACCAGGAAAACAAAGATTCATACTACAAGAAGGAATCTAGGAAAGTGATAAGGGCATGGACTCTGCAGCCAGCCTAAATGGCCTCCAATCCCTAATCTCATACTTTGTAACAACTGTACAATTTTGGGCAAACTCCTTAATCTTTCTGTTCCTCAGTTTTCTGATTTGTAAAATGAGGATAATATTACCTACCACATAGGCTTGTTGCAAAGGTTAAGAATTGATGTGTTAAAACATTCAAAACAATGGCTGATATACAGTAATACCACATGTTTGCTTGTTCTTAGAATTATTATGGGTGCATCCTCATGGTGATGGTCTTGGCCAAATGACACATGCATTAACTCAGTGTATATGAATACACAGAAGGTGTGGAAGTATGAACAAAGGGTAACAGACATGAGAAACATTCAACCTGGAGACACAGATTTGGGGGAACTCTGTAGATCACTGAGTATAAAATGCATTGAGTGGGAATTAACTCACTCATGGAACACATCACAAGTGAGACAGCAATGGCCTTGGATGGACCCTGGGAAGCACATTGTTTAATACATGGGCTGAAGACACAGACTCTCTGAAGAAGAGTAAGAACTCACAGAAACCAGGAAAGGACCTTCAAGTCAGAGAGGTGGGCAGCAGTCCAACAGTGGTGGGAGGGCGGGAGGAGGAGAGAGGACAAAAGGGAACTTTGTGAGACCTGCTTAAGTCAGGCAACCGTGGTGGAGGTCATTCTTTAGTTGTCAGTGGAGCGAAAGGGACATGAGGGGGTGAGGACAGGCAGTGGACAGAACAGTCACACAGGGTGTATCTGTGAGAGAAAAGAGAAGGGCAGAGCTCAATGCGCATGTAGGGCAGAAAGTGCCTGGGGGTGAGGAACACAGGTATAGATTGTGAGGACAGAAGGGGATTCAGAGGGAGAAGTTAAAGACCAAGAAGTAGAGGCACAAAAGAAAGACACAGGCCCTATACAAGTTGGGGAATATGGGAGAATGTGTTCAACAACAAGGAGGAAGACTGAACCTGGAAGAGGAGTAGCCCATTCTCCTTTGAGGCTATAACAAGCCTTAGAGAGCTCGGAAATTTTACACACAAATCTTCCCTGGAGAACACAACTCTGAACAATCTGCAGGTTGCCCAGTTTTATTTTCTTGAGAAATATTTGTGGATAACAACACAGAAGACGGCAGGTCTTCCATTCCTCCAGATACTTTTGGATTTCTATTCCAGTATCAAGATAAACCACCAGAGAACCACTGACTTTGGACTACACAGTTTTGCTTGTTTTCTCAGAGTCCTTCTTTGGCATCATAAACTAGGCAAAAGAACCAAACGGAAATCAGACAATTGAAAAATTCAAAAACCAAAACGAAAATTCACTGGATGAGCTCAATAGTAGATTATATATGAGAGAGAAGGAATCAGTGAGCTCAAAGAGAAATCAATGGAAATTAATCAACGTGAGCAACAGAGAAAAACAGACTGGGGGGAACAAAAAGATGGGAGCCTGAGAATCCTATGGAACAAGAACAAGAGAACAAAGGGCTGAAAAAACTATTTGAAGAATAACTAAAAATTTCCCAAATTTGCCAAATGGCATACACCACAAAATTTGAAAAGCTGAGCAAACACCAAACAGGATAAGCCCCCCAAATTTTATGGCAGGTTACATCATAATCAAACTTCTGAACTCTATATACAAGGAAAAAACACTTTCAAAGCACTTGACATAAAGGATACATTACAGATAGGGAAATAATGAGTCAAATGGCGGCAGATTTCTCAACTGAAACAGATCAGATTTCCCATCTGGAAGACAGAAGGAAATGACTTACTTGCCTTTCAAGTACTAAAAGAAAAGAACTGCTGACCCTGAATCCTATATCCCACAAAAATATCCTTTGGGAATGAAGGCAACATAAAGACATTTTTAGATGAAGGAAAACAAAAACATCTGTTACCAGAAAATCTACAACAAAAGACAGGCTATAGATGTTCGTGGGGCAAAAAATTTAAAAAGAAACTGTTAATGGAAGAAACTTGAGATTTCAAGAAGGAAGAAAGAACAATGTAATGAGTAAAAGTAGAAGTAAACAGACTGTGCTTCTTCTGAGTTTTGTAAAAATTGTTTGACAGTTGAAGCAAAAAGAACATCATCCAATATGGTGTTCAGTATATGAAAAGGAAATACTTAAGACAATTATATTAAAAGAATGGGGAATGTAAAGGTACCCAATGGAAGTACGGTTTCTATGTGTCAAAGTGCTAAAGTGTTGATACCGTAGGCTGTGATAAGTTATGTATGTACAATACCTAGAGTAACCACTAAAATACAAGAGATATACTCAAAAACATCACAGATATATCAAGTGGAGCTCCTAACATTAAAGGAACCCATAAGAAGGCAAAACAAACAACAAAAAGTACCCCCTCAAAACCAAACAACAACAGAGCAACAAAAACATCATAAAATGGTAGTTGTAAGCCCTAAAAATATCAATAATTATTTTAAATTTAAATGGCCTAAATATACCAATTTTAAAACAGAAATCAGTAAGATGGATATAAGAAAATGAGCCAAGTATATGCTATTCACAATATTCACATATTACATTATTTCAAATGTAACAATATAGATAAGGTTGAAAATAAAATTACAGAAAAATATAAACCATGCAAACATTAACCAAAAAACTCAACAGTGGCTATATTAATATCAGATAAAGTATACTTCAAAGCAAACAATTTTAGAGGAGCACAAAGAAAGCATAATGATAAAAGGGTTATTACACCAAGATGACATAGCAATCCTAAATGTGTATGCACCAAACAACAGAGCTTTGAAATACATGAAGTGAACACTGACAGAACTTAAAGGAGGAAGAGACAATTCTAGAATTAAACTGCAGGACTTCAACACCCCTTTCTCAGCTGTTGATAAAAATACGAGGCAGGAAATCAGCAGATATAGAAAATCTGAAAAACACCATCAACGAGCAGTATCTGGTACATACATATACAAACTCCACCCAATGACAGTAGGATACACACTCTTTTCAAGCAGCCTTACTGAACATTCATCAAATATCCTGGGTCATAAAACAAACCTCAAAAAATTTAAATAGCCAAATCAAATGTAAAAGAAATTAAAAGAAAGCACAAAATACTCCAAACACTGCGAAATTGAACAACATACTTCTAAATAATCCATGGGTTAGACAGTCTCGAATAAGAAATATTTAGAACTGAATGAAATGTAATTAGAATGTAAGACAAGAAGCTAAAACAGTACTGTGAGGGAAATTTATAGAATTTAATGCTTACATTAGTAAAGTGGAAAAAAAAAAAAAACCCTCAAGTCAATAACCTAAGCACCCACCTCAAGAAACTGCAAAGGAAAATACTATTAAAGCAAGTATTAGAAAGGATATAAAAAAGACCAGAAAAAAAAATAATTCAGTGAAATTAGGAAAAGATAGAGGAAAAAATTATATAAAGTGCTGGTTCCTTGAAATAAAAAAATTGATAAATGTCTAAGAAGACTAACAAAGATAAAAGAGAGTTAACACATTTCCAATAATAGGAATAAAACAGAGGCTATAAGTACAGATTCTGCTGCCGTCAAAAGGATAATAAAGGAATACTTTAAACAAATAAGAAAATTTAGATGAAATGGGAAAATTCCTAGAAAAAGATAAACTATAAAAACTTATCCAATATGAAATAGATACTCTGAATAGTTCTATACATATTAAATAAAATAAATACATAATTAAAAAGCATCCAAAAGAAAAATCTCCAGGACTAAATGGTTCACTGGAGAATGCCACCAAACATTAAAAGAATAAAACCAATTCTATACAACACACTGTCTTCCGAATAATAGAACACCTGTTAACACATGTTAGGAGGCCAGAATCACCTAGACACCAAAACCAGACAATGACAATAGAAAAAAATATATATATATAGAAAGAAAACTACCTATCATTGTCACTCATGAAATTAGAGGAAAACTTCCTCAACAAAATACTAGCATATTTAATACTGTAATATAATATATAAAAATAATTATACTCCATGACCAAGTGGGGCTATTGCAAGGATACAAGGCTGGTTCAACATTCAAATCTCAAATGAATGTAATACATCATATCAACAGGTTACAGAAGAAAAAACACAGGATTCTATCAACTGATAACAAAAAAAGCATTTGACAAAGTTCAACACTCATTCACAATAACAAAAAAACTCAGTAAATTAGGAATATGGGAAACTTTCTAAACTTGATAAAGAAAACTCTATGAAGAAAACTTTACAACTAACACCATAGTTAATGAAGAAAATCTGAATGTTTTTCCCCTAATATCAGGACCCAGGCAAGAACATGTTTTCTCACTACTAGTATTTAATGTCATATTGGAAATCTTAGCTAGTGTAGTAGGACAAGAAAAGGAAATAACAGGTATACAGATGGGAAGAAGTAAAACTGTCTCTAATTGCAGATGATACTTCTATGTAGAAAATCCCAAGCATTCTATCAAAAGAAACAGCAAGGTTGCAGGATACCAAAATAACATGAAAAATATACATATTTCTGTATACTACCAAAGACTGTGTGGAAATTGAAAGTTTAAAAATCAATGCCATTTATAATTACTCAAATAAAAACAATACCTATATATAAATCTTATAAAAATTGTACAGGACCTATTACTGAGACTTATAAAATAGTAATGAAGTAAATCAAGCCATATCAAATAAATGTACAGACATAATGTTTTCATGGATTGGAAGACTCAAAACAGCAAAGATGCCAACTCTCAACAAATAAATCTGCCAATTTAACTCAATTTCTATCAAAATTCAATACAGTTTTTTTCTGGTAAAAACAGAAGCTTATCCAAAACTTTACATGGAAATTCAAAGTAATGAGGAGTGTTAATCAGTTTTAAATAAGAAGACTGAAGACAGAGGACTCACATTACCTGATTAAAAGATTTACCACATAACTAGAGCAATTAGTAAACCAATAATAGTACAGGACCAAGAAAAAGTCTGAGTATTAGGTCTTTAAAACCACATGAAGAAAAGGTTTGTCTTTAAAGAATCAAAGCCTAAATAGTCTAAAATGGTGCAACAGAACGTGCCCATTCATATGTGTATTCTTATCTCCTTAAATATAAAGGTATTTGATGGCTCAAATCAAAAAATTAAGGTCCTTAAGAATAGAGACAATGTTTTAGACCAAAGGAGATGTTCAATGAAAGTTTTCAGACCTGTCTAACTCTCTTTAAACTGGATAGCAATGAATGTATATACAAGACACATAGAGTCTAGGTTCTTTACCATGGAAACAAAACTATCCTCCTGCCAATTAACTAAGGAATCAATGACAAAGTGCCATAGCTTGGCAAGGAAGTCTGAAAGAAACATTTTGTAGTTCATTTTCTATTTTAAGTCTCTCTCTTCTTTTTTAAAAAAATTCCTGAGATAACACTGAAGTGTAAACTAAGAAGAAAGATGTAGCTGAAGGTTTTCCTAAGTGCATAATAACCACTGGGTCTCTCTCCTTTATGAATTCTCAGATGTAGAATAAGGCTCTAGGTTGGGTCAATTTCCAATATGACTCTTTAGATGACAACTGATATCCTGCAATAGGTATTCTCACAGGGAAGAAAATTGTGGGGTTTCTCTTTGGTATGAATGATCAGATTCTGAGTAAGATGTTTCCTCTGGCAAAAGATTTTCCTCAGTCGTTACATGCAGAAAGTCTTTCCCCAATAGGAGTTCTTGAAGATTGACTGAGGATTGCCCACTTGTGAAGGTTCTTCCCACATCTGTCACACTGACAGGGTTTCTCCCAGTATGAACCCTCTGATGCTGAGTGAGGGATGAGCTGCGACTGAAAGCCTTTCCACACTCACTGCACTCATAGGGCTTCTCTCCAGTGTGGATGATGGAGTGTCGAATGAGGTTTGTACTCCAGCAGAAGGTTTTCCCACACTCGAGGCATTCATAGGGCTTCTCTCCACTGTGAATCCGCTGGTGCCTGGTGAGGCCTGACCTGCGGTTGAAGGCCTTCCCACACTCCATGCACTCGTAGGGCTTCTCTCCAGTGTGGATGCTGAAGTGCCGAATGAGGTCTGCCCGATTGCTAAATGCTTTCCCACATTCTTTGCACTCAAAAGGTTTCTCTCCAGTGTGGGCCCGTTTATGCAAGATAAAAGTGGAGCAGTGGGTGAAGGCCTTTCCACATTCAGTGCACACGTAGGGCTTCTCCCCAGTGTGAATCCGCTGGTGCCTCTTGAGGTATGACCTGTGGTTGAAGGCCTTCCCGCACTCGAGGCACTCAAAGGGCTTCTCCCCAGTGTGGATGACATAGTGGTGAATGAGG
Source organism: Eschrichtius robustus (assembly GCF_028021215.1). Lineage (NCBI taxonomy): Eukaryota > Metazoa > Chordata > Mammalia > Artiodactyla > Eschrichtiidae > Eschrichtius > Eschrichtius robustus. The sequence continues at coordinate 68,612,510 of NC_090842.1, read as the reverse complement.
GCTGCGCTCTCACAGAAGGCTTTCCCACATTCACTGCATTCGTAGGGCTTCTCCCCAGTGTGAGTCTGCTGGTGCCACATGAGGTATGACCTGTGTTTAAAGACCTTGCCACATTCAAAGCACTCATACGGATTCTCACCACTGTGGATGATGTAGTGTCGAATGAAACCTGGCCTATCTCGGAATGCTTTTCCACATTCTTTGCACACAAAGGGTTTTTCTCCAGTGTGGCTCCTGTTATGCAAAACAAAAGTGGAGCGGTGGGTGAAGGCCTTTCCACATTCATTGCATTTATAAGGCTTTTCTCCACTGTGAATCCGCTGGTGTTGTGTAAGGTGTGACTTGCGGTTGAAGGCCTTGCCACACTCCATGCACTTATAGGGCTTCTCCCCGGTGTGGACCATGTGGTGTTGAAGGAGATAAGTGCTCTTACTAAAGGTTTTCCCACACTCTGTGCATTCATAGGGCTTCACTCCAGAGTGAATCCTCTCATGTCGAGCAAGGAGGCGTTTCTTATTAAAAATTTTCCCACATTCGTTGCATTTAAAGATACTTTCCTCTTCCTGAATCATGAGATCATTACCAGATCCACATGAGTCATGGTCATGGACAGCACCTCCTGGAGGGACCGGCTCCTCTACAATCCTTGAACACACACCACCAGGTGTCCCTAAGCTGCCATATTCAGAGCTTGGTTTCCCAGGGAGCTTCCCCTTCTGGGGTTCTATCTCTGGTCTCAAGTGTCCTTCTTGCATTTCCAATGACCGTTCCTTATCGTTGATTTGGCCCAACTGGGAGTCCTCTGAAACTCTTTGTATTAGTTGTTTCTGGAGTGAGACTCCCTCAGACAGGGCTGGCTCACAAGTGGTAGGTTCTGTGGTCTTGGGCTTTCCTTTGTCACCTGAAAGAAATTCAATACACAAAAAGACCTGTTAATAATGCCAACATGAAAGAAAGAAAATCAATATTTCAGTGAAAGAAATGAAGATGAAAATAGTGTCTCTGTGTCTGCCATGTTTCCTGACCTCTGAATCCCAGGATAACAATTTCTTTCTTTCCTGATCCTTGGACTGTTGACACCTTGAAAGGGAGACCCAGAGAACTAGCTGGGTGACGGGAGAGGGTGCTGGAAAAAGACACGGTCAATTCCAGACTGGATAGTTATGCAAATAAGTAACTCATCTGGGCTCACAGAGAGTTCATGGTGAAGAGATGACTCAGTGCAAAGCCTGAAAGACCAACTATGTGATCAGAAGGTTGGGGTTTTAAGCCATAAGGTAACAACTAGACCTCCAGAAACAGAAGGAGGGCAGGAGACTGAGTCATACAGGCACTAATTTAATCAGTTGTGCTTATATAATGAGACTCGGTGAAATTCTTAGGTTGGCAATATTTCATGCATATATTGCCATACATCAATGCCAGGAGGCTAACGAGTCTGAGAACATAGTAGCTTACGTTTGGAACCTCTCCAAAATCTGCTCCTAAAAAACATCTGATGCAAACCTATTGGACAAAGACTTTACAACAACCATCTTAAAAAAGCTCAAGGAGCTAAAGGAAGATACAGAGAAAGCCAAGAAAACTAGGTAAAAACAAAATAGAACCATCAATACAAAAAAAGAAAACCTAAAAAGAAATGAAAAAGAGGGAATTCCCTGGTGGTCCAGTGGTTAGGGCTCCATGCTCTCACTGCAGGGGGCCCAGGTTTGATCCCTGGTCAGGGAACTAAGATCCCGCAAGCCATGTGGCACGGCAAACAAAAAAAAAGAAATGAAAAAGAAATTCAGGAGCAACAAGTTCAGTAACTAAAATGAAAAACTCACTAGAGGGATTCAAAAAAAAATTTGAGCAGGAAGAAGAAATAATCTACAAACTTGAAGATAGGACAATGGAAAATATTGAGTCTGAGAAACAGAAAAAAAGAAAAGATTGAAAAATAGTGAGTAGAGCCCAAGGGACCTGTGATACACCCAATGAATCAACATACTCATTAGGGAAGTCCCAGAAAGAGGAGAGAGAAAGGGTCAGAGAGAATATTTGAAGAAATAGCGGAAAACTTCCCAAATCTGACGAAACATCCAAGAAGCTCAATGAATTCCAAGAAAAATAAAGAGACTCACACTGAGAAAATTACAATCAAATTTTTGAAAGCCAAAGATAGATAAGAGTATAGCAAGTATGAAGCAACTTGTTACATACAAGGGACACTCAATAAGATTATCAGCAGATTTCCCATCAGAAACTTGGGAGGTCAGAAAGCAGTGGTTCAATATATTCAAGTGTAAAACAAACAAACAAAAAGTGTCAAGTAAGAATCCTGTATCTGGCAAAACTGTCCTTCAAGAGGGAGGAAGAGGGACTTCCCTGGTGGTCAAGTGGTTAAGACTCCATGCTTCCAAGGCAGGGGGTGCAGGTTTGATCCCTTGTCAGGGAACTAAGATCTCACATGCAGCTCAGCACAGCCAAAAAAAAAAGTGAGGAAGAAATTAAGACATTCCCATATATGAAAGCTAAAGGAGTTTGTTACCACTAGATCTGCTCTGTAAGAAATTCTTAAGGGAAAATTCTTCCAGGGTGAAATGTAAGGACACTAGACAGTAATTCAAAGCTATACCAAGAAATAGAGATCTTGATAAAGGTAAATACACAGGCAATTATAAAAGCTAGTATTACTTTGTAACTCCACTTTTTTTATATATATATATATTTATTTATTTATGGCTGTGTTGGGTCTTTGTTGCTGCACACGGGCTTTCTCTAGTTGTGGCGAGGGGGGGCTACTCTTTGTTGCGGTGCACGGGCTTCTCATTTTAGTGGCTCCTCTTGTTGTAGAGCACGGGCTCTAGGCACGCAGGCTTCAGTAGTTGTGGCACGCGGGCTCAGTAGTTGTGGTGCACGGGCTTAGTGGCTCCGCAGCATGTGGGATCCTCCCAGACCAGGGCTCGAACCCGTGTCCCCTGCATTGGCAGGCGGATTCTTAACCACTGTGCCACCAGGGAAGTCCCGTGTAACGCCACTTTTTGTTTTTACATGATTTAGAAGACTTTTTTAAATTGTTAATCTAAAGGCTACTATTATTGTAACTTTAGTTTATAACTCCATGTGTAGTTTCCTACATAATTTAAGAGACTAATGCATTTAAAAGAATTAGTAGTTTAAGTTTCTAGGCATACAATATATAAAGATGTAACTTTGTGACATGAACAATTGAAAGAAAAGATGACAGCTGTAAAGGATTTTTGTTTGTTTGTTACTGAAGTTAAGCTGGTATAAAATCAAATTAGTGTTAAAACTTTAATATGTTAGATGTCATTCCCATGGTAACCACAAATAGCTATAGAATATATGCAAAAGGAAATGAAAAAGGAATTTAAATGTTTCACTACAAAATATCGACTAAACACAAGACTATAACACAGAAAATGAGAAAAAAAAGCTATAATGCATATAGAAATCAAATATCAAAATGACAGAAGTCTCTCCATATCAGCAATTACTTTAAATGTAAATGGATTAAACTCTTCAATTAAAAGACAGAGATTAGCAGAATTGATAAAAACACATGATCCAGAGACTTCCCTGGTGATCCAGTGGTTAAGAATCTGCCTTCCAATGCAGGTGACACGGGTTCGATCCTTGGTCGGGGAACTAAGATCCCACATGCCTTGGGGCAACTAAGCCCTGGCACCGCAACTACTGAGCCTGCACGCCAGAACTAGAGAGCCCACATGCCGCAACTACACAGCCCACGCACTCTGGCGCCCACGCGCTCAACTACAGAGCCCATGTGCTACAACTACTGAGCCCACGAGCTCTGGAACCCATGTACCACAACTAGAGAGAAGCCCACGCATTGCAACAAAGAGCCCACGTGCTGCAGCAAAAGATCCCACGTGCCACAACTAAGACCCCACGCAGCCAAAAATAAATAAATAAATATTAAAAAAAAAACCCCACATGATCCAACTCTATGCTTTCCACAAGAGACTCACTTTAGATCCAAAGACACAAACAGATTGAAAGTCAGAGGATGGAAAATGATACTCCATGAAAATACTAACCAAAAGAGAGCAGAGGTTTCTATATTAAAATCAGACAAAATAGGCTTTAAATCAAAAAAGATTACAAGTGACAATGAAGGACATTATATAAATAAAAGGTATAATACAGCAAGAAGATATTACAATTGTAAACATTTACATAATGACAGAAGGTCAAAATACATGAAGCAAAGAATGACAGAATGGAAGGGAGAAAGAGCACTACAACAACAGATGGAGACTTCAACGTCCCATTCTCAATAATGGAGAGAACAACCAGGCAAAAGATAAGTAAAGAAATAGAGGACTTAAATAACATAATAAACCAACTAGATCTAACAGATACATACAGAATATTTTACCCAACAACAATAGCATACACATTCTTCTCAAGTGTACATGGGACATTTTCCAGGGCAGACCATAGGTTAGGCCACAAATTAAGTCTCAACAGATTTAAAAAGATATCATACAAAGTATGATTTGTGTCTAATGAAAACAAAAACTTAACATACCAAAACTTACAGGATGCAGTGAAAGCAGTGTTAAGAGGGAGAATTGTAGCTATAGATGCTTCCAGTAAAAAAAAAAAGACCTCAAATCAACAACCTAACAACATAATTAAGTAGGAAAAGAAAAGCAAACTAAACCCATACCTAGCAGTAGGGAATATGAAAGATTAAAGATAAGTAATACAGGGGACTTCCCTGGCAGTCCAGTGGTTAAGACTCTGCGCCCCCAATGCAAGGGGCACGGGTTTGATCCCTGGTCAGGGAACTAAGATCCTGCATTCCGTGGCCAAACAGTTAAATAAACAAACAAACAAATAAATAAATATTTTTAAAAAGGTAAATAGTACAGAGAATAAAAAAAGAGAGAGGGCTTCCCTGGTGGCGCAGTGGTTAAGAATCTGCCTGCCAATGCAGGGGACGCGGGTTCGAGCCCTAGTCTGGGAAGATCCCACATGCCGCGGAGCAACTAGGCCCGTGAGCCACAACTACTGAGCCTGCGCGTCTGGAGCCTGTGCTCCGCAACGAGAGGCCACGATAGTGAGAGGCCCGCGCACCGCGATGAAGAGTGGCCCCCACTTGCCGCAACTAGAGAAAGCCCTCGCACAGAAAGGAAGACCCAACACAGCCAAAAATAAATAAATTAATTTAAAAAAAAAAAAAAGAGAAAAATCAATGAAACAAAAAGTTATTTGAAAAGATCAACAAAATTGACAAACCTTTAGCTAGATGAACCAAGAAAAAAAAATATTCAAAATACTAAAATCTGAGATGAAAGTGGGGATATTACTTTTGATTCTATAGAAATCAAAACAGAGTATAAGAGAATACTGTGAAGAACTATACACCAACAAATTGGAAAACCTAGGTGAAATGAACATATTCCTAGAAACACAAAACCTGTGAAGACTAAATCATGGAGAAATAGAAAATCCGAATAGACCTATAACTAGAAAGGGATTGAATTAGTAATCAAAATCTCCCAACAAAGAAAAATCTTGGACTTGATGGCTTCACTGGTGAATTCTAACCAAACATTTTTTAAGAAGAACTAAGACCAATCCTCAAACTCTTCCAGAAAACTAAAGTGCACAAAACACTTTTAAACTCATTCTGAGACAAGCATTACCCTAATAGCAAAGCCAAGTACACTACAAGAAAACTACAGAGCAATATCCTTTATGAACACTGATGCAAAAATCCTGAACAAAATATTAGCAAAACGAATTCAGCAACATATCGAAAGGAATATACACCATGACCAAATGCAGTTTATTCCTGTAACGTAAGGACAGTTCAACATATGAAAATTGATCAGCGTAACACATCACATTAACAGAATGAAGGAAAAAGCCCACATGATCATCTCAAATGATGCAGTAAAAGCCTTTGACAAAATTCATGATTAAAAAAAAAACCCCACAAACTAGGAATAGAAAGAAACTACCTGAACATAATAAAAGCCATATATGATAAACCACAACAAACATCATACTTAATGATGAAAGTCTGAAAGCTTTTCCTCTAAGATCCAGAACAAGTTAAGGACATCCATTTTCACCACTTCTATTCAACGTAATACTGGAAGTTCTAGACAGAGCAATTGGCAAGAAAGAGAAATCAAAAGCATCCAAATTGGAAAGGAAGAGGTAAAATTATCTTTGCTTGCAGATGGTAGTTTATTACATGTAAAAACCACAAAAACGTCACAAAATAACTGCTGAATAAATGAGTTCAGCAAAGTAGCAGGATACAAAGTCAACACACAAAAATCAGTTGCATTTATATACATGAATAATGAACAATCTGAAAATGAAATTACAAAACAGTTCTATTTACAATAGCATGAGAAAGAATACTTAGGAATTAATCAACGAAGTGAAACACCTGCAAAATGAAAACTACAAAACATTGCTAAAAGAGTTAAAGATGATGTAAATAAACGGAAACACATACCACGTTCCCAATTTGGAAACCTGATATTGTTAAGATATCAATACTACCCAAAGTGATCTACAGATTCAATGCAATCCCTATCAAAATCCCAACATTTTTTTTTTAATCTTTTGGCTGCGACGCATGGCACGGGGGATCTTAGTTCCCCGACGACTGGGGATCAAACCCGCGCCCCCTGCATTGGAAGCCCAGAGTCTTAACCACTGGACCGCCAGGGAAGTCCTCCAGCAAAATTTTTTGCAGAAATAAAAAAAATCCACCCTAAAATCTATAGTGCACCTGAAGAGACCCTGAATAGCCAAAACACTCTTGCAAAAGAAGAACAAAGCTGAAGAACAGAAAATTCCCGATTTCAAAACTTACTACAAAACTACAATAATCAAATACAGTGTGCTACTGGCATAAAATCAGACAAACACACCAAGGGAATAGAATCGAGAGCCCAGAAATAAACCCCCACATATATCATGAAATGATTTTTGACAAGGGCGCCAAAACCATTCAACGGGGGAAAGGACAGTGTTTACAACAAATGGTGCCGGGAAAACTGAATATCTACATGCAAAAGAATGAAATTGGACCCTTATCTAACATCATATACAAAAATTAACTCAAAATGGAGAGAAGGGACTTCCCTGGTGGCACAGTGGTTGGGAGTCCGCCTGCCAGTGCAGGGGACACGGGTTTGAGCCCTGGTCCGGGACGATCCCACATGCTGCGGAGCAGCTGGGCCTGTGCACCACAACTGCTGAGCCTGCGTTCTAGAGCCCGTGAGACACAACTACTGAGCCCGCATGCCTAGAGCCCGTGCTCCGCAACGAGGAGTAGCCCCCGCTCACCGCAACTAGAGAAAAGCCCATGCACAGCAACAAAGACCCAACACAGCCAAAAATAAAATAAATAAATTTATTTTTTAAAAAAATAGAAGAAAACATAGGGCAAATGTGGCATGGCACTGGATTTGGCAAAAATTTCTCAGATATGACACCAAAGGCACAGGCAACAAAAGAAAAAATAGAAAAATTGTAGTTCATGAAAATTAGGAAAATTTGTGCATCAAGACACTATCAATGGAGTAAAAAGATAATCCAAAGAATGTGACAAAATATTTGCAAATCATATATCTGAAAAGGGATTAATAACCAGAATATACAGAGAACTCAAACTTAACAAAACAAATAAAAAAATAGCCTGATACAAAAATGGGCAAAGGACTTGAATAGACATTTCTTCAAAGATATACAAATGGCTAATAAGCACAAGAAAAGATGTTCAACATCACTAATCATTAGGGAAATGAAAATCAAAACTATAATGAGATACCGTCTCACAACCACTAGGACAGCTACTAGCGGAAAAAACAGAGAATAACAAATGTTGGTGAAGATGTGGAGAAACTGAAACTCTTGTACACTGTTGGTAGGAATGCAAATTGGCACAGACTGTGGAAAACAGTATGGCAGTTCCTCAAAAAATTAAAAATGGAAATATTGATACTACATGATCCAGTAATTTCATTTCTTGTTATATGCCCAAAAGAATTGAAATCATGGTCTCAAAGACATTTGTACACCCATGTTCACAGCAGCGTCATTCACAATAGCTAAAACATGGAAGCAACCCAAGTTTCCACCAAGGGATGAATGGATAAGCAAAATGTGACACACACACACAAACAAGAATATTACCAAGCCTTAAAAGGGAATGACATTTTAACACATGCTACAACATGGATAAACCTTGAGGACGTTATGTTGAGTGAAATAAGCCAGTCACACAAACAAAATAGTGTGTGACTCTATTTATATGAGGTACTTAGAGTAGTCAAAAATCACAGACACAGAAAGATTGTGGTTGCCAGGGGCAGGGCATGGTAGGGACATAGGGGGGTTATTGTATAATGGGTACAGAGTTTCAAATGATGAAGAGTTATAGAGAAGGCTGGTGGTGATGGCTACACGACATTATGACTCTATTTAATACCATTCAATGTATACTTAAAAATGGCTAAGATGATAAATTTTACACTATCTGCATTTTACCACACCCACAAAAAAAGATAACATGAGTAACGCACGAAGAATCCCTACAAATCAAAAAGAAAATGCGGGACTTCCCTGGTGGTGCAGCGGTTAAGAATCCACCTGCCAATGCAGGGAACATGGGTTCAATCCCTGGTCTGGGAAGATCCCACATGCCGTGGAGCAACTCAGCCTGTGTGCCACAACTACTGAGCCTGCGTGCCACAACTACTGAAGCTCACACACCTAGAGCCCACACTCCACAACAAGAGAAGCCACTGCAATGAGGAGCATGTGCACTGCAACAAAGAGTAGCCCCTGCTCACCACAACTAGAGAAAGCCCATGTGCAGCAACGAAAACCCAATGCAGCCAAAAAAATAAAATAAATAAATAAATAAATAAATAAATAAATAAAATTTATTAAAGAAAAAAAAGAAAATGCAGGGCTTCCCTGGTGGCGCAGTGGTTAAGAATCTGCCTGCTAACGCAGGGAACACGGGTTCGAGCCCTGGTCCGGGAAGATCCCACATGCCGTGTAGCCACTAAGCCCGTGTGCCACAACTACTGAGCCTGCACTCTAGAGCCCGCGAGCCGTAACTACTGAGCCCACGTGCCTCAACTACTGAAGCCCGTGCACCTAGAGCCTGTGCTCCACAACAAGAGAAGCCACTGCAATGAGACGCCCACACACCACAACAAAGAGTAGCCCCTGCTCGCCGCAACTAAAGAAAGCCTGCGCGCAGCAACAAAGACCCAACGCAGCCAAAAACAAATAAATAAATAAATAAATTTATTAAGAAACAAGAAAATGCAAACAAGTCAATAGAATAAAATAGACGTTTATCATGAAACGACATTTCAAAGAAGAAAACTTAATTCATAGATTGACCCACAATTATACGATAAGGTGCTAAAGTTCCTTATGAACGAAGGAAAAGCAAATCAAAGCCATGTGGGATACAATTCTGTATTCATTTGATTGTCAAAAATTGAGGAGCCTTATAATACCAGGTATTGGTCAAGGTATGGGTTGAAGAAACCTCCACTCTTTCCTGGTGGAAGTGTAATTGGTATAGCCCCTTTAGAACACAACAGGAATTACCTTGTAAACTTGAGAATTTGCACAGCCTATAATCCAATAATTTCACTCTAAGAAACATTAAAAGACAGCCCTAAACATGAGCAAGATGACTAATATATACAAATGTTCTTGGCAGCACTGTGAGAGTGAAAAAATGTGAACAATTAAATGCTACAGACAATGGATGAATACAGTGTGAGACAGGAACATTTTTAATTTATTTTCTTCACTGTAAGGAACTTCAGCATATTTTCACTTTGAGCAGAGAAAAGGATAAAGTTATAAAACAAGCAGAATATAAGCGATGAAGGCACTTTCATGAAAAGCTATTTTCTAGATTCTGATGTCGGAACTGGCCATGCCCAGGGGCAAGACCTCTTCAACTAGGTGAAAAGAGAAACTACAGATATGAGAGTCCAAATGAGTGTGGAAGGGCTGAAGATCAAGCAATGTGAGGAGGCAGACTTTACTTTCAACATGAAAACTTGCTGACACATTAGTGGTCACATGCTGAGACATCTGTGGCTACACCTGGGGTAGCTCATGCAGGACACAGAGCTGACCAGAGGCACAAGGCAGATGTAGAGACCAGTCAGGGGAACTACTAGCATCCCGCAAGGAAAAGATGATGAGAGCTTGGACTCAGAATGCAGGGACAGATCTGATGGGAGGTGGCAGAAGTGACAGATTCAGGAGATGTACACGATGTAAAATGGACGGGATGTGGGAGGCGGCCAGATGTAGGGGCCGATGGAGGTGGAGGGGTGAGGAAGTCTCTGGGGCTGTATCCAGTCTCCAACCTGCTTGGACGGCAGGACCATGCGCTCTAACTTGGGAGGGGAAGGAGTGAGCATCGTGACGGGTTCCTCGCCAGGCATGTTGACTGGGTGCCTCTGAGATATTCAGGTGGAGAAGGGCAGAGAGCAGCGGGCAGAGGCTCGGAACTGCCCCTCTGAGGGGCTGTCGATGGGCTGCACACAGACACTCGCAGGCTGGTGGGGCCGCCTGAGGGACTAGGAGGGAAAGAGCACGACTCTGCAGGGGCCCCATCACCACACACGGCGGCCCCAGTGCCCTCAGCAGCCCAGATGTGGGGCACAGCAGGACAAATTTCACCGTCAGGTTTTACCAAACAGGAGGAGTAGGGAGACGTGCAACAAGGGAAGGCTTCTTGAGTGTCTGGACAGACAGGGTGGGAAAGGGGAGGCAGAGGAGAGCTGGAGAGGAGCTGGGAGAGGAAGGAAGGCCTTTTTCCTCAGAGGTCAGAGGGAAACGTGAGATGCATTACTCACTACAATACAGGGACATGAATGACACCAACGGCTTACTTCCCACGAGCCACTGACTGCGGCGCAGATGCTGTGCTAAGCGGTGTCATGCTTTAACGTGTTATGTGACCACGTCCCCAACAACCCGGGGACGGAGCAACTATCACGAACAGACTGAGCGCAGCAGACCACACTCGCCAAACCATCTGCTCTTCTCCTTGGACACACGGCTCAGCCCCATCTCCCAGCCCCGTCCCCCGAGTGTGGCCAAGTGCCTAGTGCCTGTCAGCGGAAGCGCAGGGCTGGTGTTTGTGGGAGTTGGGGTGGCATCTTCCTTGCCCTCTCACTCTCCTCTGCCAGCTGCAGGAGGTCAGGACAACCTTCAAGCCACATGCTGACGGCAGAGCGGACCCGGGTCCCTGAACAGCTGTGTGCTGCACAGTCACACGGACCGGGTGTGACTCGGAAAAAGTGCTTCCAGGGACATCCCTGGCGGTCCAGTGGTTAAGACTCCAAGCTTCCACTGCAGGGGTCACGGGTTCGACCCCTGGTCGGGGAACTAAGATCCTGCATGCTGCAAGGCGTGGCAAAAGAAAGAAAGAAAGAAATACAAAAAAAGAACAAGTGCTTCCATATGCTGAGCACTAAGATGCTGGAGTCTGTCTGACATGGCAGCTAAGATTTAACTTGGTCAAACTTATATATACAAAGACACAACGAGATCCCAAAGTTCACTAGGGCCACAGAGCTGGTGATCGGTCGGCACCCAGGCTTGAAGCCCAGGCAGCTGAAGCCCAGGACACATCTCAGCTCATGCACCTCTATCCTCCAGGAGGACAGAGGGACCTGGGGTCAAAGGGCTCCGTGGCCTCCAGACCACCACAGAGGCCCGAACAAGACGCTTCCCCAAGGAACCAGGGCCAGCGGCCTCCCCCTGCAGGGTCTCCCAGCTGCCCACACCTTGGCTCCTACCTGGACAGGTGCTTTGGGAGAGGTCTTTCTTCACCGTCCACAGCTCCTGCCCCTGCTCCAGCTGGTAGATCAGCTCAGGTCTGGGAACAGGACACCCTGTTCATGGAGAAAGGAAGAAGACACTAGGATTTCTGTGAAAACAAAGAAAACCTCTCGATCTAGTGTGGGACTTCAGGATGTGGACAAGACCTCAGAATGAAGCTGCGCCCATGCATATACAAAATGCTGAATTGTGAACTGGAAACCAGAGACATGCCACACTGCCATGGAGTTTTTATTCCTAGGTCAAAAACTAACATATAGTGTATAATCGTAGTAAAAGGACTGTGTTCAAGCAACTTAAATGCATTACATCATTTCAAAATGGAAATAAATTTATGGAGTAATTTAAACAACTAACATATTTAAAATATTGACTCTTGGGAATTCCCTGGAGGTCCTGTGATTAGGACTCTGTGCTTCCACTGCAGGGGGCAATGGGTTCAATCCCTGCTGGGGAACTAAGATCCCGCAAGCTGCATGGTGCAGCCAAAAAAAAAAAAAAAAAGAAAAAAGAAAATTGACCTTTCCATTCAAAACAAGTTATGTGTCTTCATTGATCTAGTTCTTTCTTTAGAACCCAAGCAAAGTTTTGTATTGTTCTTACTATAGGCCACAGAGGATTCTATCCTAGGACTTCCTCACAGCATTCCCAGCAAGTACATATTGTGATCAGCACCATTTTTTTAAAAATTATAGTTCATTTACAACGTCATATTAGTTTCAGGTGTACAGCAAAGTGATTCAGTTATATATATATGTGTGTGTGTGTGTGTGTGTGTGTGTATTTATATACACACACACACACACACACACATACATATACATATTCTTTTTCAGATTCTTTTCCATTACAGGTTATTATAACATATTGAATATATATAGTTCCTTGTGCTATACGGTAGAACCTTGTTGTTTATCTATTTTATATATGGTAGTGTGTATCTGTTGATCCCAAACTCCTAATTTATCCCTCACACCCCACCCCCCAACTTTGGTTACCATAAGTTTGTGTTCTATGTCTGTGAGTAGCCCTATTTTATAGATAAAAACCATACAGAAACCAACGCTCAGGCAGATAATGTGATTTGCCAGAGAGGCCAGAATTGGTGAATGGCTGAGCCAATATGGAGGCCAGGTCTGGCCAGCTCTGCTCTGTGCACTGTTTTACCACAAAGCTACACAACACTGTTCCAGAAGGTGCTGGATCCAGGCATGGGGACGATGTGACTCCTGAGGAGTAACAGCGGTAGTGGCGGCAGCGAGCTTCTCAACTGCTAACCTGCACATAACCTGGCCACACGAGGCACAGTTCTGATTCCTTCCCGTAAGTTAGCCATGGACCCTTGCTACGGCCCCGGCAAGCAGGTACCATCTTACCCCATGTTACCAACGAGCACCCCCAGGCACAGACAGCTTCAGTAATTTGCCCAGGACCACAAGGTTTTACGGAGCAGAGTGGGGACTGAACATAAGAGCCTGGCTCCGGACCCTGGGCTCCCCAGCACTACACTAAGGAGGAAACAGCAAACACCCCTGAGTGGGGCCAGCATCCTGAGACCAAGTGCAGGGCAGCTGTGAGGCAGGGGTGTGAGCACGAAGACTCACCCGCTGGGAACAGGGGCCGGGGGAGGGGCAGACTCAGTGACTCTAGACTTCAGCGTTTCATGAACTACTAGAAAATAATAAAATTGAGAATCCTACACAGTGGTGTATGGTCACATTGGACATTTATAGAAACATCAAATAACATCTACTTTCATCAATATTTCATAAAAGGACTGTTGCTTAAAATAAACCCACAGAGGACAGCTTCATCAATGAAGGTGTATGTTCTTTACTGTGTAAGTCCAGCTGTATGAGACTCAGTGCAGTAGCTGAGTTTTCCTGACTTTGCTAAGGACCAGGAGAGCATGAGAATCAAAAGGGTCCCTGGAACAGGCCTGATATGCAGTCAGTCCCCCAATGACCAGAGTGAGCTGTGACTAGTATTAACGTTAACATTTTTCTTAAAAGTGACCCACTTTTTATTTTTCTTACATTCGTTCAAAAAGGGAATCCTGTTTAGCTCTGGTAAATGGGAAACAGAAACCCAGAGTCACCTGAGTCGATGGCAGGTCAACCTGAAAAGGCAGCAATAAAATCCGAAGGGTGAGGTTAAGTGCCAGCGAGCTCATGCTGCTGCTCAGGGACGGGGCTCCCTCTGCTGAAAATGGGAAATTAGCAATAGTGGGGGTGGGGGGAGGTGTTCAGTACTGAACCCAGATTTTCACTACATAATCAGGAGGCAGGAAAGACACAGAATAAAGGACTGGCTTCCTCAGGGTGTCTCTCAGTGCCCCTGGTGAAGTGTCCGTGAGCCTTCAGAAACAGGGTCTCTCAGCCTCTGTTCAACTGACATTCAGATCCAGGAAATTCTTTGTTGAGGAGAAGGGGAGGGAGTGTGTGTGTCCTGTGCAGCATAAGGATGTGTAGAAGCGTTCCAGGTCTCCACTCAATAGATGCCTGTAGCATCTACATCCCAGTTGGGACAACCCAAATGTCTCCAGATGTTGTCATGTGTCCCCTGGGGGACAACATCATCCTTGGATGAGAACCACTGGCTTACAAGGATATAAATAGGGTGACGGGGAAAAGCGACTGTGACAGGGGAGGGGCCTCCAAGAGATTTCGTGATCAGGAAACAGCTGGTGAGGAGGTGGTGACTGTGCTGAGAAGGGGCAGCCATGTGAGAGGCCCAAGGACACCCACACCCACCAGGCACAGAGAAGAGCAACTGCAGAGGCCCGAGGCAAGTATGTTAAGTATGTGCACAGGAAATAGCAAGACACCAGCGTGCTCAGAGCAGACCGAGCTCGGGGAAAGCATGGGGAGGAGAGTGAAGGGGTCAGCAGGGCCAGATAGTGGACCTTTTTATTTTTTAAATTTTGTTATAAAATATCTAAATATGTCAAACGTTTCCTAATTTTGTGTAACACAGAACACAATCCCAGTTCTCTAAGAACAGGCATGTCTTACCCTAAGCCCTGGATTTACAGCTCTCCTTTCCCTCAAACTGCGAGGTCGAAGGTGATTATCCTCAGGCTGCTGTTTCTCCACCTTGGCTCTCTTGCCCTTGTGGGCGGGATCATCCTGTGTTGAATGGGGCTGTCTTGTCCAGCCTCAGGCACTAAGCAGCGTCTCTGGACTCTAGCCTGCTAGATGCCGGGACCACCCACA
The DNA here is from genome assembly GCF_028021215.1 of Eschrichtius robustus. Lineage (NCBI taxonomy): Eukaryota > Metazoa > Chordata > Mammalia > Artiodactyla > Eschrichtiidae > Eschrichtius > Eschrichtius robustus. The sequence continues at coordinate 68,597,400 of NC_090842.1, read as the reverse complement.
CCCCAGGTGTGACAGTCACATGTGGCTGCAGACTTTCAAGTGTCTCCTGGGGACAAAACCGCCAAGTACTGAGAAGCACTACTCTCTCAGCTTCTCTCTCCTGGACTAGCAGAGGATCTTGGCCAGGACTCAGGGAACGAGAGACAATCATGAAGGCACAGGAGAACAGAAAAGCCCCATAACCGAGATCCTGTGGTTTACAACAATACCTGTTGGCACTGAAGGCAAAGACCTCCCGAGGCCCCACCTGCCTCACCCTCTTCCTGGAGACCCTCCCATCACTCACAGCCCTGTGGACTGGCTTGCAGGGGACACTTGAGCCAACCAGTCCCACCCAGTCAGCTCCCGGTCTGGAATGTGAAATAAGAACCTCAGACAGAGGCCAGTCTGTGCTGGGCACTGGGGTAGAGGCTCAGGAAGTATGGGCTCAGGTGGCCACTCCTGCACCGCCTCCATCCCTGGAGCCCAGCAGCAGAGAAAGAAAAAGAAACAATGTTAAGTATGCAAAGAAGTAAAAACAAGGCATCTGGGGGCTGCAGAGAGCAGGGACTGGGGGGGCCACTCCTGTCACAAACTTGCTGAGGCGCAAAAGCCATTTTGAAAAGACAGAGACGTGAACAAAGCCAGAGGGAAAACCAGGACAGGAGATCCAGAAGTCAGGGCATAATCCTGGTGGTTCCCAGTTCCTACATCAGCCCATCATACGGCCCAACAAGAAATTCTGCCTTTGGGTTCTGCAAAACACCCGTTTCCTTCCATCATTTTCTAGGAGCCAAAAAGGAACTTTATTCAAAGAGACACAGGGATAGCAGGCAGGAAGAGATGAATCTCAAAAATGACTGAAGCTGTGAGGAAGGGGGAGGGAGGGCTCCTGAGGCCTTCTTGACCAGCCAAGACGGAGCCAGAGTTTGGGATAAAGGAGGTGGCAAGTCCTCTGCATGGCAGAGTCGCAAGGCCTTACCCAGAGACACCAGGAGCCCGCAGTTTTCCAGCATCACCTCCTGGTACAGGGTCCTCTGAGCCGGGTCCAGCTGCCCCCACTCCTCCCGGGTAAAAGTCACGGCCACATCATCGAAGGTCACAGACACCTGGAATGTCAAACAGAGATAGTAGCATTAGCCTTGGGATGGTTGGATGGGATCAGATCCCGTCTCTGCATCGCTGGTAAAGGTGCAGCAAGATCAAGGCCCTCATCACTGGGCACTTCCTCTGCACTGGGCTGAAGCGGAGGTGGACGATGCTTTGGACATAATACGATACAGCCATACTTTGGAGATACTGGGGGTTTGGTTCCAGACCACTCCAATAAAGCCAGCCACAGGATTTTTTTGGTTTCCAGGAGCATATAAAAGTTATGTTTACACTATACTGCAGTCTATTAAGTGTGCGATAGCATTACGTCTAAAAAAATAATGTAGACACCTTAATTAAAAATTACTTTAGGGACTTCCCTGGTGGCGCAGTGGTTAAGAATCCACCTGCCAAAGCAGGAGACGCAGGTTTGATCCCTGGTCTGGGAAGATCCCACATGCCGCGAAGCAACTAAGCCCGTGTGCCACAACTACTGAGCCTGCGCTCTAGAGCCTGAGAACCACAACTACTGAAGCCTGCGCGCCTAGAGCCCGTGCTCCGCAACGAAGAGAAGCCCCCGCTCGCTCTGCAACTAGAGAAAGCCCGTGCGCAGCAACGAAGACCCAACACAGCCAAAAAATTAAAAATTAAAAAAAAAAAAGTACTTTTTTGCCACCTACTGTATAGCACAGGGAACTCTACTCAGTGCTCTGTTGTGACCTAAATGAGAAGGAAATCCAAAAAAGAGAGGATATATGTATACGTATAGCTGAATCACTTTGCTGTACAGTATAAACTAACACAATATTGTAAAGCAACTATACTCCAATAAAAATAAAATTTAAAAAAAGGAATAAACTGAAAAGCAAGAAGGAAAAAAAATTTTTTTAGAAGTACTTTATTGCTAAAAAATGCTACCCATCATCTTGAGCCTTCAATGAGCTGTAATCTTTTTGCGGGTGGAGGGTCTGAACTATTGTGAGAACTACCAAAATGTGACACAGAGACACGAGGTAAGTGAAAGCTGAAACGCTTGCTGGACGCCGGGTTGCCACAAAACTTCAATCCGTAAAAACACAGTATCTATGCAGCACAATAAAGCGAGGTATGCCTACAGTGTAAGAGAGAGGAGCGTCCTATGCAGGAGCCATTGGAAAATGACACAAGTCAATGGAAATGACATTGGAACTGTGAGATGCAGACAGAAAGGACGCTAGGATGTCAGACGATTGAGTAAGTCATATTAATAATAATATCAATAACGTTAACAACAGCAGTACCTGAGCTTCACTGGTCCTACTACCTGCTGCTCTACTACCAGCTGAGTGCTTTATATTATGTCTAAAAGCAACTAAGTCCCTAGCTCTTAAGCCATCGTTTTCACCAGTATCTCCTGACTAAACACACTCCATATAGAGTTTTCCTTGTTAATGTTACTTCCACCACCATATTCTATACATTCTCCTCAATGTGAAATGTCCAGCAGATGCAGGACCACATCCCTATGTGACCAGAACCACTAACTAAATATAAAAACTCCAGCCACTCCACTCTCAGGTGAACAGCCCCACCAATGCAGATCTATCATTTAAATGCTCCAAGACATCGCCTCATGGTTTTTCACCTGCACGTTCACTGCTCACATCTCTCTGCTTTCTAGCTTCATCCTATCAGCTTTCTTGAGTTAGTATTTCAATTAAAGACCTGGAAATTCCTAATAAATTGACTGATTCATACATAGGAACCCTGCAATATTACTCATTTCTGGTACTGGATAAACTCATATTACTAGGCACATTTTGGGCAGGTAGATAAGGATAGAAAAATTAACTAGGGCTTCAACATTGACTACCAGATGATATACGTTTAATTAATTAAAACTCTCCGGCAGGTAATCCTACAGCATCCTCTATGATGGTTTAAGGGCGCACATATGGATGGCTTTCTCTGGTTGGTTTTAAGTTGGAAGTGGGGACAAGGATTAGGGAAAGGGTCAATTATTAATCAAGTCCTGGCCATTTGGGGCCGATGTTACAGAAGTCACTGTTTCTCTTCCTGGACTGTCTCGAGATAGGAATCTGGCTTCTGGCAAGTCTGACTTAGACCGGGCTGGACTCCTGGGTTGTTGATTGTAGATAAGGGACTGGATTGCGGGGCAGGTTGTTTGTCAAAGTTCTATTTTTATACGCGGTCTATTTTCCATTTGTATATTCAGTCTCGCATGTTCTAAGACTGGAGATAAAGTCAGTGACGAGCCAGCTCCACTGGTCGTACACAAACACAACTGCAAAGAGTAATCTAGCGCCTCTCTTGACTTCCACCCTGCTCAGGAGCCCTCTCCGAACCAGCAGAGAAGCAGCAAGGCCAGAAACATGGTCCACTCACCCGCGTCGGGTCCATCCACGCCGCCGCCATCATGGGACCCTGAGGAGAGAGCGGGGCCCGGAGAGGCGGCGACAGAGGCGGGTACCGCGGGCTCAGCCGACAGCCACCCGTTCCCTGCCCTGGGCTGGGTGGCCGATCGCACGGAGGCTCACCGCTAGCTCAAATGCGCGGAGGGGAGCCCTAGCCTCCTTTCTGCTCATTTGCGAAGAGCCGCACTACAAGCGGCCACAGAACAGCTATCCCCTCCCCACAGCTGGCGTGGACGGAGCAGTCGCGCGCAAATGACATCTGCAGCCAACGGGGTGGGAAGTCCCGCCCCTGCGCAGGAAATGCCCCCGCCCTGGGCCGTCATTGGTCCAGCGCCTACAACAGACGCGCGGTGCACAGCCTTCTGGGTAATGTAGTTTTTTCTTAACAAATAACCGGCCGCGGAGCGCGTTCCAGAGCCGCTATTCCTCCATGTAAACGACTTAGGAGGCCCAGGGGTACTTCCCTGGCGGTCCAGTGATTAGGACTCCGCGCTTACACTGCCCGGGACTTGGGTTCGATCCCTGGTGGGGGAATTAATATCCCACAAGCTGCAAGGCACGGCAAAAAAAAAAAAAAAAAGACTTAGGAGACCCAGAGCCCCGAATCAGACCCGCCTCTTCACAGGGGACACAACTTGGGGGAACCAAGGAGCACTGAAGGTGCAGGTGAAAAAACTATGAGCCAATGTCTTCGAGCATTTTTTTTTTTTTTTTGGCTGCACACAGTGAAAGCGCGGAGTTTCAACCACTGGCCCGCCAGGGAATTCCCTTGGAGCATTTAAATGATAGATCTGCAATGGTAGGGCTGTTCATCTGAGAGTAGAGTGGCTGAATAGCTTGTATTTACTTAGTGGTTCTGGTCATATAGGAATGTGGTCCTGCATCTGCTGGACATTTCACATGGAGGAGAATGTATAGAATATGGTGGTGGAAGTAACATTAACAGGGTAAACTCTATATGGAGTGTTTTTAGTCAGGAGACACAGAGGTGAAAAAGATGCCCGAAATGATCAGAAAACATGTTTGAGCTCCTCGCTGAGTAGTCTGGATGTTTACTCTGGTGCAGTCAAGCTTATTGTAAATGAAGGGAGCAGCTGCCACATAAAACTGCAACAGAAGGATGTAGGGGAATGTTGGAAGAAAACTCCCAAAATTGCTGCAAGCAGAGCGCATGATTTCAGAAGAGGTTGAAGATACATTTATTATCAGGGATGATTTATCCTGATGCAATAATATGACAACACCGTGTAAGTGCTAGTGAATTCATTTGAGAATTGGATGGCATTGATGTGCAGTGAAACATTTTATCTTGAAGATGGCACCATGTTGGATGTCAGTATAAAGAGAATGGACCTCTGGATGGATTAGTGTCCTGTTTTACAAATGACATACTCCTGAAAACATGGGGAAAGTGAGTTGAGTCTAGGAGCCACTGGGATAGGTGATAGGTTATGCACCACCAGCGTGGTTATTTGCATAAAGTAGTAACTTGTTTTCAAGAAGTGTCGTTAAGTCACAATACCTGCGGCCCAGGAAGGGCATCATTTTGGGCTGCTCGCATGGGAAACAGTTTCTACAAGAAATAAAGATTCTAGGGACTTCCCTGGTAAGACTCTGTGCTGCCACTGCAGGGGGAGTGGGTTCAATCCCTCGTCGGGGAACTAAGATCCCACATGCTGTGTGGTGCGACCAAAAATAAATAAATAAATAAATAAAATAAAGATTCTACTCAATCACACACCAACTCATGCAACTATAAAGACCAGGTACAAACTGATTCAGCTTTTATTAATTAGCAAGATGCATCTTAAAAGAGAAGAAACAAAAGACAGAGTAGCTACCAGAGCCAGGGGTGCTCCATGAGCAATCACAAAGGATTAGGGGTATACAGGGCTCAGGAAACCATTTGAGCAGATGGGGGCAGCACCCTCCGAGAGTGGGCCCGGACCCATGGGTGCTCCAAGATCTGGACCAAGGGCAACCGCTCCGAGGGCTGGTATCTGAGAAGCTTGGAGATCAAGTCCTGAGCCCCCAAAGGCATTGATGGGGGAAACCTTACATCTACCTGATGAGGCCAGAGAAGAAAGGGAAGTATGGTTAATTTCCTTGGTCCATTCAAGGCACTGTTCGGGATCTTAGCAGACAATCTTTGTGTGTGCCCTGGGCTCCGCAGGCCCACCAGCCCCCACTGACTAGTGCCCGCATGAATGCCCAGAGTGTGGCCTTCCCACCTTGAGGATGCGTCTGTAGGTCTCATTATGGGAGGGGCTCTCAAAGGGCGGATTTCCCACCAGCAGCTCGTAGCAGAGCACCCCAATGCACCATAGATCCACCTTCTCATTGTATGTTCTCCCCTCAATCATTTCTGGGGGCAAGTAGTCCAGTGTCCCACACATTGTCCTTCTCCTAGAGGGCAGAGAAAGGAGCACTAAGCAGAGGATCAGTACAAGGGAAACTCCTTCCCCAGCTTTCAATGAGACAGGAGACCCTAGGAAGTCCTGGCAGCTCTCTCCCAGGCACAGGAATTTGGAAACACCAAATTTTAATACAGATCAAGCTTTGAAGAAGGCAAGTACTGGGATCCACCAACTCCATATTTTAGAACTTTTTTTTTTTTTTGGAGGTGCTGCACGTCATGCCAGATCTTAGTTCCCCAACCAGGGATCAAACCCGTGCCCCCTGCAGTGGAAGCACAGAGTCTTAACCACTGGACCACCAGGAAGTCCCTCCATATTTTAGAATTCTTCATACAATTATTTAGCTCACGATCCAGGATATTTTCACAAGGAAGATTTGGAACAAACTGATGGCACAACAAGAGGGACGAAGTAAATTAATTATGGTTTATTCATACAGTAAAATTCCTGGAATTATGGAGCAATGGTTCTTAATTTATTTACATGGAAAGTTATTGGTAAAGTTATATGTTAACAGAGATTAATCTCTGTTAAATGGTTGAACCACATTCTTTCAGTCTACAAATACACATTAAATATAGGCATTTGAAAAAAGGTAGTATTTAAATACAAACCTAGGCTTGTATCTGGATCTTACGTGTGAAATAAATCAAACTGGATCATTCTTAACTGGCACCCAGGGTGCCACCACCTGACCTACCTTAGAGAGGGGGTGTGCACAGACCAGCCAAAGTCTGCAATCTTCACCTCACCCCTGAACCCCAGCAGCAGGTTCTCCGGCTTAATATCCCTATGAATCACCTTCTTTTCATGGCAGTAGGTCAGAGCATCTGCCAACTCCTCCATTACCTGTGTGAGCAAAGAAAAAGCAGTCTGGAAATGGAGCTGGCCATGGGATGATTATTGCTGTGATTTCCCATCTGGAGCCCCCCAAAAATCTCTTGCTTCCTATTTCTAAGTCAGTTCCACTCATTTATTCAGTGAACTCCCGTAGAGCCTTTCATGTTTCTTTCCATAAGGTAGCGCACTTAGATTCTGTTGCTTACAACCAAAGAATCCAAACTTACACACACAATTTATTAATATTCTGGGGGTAATTAGGGTATCCAAATGTGAAGTTGCAGGGTATAAGAGTCATTATATAAAATTTATAGATTGAAATTCAGAAATAAAGAAAAAAGCAATCTGGATATTCATGACCACCACAAGCAGTGACCCCCATCAGCCCATAGTAAACTCATGAACCCGAGCCCTCAGCCTCCCACCTCACCGTGGCTGTACGCTGTTCGTCTAATGTGTGGCTCTTTTGCAGCTCCTTGTAGAGCTCACCCCTTGGAGCATATTCTAGAATCAGGTACATCCGGCGTGCATCATGGAAGTAGTTGTACAGGCGTAGGATATTGGGGTGTCTGCGCAACAGAAGGAGGAAGTGTCAGGACTCCTCCCTGAGGCCCAATTCATGATGCTATTACAAGTGACTGGTCACACAAGGGGCAAATTGTGCTGGGACCAGAATAGTAACAGCATGATCTGGAAGTTTGTGAGGGGAAAATGAAACAGGCATCAAGATTCTGATGTCTGACACAGGGAGCTTTACATGGTGTAACTGGAATGAACTGCAGAGAAAAAAAATCTTCGTAAAGCAATTATACTCCAATAAGGATGTTTAAAAAAAAAATCTTCGAGGTGAGAGCAAAGGGCCTATTTGGGGGTAGTATTGGGGGAAATGCTGAGTTCAGATGTCGGAGATGGAAGAGGAAACAGGAACAAGAGAAAAAAAGAACTGGTAACAGGAATCTCATACAGAGACTGTCCTTACTGTAGATGTGCCTGGATTTCAATTTCTCTGCGCAGCTGGTGTTCCAGTCCTTCCTTCTCTATCTGGGACTTGAAGAGGACTTTCAGGGCCACAATGAAATGGCTTTCCTTGAGCCGAGCCAGGTACACATTCCCAAATTTTCCCTTGCCGAGAGGACGCCCGATTTCAAAGTCATCAATTGTGAGGCGCCGCCTGATAGGAGAGAAGGAAAAGAGCCTCCGTTTCGGAGGTGGGTGGAGAGTCAGAGAAACTTCATGCTCGCCTTCCTCTTTCACTTTACCCTCCCTGGGCCCCTTTCCCTTCTCAAGGGCCCTGTCAGGGTGTTTGGTCAATAACTGTCAGTCCCACGAGGCAACCTTCACACGTGGAGCTTGCTCTTCATCCCTCGGTCCCACTCCCCTTCCTTTTTCAGATACAAAACAAAGGCGCTCACATGGTTGGGATGCTGGGCATCGTTTGACCTGCTACAGCTACTGAAAAAATAAAAGAGACGTCAATACTTTCTTCTGTGCACACCCACCCCCAACAACTGACACCAGGCCTTTCTTCTAAACCCTCTTTCCCTGGTCCTGGTACTTATCCCTTTCACCTGCGGGCTGAACACTGCCCGACTTCATCTCAGCTTTCGGGTGGCTCACTAGACAAGATGGTGGTGAGGAAGATGCCTTCCTGAGCCCTGCGGAGCTGGGTGTCCAGGAAGGAGGTAGCCCTCAGGCTGGGGCTCTTCCAGTCCCGACCTGCTCCCACGCAGCCTCGGGGCAGTCACTGGGCGGACGCCGCCTGCGGGTTGCGCTGAGGCTCACCTGCGCTCACACCCACCACTGAATTAGAGAAGATCCTGAAAAACCCGGGCCAGGCCCTTTATAGTAAGTGCTCTGGCCCCATTGGCTGAGTGGGTAGTTCCTGGTTGACTCCCACTGGTTGAAATGTCTAAGGCTTAGGCAGCGTGCCCAATAAAAGAGATAGGAATGAGAGCTTCCGCCCGTGGTTGGGGGGCGGGACTGAAGGCGCTGGGCCAATGAGAGGGCAGGGCGCGGAGACAGGAAGGCGGGAGCCGGGGCAGAAAGACATGAGAGGAGGGAGCGCCAGAAACCGGAAGGGGAGAGAGGGTGGAGGTGTGAGGAGAGCCTGTAATGCAAAAAGCCTGAATGAGTGAGCAAACATATAAATCCGTGACTGAGTGACTGCTTTAACGAACTCAGTGATGTGACGCAGGTGTGACTGAATATAAACCAACCGCAGGAAGCTGCCGGGGTACGTTGTGCAGTTGGCAAACTCCAGAACCACGTGCAGCCCAACTGGCCCCAGCTTGAAGGGCGTGTCCTATTCAGGCCGCTCCCCAGGGTCCTCCTCAGTCACTCGCTTATGTGAGGGTCACCACTGTGGAGCTCCCCGAAATTTGTGCCTCTGTCCCCCAATATCCTGTGGCTTGTGTGCCCTCCCCCAATACACCTGCCTCCCCCAGCCCAGGACTGCCCGGGCCACTTGGAGTGGTGGCACGGACCACAGCTGCATTCCGCCCTCCTGTCTCAGGTACTTACTACAGCAAAGCTGATCCTTGAACAAGGGGGCTGGGGGGGTTGGTATTTAAGGGCGCTGACCTTCAGCATATAACTTATGGTTGGCCCTCAGTGTTACCACCAGGGTTCTTGGACTCCCTAATCAATAGAAATTGATAAGAGGCCTGAGGAGAAATTCAGGTAAGGCTTTATTGGGACTCCTGCAGCAGGAGGGAGAAAACAAGTAGCAGGTTCCCTGGCTCGCTCCCTGAAGGGAGGCAGGCTGGGCCCGTAAACGCGGTGAGCCCAGGGGTGGGGCTGGAGGGGTGGCTTAGGTAATCTGCCCACCCCCTTGGTGGTGCTGTGTGCAGGGGGCATGCACAGTACCCTGTTTTTGCTCCCAGTACCCTGTTTTTGCTCCTGGTACCCTGCTTCTGTTCCCAGCTCCTCAGAAGTGGCAGTTGGGTTTTTGGTCTTTTTGTATCTTGTTGCTCATAATTTGCCCCAAATGCACATGCATGCAGTTATTTTTAGTCCCTTATAGTTTGTATTTTGTTACTGGAGGAGATGTTTGTCCAGGTGCAAGCACTGCAGCAAAGGGTCCCACGTCCCAGCTTGTCTTATCAGTATTTGAGATTCCTCCATATCTGTGGGTCTGCATCCAGGGAGGGGTTCAACCAACCCCAAATGGTGCAGTGCTATAGCATTTACTATTGAAAAAAACCTGCCTTAAGTGGACCTAGGCAGTTCAACCCCTGTTGTTCAAGGGTCAAGTGTATTTGTTGGACCCAGTAATCAGTTTGCATTTTGGGTCTCAAATAGTAAAATCATCCCCCATATTTATTTGTTTGGCATACACAGAAATTTCAAAAACATTTGCAATTGAATTCTTTTAGACAGGTAATAGGGTGAATTGGTGGGGAAATTTAAAAAGGAAAAAATCTCCTCCCAACCCAGAAAAACCTCTCCAAAAAGATAGTAGAGAAATAAAACAGTTTAATATTGTATAAGCATTAAACCAGAATGTGATGCACAGCACAGTTGCTAAGAGATTGCAAAGAATAAAACTCACCCTTTCATATAGCCAAACAGACACAACCCATTACATACATTTCCAAACAAACAATAATTAGTTCTCAAGTACTGACAGCACCATTTGTTACACATAGTTCATCCTAAATTTACCTGGTAATTGGGGTGACTATCTGCTGTTACATTGGCTTTCTAGAAGGGAAAACTAACTTCTCAATTCTTTATGACAGGGGAAGTTTTGCTACTTGGAGCAAGGTGCCTGTCAAAGTTAGGCTCCTACCCTCCCACAGAAGCTGGGATGTAGGGATGCTATCTCCTTTGATGTCTTCATTTCAAAGAGATGGATTCCTAGGTCTTTGAGAAAGACATTCCTGGGTTCGGAGTGTATTGGGGTGTTTGTGGAAAAGCAAGGCTAGTGTGGCTAAGAGCTGCATCTTCAGGGGTTAGAGTGGTACGAGGTAAGTTGGAGAGATAAAGGGAGGCAAATTGTGTAGAACTTTGTCAGCCATAGTAATGAGGTTCTAATATGCACCTGAACGTGTTCTAAAATGTACCTGTGGGGGACTTCCCTGGTGGTCCAGTGGTTAGGACTCTGCGCTTTCATTGCTGAGGGCCTGGGTTCAATCCCTGGCTGGGGAACTAAGATCCCACAAGCTGTGCAGTGTGGCAAAAAGAAAGAAAAAAATAAGGACTTGCCCTTGACCAGCTCCGGGAAGACCACTTCTGAGTCCTTGGAATATCTTGACTAGTGAGAGTGATTTTTATGCTTACACCTGTAGGTCCCACTGTATTATTATGACCAGATAATTCATGCTAACAATGTGACTCATGATGAAGTGTGGGCTTTGTATTGCCTGAGGCAGCACTACATCTTTGCCTTCTGCGGATCCTGAGTATCCATGGTAGGTCACTTAGGCGCTGCGAGCCTCAGTAAAGGAATCTGTGGACTCTGAAGCTTGGGTGACCTTCCCTTGTTGGCGATAACTGAACATGTTGTCCCACATCTTTGCTGAAAAGTTGAGTCCCTGTGAACTGCACAGGGAGGGATCACCTGGAAGGGGTGCTTGGTTTCTCCCGGACTTTATTACACGTGCCTTTTCCCTTTGGTGATCTCGGTCTGTGTCTTTTTGTTGTAATAAACTGTCATCATGAGTATCACAGCTCTTCTGAGTCTAGTGAATTCTCCTAGCAAACCACCCAGCCTGAAGGTGGTCTTGGGCAGCGAAGAACCATGAAAGTTTCCCTGAAAAAGAAAAGTTATGACCTAGATGGGTATTCTGGTAAAGGCTTCCCTAGGGAAGTGCTATTTGAGGTGAGATGTGAAGGATAAGCACTCACTCACTAGCCAAAGTGGGTAAGGAAGAGCCCTACAGCAGGTGGGGAAATGAAAAGAAACAGAAACAGGAAGTGAAGAGAGAAGAGCAGTCAGACACGTGCAAGAGAAAAGGCAGTAAATTAGGCACATCCCTTATCAGGTAAGGCCCCACGGACAGGCTATGTTAAGGATTCGGTTTTTATCCCAAGAGTTAAGGGAAGTCATGAAACACTTTAAGGGTGTGTGTGTTGGGCAGGTAGCAGGGAGTGAGATGCATCATCTAATCTGAGTTGCATCTCTGGTTTCACTGTGGAGAATGGATTGGAGAGGAAACATGGGTAAAACAAGACCTAATTACTAAACAGAATTAGAGGTGATAGATGATGGTATTATGGTCTAGGAAGGAAGTGGTGGATTACAGAGAAGAGGATAGACTTGAGAGGCATTAAAGAGGCAAAACTGGCAACTTTGCGTGTGGGGGATGAGGAAACAGAGGTAACCAGGCTGAGTAAGGGAGTTTTTTTTTTTTGGCCGTGCTGCATGGCATGTGGAATCTTAGTTCCTCAACCAGGGATCAAACCTGTGCCCTCTGCAGTGGAAACCTGGAGTCTTAACCACTGGCCCGCCAGGGAAGTCCCCTGGGATTTCTATCCTCGGTAACCAAACAGTGCCATGTAGTGTAGAGGCAAGACTAAAAGTGGATCAGGGGCTTCCCTGGTGACGCAGTGGTTAAGAATCCGCTTGCCAATGCAGGGGACACGGGTTCGAGCCCTGGTCCGGGAAGATCCCACACGCCACCGAGCAACTAAGCCCGTGTGCCACAACTACTGAAGCCCTCATGCCTAGAGCCCGTGCTCCACAGCAAGAGAAGCCACCGCAATAAGAAGCCCGCGCACCGCAACGAAGAGTAGCCCCCGCTCGCTCTGCAACTAGAGAAAGCCCACGTGCAGCAACAAAGACCCAACGCAGCCAAAAATAAATTTAAAAACTTAATATTTGATTAAAAATTTAAAAAATAAAGACATGGCCTTATCTCATTCTTTAAAATAAAAGTGGATCGGGCTTCCCTGGTGGCGCAGTGGTTGAGAATCTGCCTGTCAATGCAGGGGACACGGGTTCGAGCCCTGGTCTGGGAAGATCCCACATGCCGCGAAGCAAATGGGCCCGTGAGCCACAATTACTGAGCCTGCGCGTCTGGAGCCTGTGCTCCACAACAAGAGAGGCCGCGACAGTGAGAGGCCCGCACACCGCGATGAAGAGTGGCCCCCGCTTGCCACAACTAGAGGAAGCCCTTGCACAGAAACGAAGATCCAACACAGCCATAACTAACTAACTAACTAAATAAAATAAAATAAAAAAAGCAACGTTTAAAAAAAAAAAAAAAGTGGATCAGAATCAGGGAGAAGTGGGAGCCATTCTAGGAATCTTTAAAAAGTCAAGTGGAGAATGAGACATCTTTGAAACACCCAAGTGGGGACAGTAAGAAGACAACCAGGGGTTCAGGTCTAGAGCTCCAATAAGTCAGGACTGGGAAAATAAATTTCAATTTGTTCAAAGTAAAGAAGGTAACTGAAGCCAAGGGTGCAGATGAAGCCTTGGAAGAGACCACAGAGTGAGAAAAAGGCCTGTGAAAAGTATTTAGAAATTTCAAAACTGAACGGGTGACTAGAAGTGGATGAGTTAGCAAGTTAGAAAAAAAGAGGGAGAGAGAAACCCAGGAGAGTGATGTTACAGAACCAAAGAAAAAGAGTATTTCAAGAATGGAGTGGTCAGCGGGGTCAAGTTCAGTCTCAAGAAAAACAAGGGCTTAAATTTTATAAACATGGGAGTCACCACCGACCTTGGCCAGAGTGGTGTAGAGGGTGGGACTGTAGCAAGGAGGTTCACAAGGTAGGGAGGCTTGGGAAGTGGAGGAAAATAGAGGAAGAGGTAATGGTGAAGTGCAATAATCGCAAGGAAAGGAAAATAGGTCCAAGGGGACTCCTCAGTTAAAGGGAGAGGGAGGAATAAAGAAGTGAGATGTGGGACAGAGTGGTGCCTGACACTCAAGGCAATGTGTGAGGACAAATCAGAAAGGGTGAAGGACAAAAGAACAGGCAGATGAGAAACAGGCTTTAGGCAGCTGAGATCACAGGCACGGCAAACGTTGGGCAGACTCTATGATGGGGAAAATGTTGACAATTGCTTAAGTGTGATTCCAGGTTTCAAGGAGAGAGAAAGTGAGAAGAGATCACATCAAATGTGTACGAAGATTTATACCTAAAATCAAGAGCATGAAATGGAACTAGAATGAGCAATAATAAGCAGAGAGGTTGAAAGATGACGTGGCTACAGATGCCATAAGGGACAAGGGAGGAAAGTGATGAGGATGCCTGTTAACCAGAAGGTGATCAAGAAAACAAATGACGTAGCAGGACTCGGGAGACAGCACACAGAAAGGCGTTTCTTCCTTCACGTCTCAGAAAGTTGGAGAAATCATACAGGGAGACTATCTGAATTTGTCATTAATGAATTTGTGGCCCCCAGTTAGTCACGCTTGGTCATTGTCTAAAGTGTGTGACTTTGAGAAGGGAATCTGGAACCATCTTTCTAAAAGACAAACACCAGGGGGGGAGGTAAGTGGCATCTTACTAACACCTTGGCCTGTCGAATACCTGCTTTCTACTTGCTCACCTGGACAGCCTCTCCTTGGCATTGTTCTTTCCTCTGTCCATGACTCTCCACACCGTTCCAATTTAAAGATTGCATCTGGCTGGGTGCACTGACACCCTGGTTTCTGGAAATGCCTGATTTGCTTTGTTATATTCCTAGTATTTATCCTCTCGTTAACGCTTTCAAGCATTGTTTTAAAATGTAGGATTTAGTATCCTGATATGAGGCCAACAGATGATTGCCGTTGAAGAAATACAGTTCTGCAAGATGAGGTCACGCCATGCTCCACAGGGTCACATGGGGATGCACTAGAGTGGAGTCAGAGGCAAAAGGATGGAGGCGGAAGTGTAGGCAAAGTTGTGTTGTCATTTTCACTGGGAGCATTGGGCCAGGTGAAGCCAGCAGGCTAAGTAGGTTTAGGATTAGCTAGTTGGGATAATTTCAGCACAGTTCAGAGTGCAGGGGCTGTCCTTAGTTTCCTGGGATCTAGGGAAGGGTCTTGAAGCATGAGAACTTGATAAAGGCAGTAGTTGTGGGGTCTGGGCTCTGGAATGGCTGGTTTGTATTTGAAAGGCACACCCAGTGGGGAAAATTATCTGGAGGAATCAGCTAGCTCTAGGAAGCAGTCTCTACAGGATCAGCAAGGTCCCAAATGTTAGAACTTCAGAATAAAAGCACATACTTTAACACATGGATATCCAAAACAAAGGGAAGGAGAGCGGCCAGGAATTTTCTAAAAAGTCTTCCAGCAGGTAAGAACCAGGTCAGGAAGTACAAACAGGAAGTCAGACCACAGGGCCCATGGCACTGACACTGCTCTGAGGGAGGCAAAGTTGCCCATTTACCATTTAGACCTTTAACTGTGAGGTGTGTAACCTACCTGTGAGCAGATTACAAATCTTTAACCCTAAACTCTTAAGGATGACGTCATTGAGCACTCCAGAGCCGCTCCCCCCGCCCCCCGCCCCATCCCACAACTGAGACAGGAAAGGTCATCTGCAGGCCAGAGTGTGAGTACAAAGGGGAGAGGCACATACTCCCAGAGACCAGATTCCTGTAGGGGTCCAGCACCATGTCTCCAGCAAGGGCCCTCCCCGCTGGAACCACCGGCTCCCACTCTCTCCAAGTGAAACTCACACATAGATCATGAACGCGACTAAGCCTGAAACGAAGTTTTTAATTAAATCTTGTCAGGTGCATTGAATGATGCACATATTCCTTATTTCTTTGTTGAAGACAGAGGCAAACAGCATCAATAGCAGGAACAAAGAGACAAGAAATTGTTGACTTACGTGCTATAGGAACACACAGCATTGATCTGGCATTTACATCTTTATAGATAAGGGTAAGCAAGCAGTGGGTGTATTTGCAAGTCAGACCACTTGAAACCATGTATCTGTATATATACATACACACAGAAATACATATATATTAGGTCTATACACATTTATATACATATATACGGCCTCAAGTGGTGTACATACATACACACACATATACATACATATATTAATATTGGGAAGAGATAAGGTCCTTTGTCACCATACTGCCTCTGTACTTTGTCATCACTAAATTAAATCCTGGCTAGTTTGTTAAGTTCTACTTTGGCTGATTTTTTTTTTTAACAATTTCACCTCAGAGTTATGACTCACTTTTTGTTGTAGGAAACTGTATTTTCTTAATGTTTGTTACAGAAGTCTGAATTAATCGGCATCTTAGTACCATTTAAGTCACTATGAAGACATAACACAGCAGGCCTGAGACTGCTATTCTCTTGAGCTTGCAAGGTTCACCTCTGCAAGGGCTGGGGTTTGGGACCTTCGATTTCAGGAGATTTCCCATTATTCCCACTAATGACGAGTGGCTCAGTGTGCCCAAGTTTTTTTGTTTACCTGTGTGGCTTAATGCCGAAGATCGATCTATCCTTCTAGAGGTCTAGAATTTGGTATGTGCTAGAGTGTCCCCAAGAAACCCTGGGCACTGGGTCTCTAAGTAGCTTCCCCAGTAGACATTTCAATCTATTGCTGTTAACTCCTTGATGGAGCTTAAATTAGGCCCATCCTGTTGTGACTTCCCTGAGACAGGACCATTGCAGATTGTCCCTGGTTTCCTCTGGACTTCAGTCCTTGTGCCTTTTCCCTTGGCTGAGTTTGCTTTGCACCGTTTTGGTGTAATAAAGCACAGCTGTTGAGTGTAACAATATGCTGAGTACTGTGATTCAGCAAATCACTGAAACTGAGGGTGGTCTTTGATGACCCAAAACAATCATTCATTATGACTACGATCTGGCCATAAAAGCTTGTGTAGACTTTCTTCAAGGTCAACATATGTTCTATACGGTGCCAACTATATACACAGCTTTGTGTAAACACTGTGTGAGGGAGCCAAACATTATAAATTCCCTGCTGCATGTAGCCATTCACTAGAACACACATACACTGAGTGTCTACTAGGAAAAAAAGAACAGAATGGGACAGTGGCTGGATGTGGGTGATGAAGAAAAAATGGCTGCAAAGTGTGTCTGGCTTGGGCAACAAGGCAGAAGACAGTAGGATTCACGGACAATCCAGGCACCTTAAACACAACTCTGAACAATCTACAGGTCTCAGCTGTAAGATCTGTTCTCAGAAATTCTTGTGGATACCAGGCTTTTCATTTCTCCAGTTAATTTAGGATTTCTATCCCAACATCAAGATAAACCACCAGAGAACCATGACTTTGGACTATACAGTTTGGCCTGTTTTCTCAGAGTCCTTCTTTGGCATTATAAGCTAGGCAAAAATACAGAAGATGTATAAAAGAACCAAATGGAAATCAAACAACTGGAAAATTCAAAAACCAAAATGAAAACTCACTGGGTGAGCTCAATAGTAGATTATATACGAGACAGAAAGAAACCAGTGAGCTCAAAGAGACATCAATGGAAATTAATCAATGTGAGGAACAGAGAAGAACAGACTGGTGGAAACAAAAAGATGGGAGCCTGAGGGTCCTATGGAACAAGAATGTGAGAATTATCATTCACGTTACTGGAGTCCCTGAGAGGAGAAAAAGCGTGGGGTTGAAAAAATATTTGAAAAATAACTAAAAATCTCCCAAATTTGGCAAAGGGCATACACCACATGATTCAAAAAGCTGAGAAAACACCAAACAGGATAAACCCTAAAAATTCTATGCCAGGACACATCATAAACTGCTGAATATTATAATAAAAAACACTTTGAAAGCACTTGACGGAAAGGATGCCTTTCAAATAGAGGAACAATGGGCTGAAAGGCAGGTTTCTCATCTGAAACCATGCTGGAAAAAAGGAGATGGACAGAAGAAAAAACAGACATGTTTTCTTTTGTCCTAAAAGAACTGTGGACCCCAAGTCTTATGTCCCACAAAAATATCCTTCAGGAATGAAGTGAACATAAAGACATTTTTAGATGAAGAAAGAAAAAACATTTGTTAACAGCAGACATACCCTAGAAAAAAGGCCACAGGAAATTTGCCAAACAGAATGGAAATGTTAACAGAAGACTTGGGACTTCAAGAATGGAGAAACAACAATGGAATGGTAAAAGTAGAGGTAAACAGACTATGCTTCTTATGAATTTTGTAGAAAAAAAAAAAAAACAACACTTAGTTGAGGCAAAAATTACAATATCCAATATAGTTCTCAGTATACAATGAGAAAATACAACAATTATATTAAGAGTAGGGAATGTAGGTGAACCTAATGGAATCAAGGTTTCTATACATCAAAGTGCTAAAATGCTGGTAACAGTCTGTGATAAGTTATGTATACATAATACATAAAGAAAATTAAGATATATACTCAAAAACATTACAGACGTATCAAATAGAATTCTAAAAAATGTTAAAATAACCCACAGGAAACAGGGTGGGGGGAACCCAAATAACAAAAACTGGAAAACAAGAGGAATAATACAAAGGGAACACAAAAAAAAGATTAATAAAATGGTACAGTTAAGCTCTAACATATCAATAATTATTTTAAATTTAGATGATCTAAACCTACGAATTAAAAGTGGCAAAATGGATAAAAAAAAAAAGTATGACCCCAACTACATGCTGTCACAAGAAACTTACATCAAATATAATGATGTAGATAATGTTAAAAATAAAATTATGGAAAACTATAAACTACAAACATTAATAAAAGAATGCAGTAGTGACTATACTAATATCAGATAAAGTATGCTTCAAAGGCAAGAAAATGAACCCTTTTATTATGATTAAAGGGTCAATACACCAAGATGACATAGCAATCCTATATGTGTATGCACCAAACAACAGAACTTTGAAATACATGAAGCAGAAACTTACAGAACTTGTAAGGAATAGACAATTTCTCAATTATACTTCAGGACTTCATCATCCCTCTCTCTGCAACTGACAGAAATACTACACAGAAAGTCAGTAAGGATGTAAAAAATCTGAGCAATAACCCCAACCAAGGGGATTGTGCAGACATTTATAGAAAGTTCACCCAGTGACAGCAGAATACGCATTCGTTTTGAGAAGCCGTACAGAACAAGATATACCACACCCTGGGTCATAAAACAAACTTCAACAAATTTAAACAGTCAAACCAAACATGAAACAAATAAGAAATCAGTAACAAAAAGATACCAGAAAATGCTCCAAACAGTAGGAAATGAAACAATATACTTCTAAATAATACATGGGTGACAGAGGAAGTCTCTAAGGGAATCAAGGAATATTTAGAACTGAATAAATTGTAATGAAAACTTGTGGGATAAAGCTGGAACAGTGTTGAAGGAACTTTAAAATACTTAATGATCTGTTAGAAAAGAAAAAAAAAGTTTCAGATCAACAATCTCAGGACCCCTCAAAAAATAAAAAGAGCAAAATACAACCAAAGCAAAGTAGAAGATACGATATCATAAAGATCCGAAATCAGTGAAATTAGGAACAGAAAGGTAAAGGGACTTCTCTGGCAGGCCAGTGGTTAAGACTCTGTGCTCTCAATGCAGGGGGCAAAGGTTCAATCCCTGGTCAGGGAACTAAGATCCTACATGCTGCATGGTGCGACCAAAAAAAAAAAACCAAACAAACAAAAAAACACCCAGAAAGGCAATAGAGAAAAATCAATAAAGTGCTGGTTCTTCAAAATGATCAGTAAAACTGGTAAATGTCTAAGATTGACAATGATTAAAAAGAGAGGTGACATATTTCCAAAATCAGGAATAAAATGGGATATAAGTACAGACCCTGTTGCCATTAAAAAGATAATAAGGGAATACTCCCAACAAGTCTCCAAATAAGAAAAGTTACATAAAATGAAACATTTCCTTGAAGAGGACCAACTATCCAATTTATCCAATATGAAAAGATACTCTGAATAGTTTCATACTTATCAAATAAAATAATATGTAACTAAAAAGTATCCAGAAAATCTCCAGGCTCAAATGGTTCA
Source organism: Eschrichtius robustus (assembly GCF_028021215.1). Lineage (NCBI taxonomy): Eukaryota > Metazoa > Chordata > Mammalia > Artiodactyla > Eschrichtiidae > Eschrichtius > Eschrichtius robustus. Next base: position 68,577,732 of record NC_090842.1, on the reverse strand, counting down.
CTGGAGGATGTTATGAAACATTAAAACAACAATTAAAAACAATTACACAGAGGATTCCCTGGTGGCGCAGTGGTTGAGAATCTGCCTGCTAATGCAGGGGACACGGGTTCAAGCCCTGGTCTGGGAAGATCCCACATGCCGCAGAGCAACTGGGCCCGTGAGCCACAACTACTGAGCCTGCGCGTCTGGAGCCTGTGCCCCGCAATGGGAGGGGCCGCGATAGTGAAAGGCCCGCGCACCGCGATGAAGAGTGGCCCCTGCTTGCCGCAACTAGAGAAAGCCCTCGCACGAAACGAAGACCCAACACAGCCAAAAATAAATAAATAAATAAATAAAGTAGCTATTAAAAAAAAAGGTCAAGCTCTATACATTAAAAAAAAAAAAAAATCAATTACACTGTCTTCCTAAAAAAATAGAACTTGGGAAGCCACTATCACCTCAACACCAAAACCAGACAATGACAGTAGTTAAAAACAAGCAAACAAAGAATGACAACTACATATCATCAATCAAGAGATTATAGGAAAACCTGCTCAAAAAAATATAATCAAATGGAATGTTTTAATATATATTAAAAAATTTATACTCCACAACCAACTGGGGTTTATTCCAAAGATGCAAGACTGGTTCAATATTCAAAACTCAATGTAATACACTATACCAATAGGCTAAAGAAGAAAAACCAGATGATCACATTAACTGATGGAGCTAAAGCATCTGACAAAATCCAACACTCATTCATGACAACAAAAATCTCAGCAAATTAACAGAGGGAAACTTTCTAGACTTGACAGGAAAACTCTATGGAAAAAAAAAAACTTACAACTAACACTGTACTTGATGAAAAACTGACCGTTTTCCCCCTAATATCAGAAACCGGTCAAGGATGTCCTCTCTTACTACTCTTACTCAGCATCATACTGGGAGTCCTAGCTAAGTGCATAAGAAAAGGAAATAATACGTATACAAATAGGAGGAAAGAAAACTATTTGCAAGGGCTTCCCTGGTGGCGCAGTGGTTCAGAGTCTGTCTGCCGATGCAGGGGACGCGGGTTCGAGCCCTGGTCCGGGAAGATCCCACATGCCACGGAGCAATTGGGCCCGTGAGCCACAACTACTGAGCCTGCACGTCTGGAGCCTGTGCTCCGCAACGAGAGGCCCGCGCACCGCGATGAAGAGTGGCCCCCGCTCGCCGCAACTGGAGAAAGCCCTCGCACAGAAACGAAGACCCAACACAAAAATAAATTAATTAAAAATTAAAAAAAAAACAAAACTATTTGCAGTTGACAGTTCTATGCAGAAAATACCACGGATTCTATCCAAAGAAATGTCTAGAAATAACTGAGTTCAGCCAAGGCTGCAAGATACTAAAATACCACCCCCCAGAACAATTAGCTTTCTGTATACTACTAAAGATCATGTGGAAATGAAAGTTTAAAACAATGCCAACAGGGAATTCCCTGGCAGTCCAGTGGTTAGGACTCCTCGCTTTCACTGTAGGGGGCCTGGGTTTGATCCCTGGTGGGAGAACTAAGATCCCACAAGCCCTGAGGCCAAAAAAAAAAAAAAAGCCATTTACAAATCACTAAAAAAAAAAAAACAAAAAAAAAACCCAACAACCTAGACATAAATCCTAACAAAAATGTACAGAACCTATATTGTTCAATATTATAAAATGGTAATGAAATATCAAGAATTACTTAGATACATGAAATGCCATACCATGTACTGTGTTCATGGTGTTGCTTTTAAACAAACTGCTCTACAGGTTTAAATCAATTTCTATAAATACGTGAGCAAGGTTTTTTTGCATCCTAAGATTTATATGGAAAGTCCAAGGAACTAGGAAAGCTAAGTTAATTTAAATAATGAAAGAAAGTATTCACTTTACCAATTTTAAGATTTACCGTATAGCTACAGAAATTAAGTAAACAGATTGAATCAATAAAAAGTCTGAATGTCTGGTGTTCAAAACCACCAAAAGAACCATTTGTTTTTTTAAAAAACCAAAGCCTGAAACAGTCTTAACTGGTGCAATAAAACGTGCCCGTGTGTCATATGTGTATCTTTATCTACTTAAATATCTGTCCTCAAGTGTCTAACTCTCCCAATACTGGACAGCAATGAATGTATATATAAGACACATAAAGGGGTCAAGGCCCTTTGCCTGTGAAATAACATTCCCCTCACCCCAAGTAAACTAAGGGATCCATGACAAAGTGCCATAACCTTGACAGAGAAGTCTCAAAGAAACTGTGTTTGCATTTCATTTTTTCATCTAAGTTTCCACCTTTTTATAAAAATTCCTGAGATAACACTGCAGTGTAAACTAAGGGAAAAACGTAGCTAAAGTTTTCCTTAGTGCACAATAAACACTGGTCTCTCCCTCACAGATGAACTCTCAGATGTAGAGTAAGGCTCTAGGCTGGGTCAATTTCTACAATGCGTCTTTACACAACTACTGATGATCCGTGACAGGTTTTCTCACAGAGAAGATACTTGTGGGGTTTCTCTTTGGTATGTACGATCAGATGTCATGGTAGGTGTTTTCTCCTGCAAAAGATTTTCCTCGGTGTTTACATTCAAAAAGTCTTTCCCCAACAGGAGTTCTCGGAGGGTGACTGAGGTTTGCCCACTGGTGAAGGTTCTTCCCACATCTGTCACACTGACAGGGTTTCTCCCAGTATGAATCCTTTGATGCTGAGTGAGGGATGAGCTACGACTGAAGGCCTTTCCACATTCACTGCACTTATAAGGCTTCTCTCCGGTGTGGATGATGGCATGTCGAATGAGGTTTGTGCTCCAGCAAAAGGACTTCCCACACTCCAAGCATTCATAGGGCTTCTCTCCACTGTGAATCCGCTGGTGCCTTGTGAGGCCTGACCTGCGGTTGAAGGCCTTCCCACACTCCGTGCACTCAAAGGGCTTCTCCCCAGTGTGGATGCTGAAGTGCCGAATGAGGTCTTTCCTAGTGCTAAAGGCTTTCCCACATTCTTTGCACTCAAAAGGTTTCTCTCCAGTGTGGGCCCGTTTATGCAAGATAAAAGTGGAGCAGTGGGTGAAGGCCCTTCCACATTCAGTGCACACAAAAGGCTTCTCCCCAGTGTGAATCCGCTGGTGCCTCTTGAGGTATGATCTGTGGTTGAAGGCCTTCCCGCACTCGAGGCATTCAAAGGGTTTCTCCCCAGTGTGGATGACGTAGTGGTGAATGAGGGCTGCGCTCTCACAGAAGGCTTTCCCACATTCACTGCACTCATAGGGCTTCTCCCCAGTGTGAGTCTGCTGGTGCCACATGAGGTATGACTTGTGTTTAAAGACCTTGCCACATTCAAAGCACTCATACGGATTCTCACCACTGTGGATGATGTGATGTCGAAGGAATCCTGGCCTATGTCGGAAGACTTGCCCACATTCTTTGCACACGTAGGGTTTTTCCCCAGTGTGTCTCCTCTTATGTAAGACAAAATTGGAGCGGTGGGTGAAGGCCTTTCCACATTCACTGCACTTGTAAGGCTTCTCCCCAGTGTGAATCCGCTGGTGTTGTGTAAGGTAGGACCTGCGGTTGAAGGCCTTCCCGCACTCTGTGCACTCATAGGGCCTCTCCCCGGTGTGGATCATGTGGTGCTGGAGGAGGTGTGTGCTCTTAATAAAGGTTTTCCCACACTCTGTGCATTCATAGGGCTTCACGCCAGAGTGAATCTTTTCATGTCCAGCAAGAAGGTGTTTCTTGTTAAAAACTTTCCCACATTCGTTGCATTTAAAGATACTTTCCTCTTCTTGAATAATGGGATCATTACCAGATCCACATGAGTCATGGTCATGGACAGCACCTCCTGGAGGGACGAGCTCCTCTACAATTCCTGAACACACACCACCAGCTGTCCCCAAGCTGCCATGTTCAGGACTCATTTTCTCAGGAAGCTTCTCCCTCTGGGGGTCCATCCCTGGTCCCAAGTGTCCTTCCTGCATTTCCAATGGCCCATCCTGATCCTTGGTTTGTCCCAACTGGGAGTCCGCTGGGCCTCCTTGTATTAGTTCCTGGATAGAGGCTCCCTCAAAGAGGGTTGGCTCACAAGTGGTAGGTTCTGTGGTCTTGGGTTTTCCTTTGTCAACTGAAAGAAAACCAATAAACAAAGCCCATTAGTAATACCAACAAGGATGAAACAAAATTAGCATTTCAGCGAAAAAGATAAAGATGAAAACAGTGCCTCTGTGTCTGTTTTGCTACCTCTGAATCTCAAGATTGTAACTTCTTTCTTTCTTGGTCATTAGACTGCCGACACCCTGGAAGCCAGACCCAGTAAGAGAGTCTGCAATGGATATAACACCACAATTCACAGGCTTGGCTGGACAGAGTAATAATGCCTCTGTGGGCTTTCAGTTTCCTTTAATCAAAGACATCCCATGTTTCTGTAAGAACACTAGGAAAAGGGAATTCCATAATGGTACAGTGGTTAGGACTCCGTGCTTTCACTGCTAGGCCCAGGTTCAGTCCCTGGTAGGGGAACTACAATCCCGCAAACCAAGTGGCACAGCCCAAAAAAAAAAAAAAAAAAAAAAAAAAGAACACTAGGAAAAGGCATCTAATGCAGCCCTGGTAAAAGACAGGAAGTGTATTAACGCAAATTCAACTATCTCCAAAGAGAAGTATGGTCCTTGCCCCAGCTCTAAGGAAGTAACCTGTAAACTGGGTATCTCCAGAGAGACAGGTGTGTCTTTGTTGTTCATGGTGAGTCCCTAGGGATGTACATGATACTTTATGACAACACATGACTCACTATGGGCCCCTAGATAGTTTATGCTAAAGAGATGACATTAGGTCTGGGTAAGGTCTGGTCACAGCAGAAAGACCAAACATGTAATTAGAAAGCTGGGGCTTTGAACCACGAGTTATCAGCTGGATCTCTGGAAAGGGAAGAAGGGTGGAGACTGAGTCCCATGTACAATGACTCAAGCAATCATGCTTCTATAATGAAGACTCAATAAAAATCTGGATACCGATGCTCTGGTGAGTTTCCTGGGTTGGTAACACTCCGTGCACATACTGCCAAATATCAATTCCAGGAGGTAACGAGACGCTGAAGACACGGAAGCTTCGTGTCTGGAACACCTCCGGCTCCTCTTCTAATCTGTATCTTTTCCCTGTAACAAACATGATTTGTGAGCATAACAGGTTTTAGGGAGTTTTGTGAGTCTTCCTAGCAAATCACTGAACCTGAGGGTGGACTGGGAAACCCCTCGACATGCAGATGGTTCACAAGACCTGGGCAGACTTGGCAGTCCTGGAGTTCTGTATTTCTAACCTTGAGTTTGGCTAACTGTGTGCAGGAAGAGACCAGGAGAGTCCTACTGGCACCACTGGCGTTGCCACAGAGAGGAGGTGGGAAGGACACTATAGCCTTAGGACACAGAATGTACAAAGGTCCCCCAGACCATAAGGATGGTATTGACAAGAATCCAGGGAAGCTGATTCCCATGGTTTTGACTTGGGTTACAGTGAGGACTCCCAGGACAGGGCTCATAAGGCAGGAGGTGAGCAGGACTGGGATGGACACATTGGGTCTGTTATGCCCGAACAGTGTGGCGAAAAGACTAACAAAATACACATGACCTAGATGGAGAAAATGTTAATAGTTTTCTTGAAGACATTAAAGAGAACCTATACCAATGAAGAATTTAACGTGGGGGGAGGTGAAATTGGAGAAAGATGGTCAAAAGGTACAAAATTCCAATTGTAAGATAAACAAGTCCTAGGGATGCAGTGTACAACTCGATAACTGTAGCTTACACTGCTGTATGCTATAAAGAAGCACTGTTAAGACAGTAATCCTAAGAATCCTCATCACAAGGAGAAAATTTTTTCCTTTTGTCTTTTCTTCTTTACTTTTTATTCTATTTATATGGGTGTCAGCTGAACCTACTGTGGTAATCATTTCACAATATATGTAAATCAAACCATCAGGCTGTATCACTTAAAACTTATACAGAGGGGCTTCCCTGGTGGTGCAGTGGTTGAGAGTCTGCTTGCCAATGCAGGGGACACGGGTTCGGGCCCTGGTCTGGGAGGATCCCACGTGCCGCGGAGCGACTGGGCCTGTGAGCCACAATTACTGAGCCTGCGCGTCTGGAGCCTGTGCTCTGCAGCGGGAGAGGCCGCGATAGTGAGAAGCCCGCGCACTGCGATGACGAGTGGCCCCCGCTTGCCACAGCTAGAGAAAGCCCTCGCACAGAAACGAAGACCTAACAAAGCCATAAAATAAAAAAATAAAATAAAAATTAAAAAAAAAAAAAAAGATTAGAGGTGCTTTCATTTAAAACAAAACAAACAACAACAACAACAACAAAACTTACACAGAGGACTTCCCTGGTGGTACAGTGGTTAAGAATCTACCTGTGAATGCAGGGGACATGGGTTCGATCCCTGGTCTGGGAAAATCCCACATGCTGTGGAGCAACTAAGCCCGTGTGCCACAACTACTGAGCCCGTGTGCCACAACTACTGAAGCCCGCGTGCTTGAGCCTGTGCTCTGCAACGAGAAGCCACCGCAATGAGAAACCCGCACACTGCAACAAAGAGTAGCCCCCCACTCGCCACAACCAGAGAAAGCCCATGCGCAACCAAAAATAAATAAATAAATTTATTTTAAAAAATTAATAAATAAAGTAAATGGAGCTAGAAAAATGGGAGACGTGCTGGGAATAAAAATACTGTATTCCGGGCTTCCCTCATGGTGCAGTGGTTAAGAATCGGCCTGCCAATGCGGGGGACAAGGGTTCGAGCCCTGGTCCAGGAAGATCCCACATGCCGCAGAGCAACTAAGTCCATGCGCCACAACTACTGAGCCCGCGTGCTGCAACTACTGAAGCCCACATGCTGCAACAACTGAAGCCCATGCATCTAGAGCCTGTGCTCCACAACAAGAGAAGCCACTGCAATGAGAAGCCTGCACACCACAACGAAGAGCAGCCTCTGCTCGCCACAACTAGAGAAAACCTGCACGCAGCAACGAAGACCCAACACAGCCAAAAAAATAAAATAAACAAAAATAAATAAATTAGACAAGCCTCTTAGATAGCCTCATCCACCAGAGGGCAGACAGCAGAAGCAAGAACTACAATCCTGCAGCCTGTGGAACAAAAACCACATTCACAGAAAGACAGACAAGATGAAAAGGCAGAGGGCTATGTACCAGATGACAACAAAATGAAGTGGAGATAGGCAACCTTCCAGAAAAAGAATTCAGAATACTGACAGTGAAGATAATCCAGGACCTTGGAAAAAGAATGGAGGCAAAGATCGAGAAGATGCAAGAAATGTTTAACAAAGACCTAGAGAATTAAAGAACAAACAAACAGAGATGAACAATACAATAACTGAAATGAAAACTCCACTAGAAGGAATCAACAGCAGAATAACTGAGGCAGAAGAACAGGTAAGTCACCTGGAAGACAGAATGGTGGAATTCACTAATGCGGAACAGAATAAAGGAAAAAGAATGAAAAGAAATGATCGCTTCTTGGCCTCTTGGCTAAGATCAAGTGTAGAATGAAAAGAAATGAACACAGCCTAAGAGACCTCTGGGACAACATTAAATGCAACAACATTTGCATTATAGCGGTCCCAGAAGGAGACAAGAGAGAAAAAAGACCCGAGAAAATATCTCAAGAGATTATAGTCGAAAACTTCCCTAACATGGGAAAGGAAATAGCCACCCAAGTCCAGGAAGTGCAGAGAGTCCCATACAGGATAAACCCAAGGAGAAACACGCTGAGACACATAGTAATCAAAGTGGCAAAAATTAAAGACAAAGAAAAAGTATTGAAAGCAGCAAGGGAAAAACGACAAATAACATACAAGGGAACTCCCATAAGGTTAACAGCTGATTTCTCAGCAGAAACTCTGCAAGCCAGAAGGGAGTGGCATGATATACTTAAAGTGATGAAAGGGAAGAACCTACAACCAAGATTACTCTACCCGGCAAGGATCTCATTCAGATTCGATGGAGAAATCAAAAGCTTTACAGACAAGCAAAAGGTAAAAGAGAATTCAGCACCACCAAACCAGCTCTACAACAAATGCTAAAGGAACTTCTCTAAGCGGGAAACACAAGAGAAGAAAAGGACCTACAAAAACAAACCCAAAACAATTAAGAAAATGATAATAGGGTTTCCCTGGTGGCACAGTGGTTGAGAATCTGCCTGCCAATGCAGGGGACACGGGTTCGAGACCTGGTCTGGGAAGATCCCACATGCCGCGGAACAACTAGGCCTGTGAGCCACAACTACTGAGCCTGTGCGTCTGGAGCCTGTGCCCCGCAACAAGAGAGGCCGCAACAGTGAAAGGCCCGTGCACTGCGATGAAGAGTGGCCCCCGCTTGCCACAAGTAGAGAAAGCCCTCGCACAGAAACGAGGACCCAACACAGCCAAAAATAAATAAATAAAATAAATAATTAAAAAAAAAAAAGAAAATGGTAATAGGAACATACATATTGATAATTACCTTAAACGTGAATGGATTAAATGCCCCAACCAAAAGACACAGGCTTGCTGAATAGATACAAAAACACAACGCATATATATGCTGTCTACAAGAGACCCACTTCAGACCTAGGGACACATACAGACTGAAAGTGAGGGGATGGAAAAAGATATTCCATGCAAATGGAAATCAAAAGACAGCTGGAGTAGCAACACTCGTATCAGATAAAATAGACTTTAAAATAAAGAATGTTACAAGAGACAAGGAAGGACACTACATAATGATCAAGGGATCAATCCAAGAAGAAGATATGACAATTAGAAATACATATGCACCCAACATAGGAGCACCTCAATACATAAGGCAACTGCTAACAGCTATAAAAGAAGAAATTGACAGTAACACAGTAATAGTGGGTGACTTTAACACCTCACTTACACCAATGGACAGATCATCCAAAATGAAAATAAATAAGGAAACAGAAGCTTTAAATGACACAATAGACCAGATAGATTTAATTGATATTTATAGGACATTCCATCCAAAAATAGCAGATTACACTTTCTTCTCAAGTGCACATGGAACATTCTCCAGGACAGATCACATCTTGGGTCACAAATCAAGCCTCGGTAAATTCAAGAAAACTGAAATCATTTCAAGCATCTTTTCTGACCACAATGCTATGAGATTAGAAATCAGTTACAGAGAAAAAAACGTAAAAAACACAAACACATGGAGGCTAAACAGTACTTTACTAGATAACCAAGAGATCACTGAAGAAATCAAAGAGGAAATCAAAAAATACCTAGAGACAAATGACAATGAAAACACGAAGATCCAAAACCTATGGGATGCAGCAAAAGCAGTAAACTTCCCTTCTAAGAGGGAAGTTTATAGCAATACAAGCCTACCTCAAGAAACAAGAAAAATCTCAAATAAACAATCTAACCTTACACCTAAAGGAACTAGAGAAAGAAGAACAAACAAAACCCAAAGTTAGCAGAAGGAAAGAAATCATAAAGATCAGAGCGGAAATAAATGAAATAGAAACAAAGAAAACAATAGCAAAGATCAATGAAACTAAAAGCTCTTTGAGAAGATAAACAAAATTGATAAGCCATTAGCCAGACTCATCAAAAAGAGGGAAGAGGACTCAAATCAATAAAATTAGAAATGAAAAAGGAGAAGTTAAAACAGACACCGCAGAAATACAAAGCATCCTAAGAGACTACCTACAAGCAACTGTATGCCAATAAAATGGACAACCTGGAAGAAATGGACAAACTCTTAGAACGTTATAACCTTCCAAGACTGAACCAAGAAGAAATAGAAAATATGAACAGACCAATCACAAGTAATGAAATAGAAACTGTGATTTAAAATCTTCTAACGAACAAAAGTCCAGGACCACATGGCTTCACAGGTGAATTCTATCAAACATTTAGAGAATAGCTAATACCTATCCTTCTCAAACTCTTCCAAAAAATTGCAGAGGAAGGAACACTCCCAAACTCATTCTACGAGGCCACCATCACCCTGCTACCAAAACCAGACAAAGATACTACAAAAAAAGAAAATTACAGACTAGTATCACTGATGAATATAGATGCAAAAACCCTCAAAAAAATACTAGCAAACAGAATCCAACAACACATTAAAAGGATCATAAAAAAAATTAATTTAAAAAAGTACAAAGAAAACAACTGTATTCCTATCTCAAACTATACTCAAATTCTACCTCAGACCAAAAAGAGTTAAATGTCAAGTGCCAAGCTTAGAACATCTTAGAATAAAACAAGAATATCTTTTTGATATTGGAGATAGAGCAGCATCTATAACTGATAAAAGTATCAGGAATGTACAAAAAAAAATCCCTACAAACAAAAGGGAAACAAGGTAACAGAAACACAGGCATTTTCCATGAAATGACATTTCAAAGAAGAAAATACAGTTGTTTCTCAGTATCCACAGCAGATTAACTGGTTCCAGAAACCCCCTGCTCAATACTAAAATCTGCAGATGCTCAAGTCCTTTATATAAAATGGTGGAGTATTTGCATATAACCTACACACATCCTCCTGTGTACCTTAAATCATCTCTAGATTGCTTATAATATCTAATACAATGTAAATGCTATATATTGATAAATAGTTGCCAGCACGAGGCAAATTCAAGTTTGTTTTTTTTGGCTGCATTGGGCCTTTGTTGCTGCACGCGGGCTTTCTCTAGGTACGGTGTGCAGGTTTCTCACTGCGGTGGCTTCTCTTGTTGCATCATGCAGATCCTGCATGCTGCGAGGCGTGGAGAAAGAAAGAAAGAAAGAGAGAGAGAGAGAGAGAGAAAGAGAAAGAAAGAAAGGGAAGGAAGGAAGGAAGGAAGGAAGGAAGGAAGGAAGGAAGGAAGGAAGGAAGGAAGGAAGGAAGGAAGGAAAGAAATACAAAAAAAGAACAAGTGCTTCCATATGCTGAGCACTAAGATGCTGGAGTCTGTCTGACATGGCAGCTAAGATTTAACTTGGTCAAACTTATATATACAAAGACACAACGAGATCCCGAAGTTCACTAGGGCCACAGAGCTGGTGATCGGTCGGCACCCAGGCTTGAAGCCCAGGCAGCTGAAGCCCAGGACACATCTCAGCTCATGCACCTCTATCCTCCAGGAGGACAGAGGGACCTGGGGTCAAAGGGCTCCGTGGCCTCCAGACCACCACAGAGATCCGAACAAGATGCTTCCTCAGGGAACCAGGGCCAGCGGCCTCCCCCTGCAGGGTTTCCCAGCTGCCCACACCTTGGCTCCTACCTGGACAGGTGCTGCGGGAGAGGTCTTCCTTCACCGTCCACAGCTTCTGCCCCTGCTCCAGGTGGAAGATCAGCTCAAGTCTGGGAACAGGACACCCTGCTCATGGAGAAAGGAAAAAGACACTAGGATTTCTCTGAAAACAAAGAAAAGCCCTCGATCTAGTGTGGGACTTCAAGATGTGGACAAGACCTCAGAATGAAGCTGATTCCATCCACAGAAATCCTGACCTGTAACCTGGAAACCAAGGTCAAAAACACCAATGTTGCGGGCTTCCCTGGTGGCGCAGTGGTTAAAGATCCACCTGCCAATGCAGGAGACACGGGTTTAAGCCCTGGTCCGGGAAGATCCCACATGCCGCGGAGCAACTAGGCCCCTGCACCACAACTACTGAGCCTGCAAGCCACAACTACTGAGCCCATGTGCTGCAACTACTGAAGCCCATGCACCTAGAACCCATGCTCCCAACAAGAGAAGCCCACAATGAGAAGCCTGGACACCACAACGAAGAGTAGCCCCCGCTCGCCGCAACCAGAGAAAAGCCCGCATGCAACAACGAAGACCCATTGAAGCCAAAAATAAAATAAATAAATTAAAAAAAAAAACCAAACACCAATGTTGGGATCCAAAGACTTTAAACTGTAGTGCTGGTTGTGTAGACAACACCTATTCCCTTTGACCTCCATTGCACAGAGTTCCAACTCTATTCAGTTGCAGCCAAGAGACACAGAGAATATGACCCCCCCCCTTCCAGAAGGTGTTTACTAATTAACCCAAGGGAATTTCAACCACCTGTGCATTAAAACCTCCTGAGATGTCTGGTTCACATCCAACTGAAACCAAATAGGGACTTCCCTGGTGGCACAGTGGTTAAGAATCCGCCCGCCAATACAGGGGACACAGGCTCAAGCCCTGGTCTGGGAAGATCCCACATGCCGCGGAGCAACTAAGCCCATGCACCGCAACTACTGAGCCCGTGTGCCACAACTACTGAAGCCCACACACCTAGAGCCCATGCTCCGCAACAAGAGAAGCCACCGCAGTGAGAAGCCCGCGTACCACAACGAAGAGTAGCCGCCACTCGCTGCAACTAAAAAAAAGCCTGCGAGCAACAACGACCCAACGCAGCCAAAAATAAATAAATTTATTTATTTAAAAAAAAAAGAAGAAACCAAATCTCTGCAAATGAGGCCCGGATAACTACAGATTTATAAAAACCACCCCAGATTCTGGCATCAAGGGAGGGCTGAAAACTCTGGTTTCCACCAACTTGCAGGTGACCTACACCAGCCCTCTGGGGGAGGGAGTTCTAGTCCAGGATGGCTGAGTGAGGGGACCGGCCGGTGCTGGAGTCCTGCAGCAGCCTGGGTCGCCTGTGAGGGAACCTGCCCGAGGCCCTAGACCAGGAAGAAGCAGACAACTGGGCTGGCACCCACCAACCCGGTAGCCAGCCCCACCTCTGAGCTTTGTACTGGTGAGGTAATAAATTTCCTCCGGGGTGAAGACTGAGCCGGTCTGTCACATGCAGCCAAACACAAGCGCAGGGGAAAGACACACGGACTCGGGAGGAAGTCGAAGTCGATGGCAGAGGTGCGAGGACTCGCCGACAGCTTCTCTGGCAGGTCCAGGGTTCATTAGTCATCACTAAGCAATGTGCTCTCCTGTGTGCTCCGTGCCCAGCAGGGGGCTCAGCGACAGCAACGAGACCTCCCTTCAGCTGTCAGGAGTTACGCTCCCTGCGACCTCAGGGCCTTTGCACATGCTGGGCCTTCTCCCTGCAAGGCTGTTCTCTCCCCACCTTGCTCCTTCCAGCTACCTCTCTTTGGGTCTCAGCTCAAATGTCATTCCCTGAGAAGACTCTGCTGAACAGTGGCTGAGTCCAGGGGCTTAACCAATCCACCACATCACTATGAACTTTTAACCTTAATAATAATTGAAAAGTTAACGTTTATAGGGTGTAACCATATCCCAGAGACTGTACCAAGTAATTTAAATGCATTATGTTGTTTAAAATGCATGGAATAATTTAAAGAACTCACATATTTAAAATATTGACTCTTTTCAGTCAAAGTAAGGTATGCCTCCATTGATCTAAGTATTTTTTTAGATACCAAGCAAAATTCTGAAGAGCGCTCCTCCTGTCTAGGTCTGCAAGGGCTGTGAGTCCCTAGCTGCCACCTGATCTGCGAAGAGACGGAGCACTTAGTCTGTCTCGCCATGGTCAACACACCAAGTTTCTGGGCTGGTGACCCCGGGGCAACCAGGTAACTGACTACTGCCTAACGCCGAGGCCCCCCCATAGACTGTTGGGATTCAAGTGTGATCAACTGAGCCAACAACACTGAAGTCCGCGGGGGGCCGCTCAACTGAGTTGCCCACCACCCTGTGAGAGACTGACGGCACTGCCTGCCCTCTGAGGGCACACCTGGCCAGAGTCCAGGCACTGGTCCCTGGAGCAATACAGGGATCCGAGTGGCATAGGGCACCCCCCTCACACATGCCATGGCACAGAAGAGGCTTAGACTGCTTCACAGGCAAACCTTGCCATGGCTGCTTGCCTTACTGTTGTTGCAGTTTGCCCCAACCGCGTAGCAGATAAGAGATCCCATCTCTGGAGACTGCTAGTTCAACGTATAATGGGGGGAGAAACAAAGGAATAAGGAATATTGTTCTTGCTGCCCTCTGAGACACCTGAGGATGTTTCTCAACCTACTCCAGATTGTGTAAGCCCGGCCAGTGTGTCTGGCACTCGTGAGTGCTGCTGCAGACCAGCACGTGGAGAGCTCTTCCTCAACACCAAACTGTCACCCTGTCAGGACACTGCCACCACCACTGCTGTCCTGAGGCATGAGCCCCAGCCCCTCCCTAGAAAGGCAGGCTGCCACTCACAGTGGTTGTCACTTGGGACTGCTAAGAGCCTACCAGGTAAATACCCAAATAAAAGAAAAATGGTGGGGGGGAGCAGAAAGGTGACCCCTCCCCCCTACCCCCCCCAAAGAAAGATTTTGTTTGGAGGCAGAAAAAAAATGAGTGGGGAGGAAGGGGCTCGTTATGCTGTGGACCAGGGCCATCCAGGGGAGAGGCTGCATCTTGGAGGCCCCAGGCCCCTCCCCTCTTTCCTCTCCTCAGCAGGAGACAAACTAAAACTAAAAACCAGGGCTTTAAATGGCTGAAAAGCTCAAAAGGAAGAAAGAAGGGGAGGGGTGCACACTATTAACCTTACATACCAAGCAAATGCCAGGTCTAGCAAACATAATACTGGTTCTAGACTACTTATTGATTTAAAATCAGTAACAACAAAAAACCCTAGATAACAGGGAGGATAAAAGTTTAAATAACATACAACATAAAACTAAGTTAGAACTCTGTCTATACTCTGACCCAATTGGAAATCCACAATTTATACGCTAAAATTTATATAATAAATTATTATATAATAATTACATATGGCATAACAAAATTTATATATTAAAAAAATTTTTATCACCAAAACAAAACAGGGCACTGATTGGTTTGTCTGACTCCACAACACAGGTTCTAAATTATCTTTAGAATTTGCTAAAATGCACCAAGTGACAAAACTTCATGAATTTAATACTGGGGCTCAAATCATAGTTATACCTGGGGATCTCACTAAATTGAAACACTCTACTCCACCATTGTAAAAAGTACCTAAATATTAAAGAGAAAAAATAGGTATATCTCACTTTGACTGTAGCTTTGCCTGAATTTCCTATAGCCCTAGTACCCACTGTCCTAAAGTATCCCATATTGGGCATAGATGCTCTGACACAATACACAATTAAAATAAATTTTTGGCACTTACAAATTAATTGGCTTGATAAAATGGGACCCTACAGACCCGAGTTAAAATAATTATTCAGCCCAATGTAAGTTGAAAAGGGGTCTTTGGGGAGTAAAACTTTTATATAAGACCTAATTAATCAAGGGGTGATGATCCCCACTGCTTCTCCACGTGACAGCCCAGCTGTGCATGTTCTTAAACCTAAAAAAACACAGGGCACCTCGCTGTGAGTTACTGCAATCTTAATGCCGTGGTCCCATCTGTTAGGGTCCTTGTTACTGACTGAATTGTGTCTCCCTAAACTGCATGTGTTAAACCCTAATCCCCAGTGTGATCCTATATGGACTTAGGGCCTTTAAGGAGGTAGTTAAGGTTAAATGAGGTCACGGGGTGGGGCCCTGATCTGGTAGGACCGGTATCCTTTTAAGAGGAAGAGAAGGCCTCTCCAAGCCAGATGAAAAGTCAGGTAAGGACACAGCAAGAAGGTGGCCAGCAAGAGATCCTTATCAGCAACCGAACTGGGACTTCCAGCCTCCAGAACTGTGCGAAAATAAAGCTGCTGTTTAACCACACAGTAATGGCAGCCTGAGCTGACTAACAAGATCCACACACCCAATACCCAATATTATTAGAACCTGGTAATTACTCTTCAGTTACAGATGTGGCTAATGTGTTCTGCTGGTGTGTATTTTGACAGCCTCTCAACCACGGTTTGCCTTCGCTCTGAAGGCAAATAGGACTCCTCTCCCAGGCTGCCCCGTGGGGTGGCTCAACAGCTCTGCCAACACCCACACCCTCTGCAGCCAAGACCTAAGCTGCACCCACCCACCTCTCTCCAGGAGCACAGGTGATGTTACATCAATGACAACCTCGTCTAAGGAGATTCATTTGACACACTTGTGACAGTGAGTCCAACACCTTTTAATCCTTTGGGGACTAGTTTTAGATAAAAATACTATTTACTATTACTTTGGGTCTGGTGGCCACATATTCCTCATTTATAAATTTTATTTACTCTCCCTGACGCTGACACTTGCAAATCAGCCCACCTTAAATGGGACTCCCTCCAACAAAAGCTCTAAAATCTGCTCAAAATACTGTTAAATAGCCAGTCCCATCAGTGTCCTCAGAGACTCCTTCACCAAAGAGGCTTTGACAACCTCTTCTCACACCTCCTTGAGTTTCTGAATCACCTACCGGGGCCACAAGATGCCCAAGGGCTTCTGATGTAACAGACTGCCCCCTCAGCCTGGTACTATATGCTACTAAAACAACAACTAACTACACACAAGGCTCTCCAGATAATGAAGGCTGTTGCAGACCCCAAGCCACTGACCGCCACACCCAGCTGCCCATCAAGCTTTGGTTCATGGCAACAACACATCACAAGTTCAGCACAGCTCCTGAGGCCCCAGGACAGGATGGAACACAACCTGGGCCCTCTGACATATTCCTCTTGCAGGACAAGGTGGGTCCTTGCCAGATGCCGTGGTGCTGGAGGAGGGCACCCCTCCCCACAGCCCTTGGCGACCTGGGGAGCACCTTGGGATTAAGTGAGTGAACAGTTGTGGGAGTTTGCGGATCTCTTACATCCACAGCACATGATGGAGCTCAGTAGAATGCTGCTGCTTTCTATCCCGTAGCCAGAATGTCCAAATAAAAAATGGGACCTAAGAAACATTTCTTGGCCTATTCAGGAAGTCATCTTCGTACTAGATGCCCTGATCAACAAACGGCCTCCTCTTCACATTCATTATAAACTGTTAGGCCATTGCTTAAAAACTGCCTCCTTCAGGGTAAAGAAACTGTCTCACAAACACCCCAAACAAAAGTAAGTCAAAATCACATGTCCTTACATTTATAAAGGCCACAATGCTAGGCCTTGCCAGGAAGTTCCTTACTCCCTTTGGAATTACAGACATTACTGACAATAACCAAGATACACATTTCACTTCTCAAATTACACAATGCTGGGCTCTGGAGAGAGGTAGTCAATAGAGCTTCACGGCCCCAATGGGCCCCAAATAGCTGGTTTAACTGAAAAACATAACGATTTCCTTAAACAGCTCCTTTTCAAACTCCAGTCTGACTAACAAACCCCTCAATGGGCCGCTATCTCACCCCTTAGCCTTAATTCAAGGCTCCCTGAATCACATACCTTTAAAAATGTCCCACTGCCCTTTCCTACTCTGGAAGGGAATGTGCCTCACCTCTATGTACACAAAGACTTGTTCTACAGGAGGCCATTCACACTGTCTCCCCTGCAGTTATACACAGAGCTTCCCATCATCCCATGAGGCTGGAGACCAGAAGGAGGGAGCACACGCTCCCGGAACCCATTAACCACAGACTGCCCCACAGGCCAGGCAGCTGGTCACCTGATATGGGATCCATTTGCCCTGAACTTCAAAACAAAACAAAACAAACAAACCAAACCTTGAAGAACAGCCATATGCCATTCCGGTAACTGTTGCTCTTACTATAACTGGTCTGGGTACTTTCATTGGTTTATAACTCAGAGGCCTGAACCCTCTGAGGAAGCCACTGTTTCAACCAAACACGGCAAATACTGAGGCCCACATCAAGTCAAGTGCGTACCCACTTGCAAAGGATACCCTGCCCCACGTCCCAGACCAAGACCTCACTGATGAAGATGACTTCACCTGGGGACACGAAAACCTTCACCCAGCAGATACCCATGGACTTCCTCTCCTAAGACAGAAATCAGACCTGGGACCTTTTTGCTTTCTTCTATTAGGGACTCTATCATGTTCCTGAGCTGCTGTCTGTGATCCTGGTATATGCCTCAATCTGCCAAAAGGGAAATCTCCAATTTATAGCTGGTTGGTCAGGACAGGTTGTGAGGACTTGTGACTGACATCTGAAGTGGGTGGGTGGGAGATGGAGGGGCTGTCTTATGGGACTGAATCCTTATTAACCTTTGGAGTCTGTGCTAACTCCAGGTAGTTATTAGGGTCAGAATTGCCTGGTATGGAAAACCCAGACGTTTGGTATCACAAGTGTTATGAGGAAAAAGGATTTTGTTTGTCTTTAAAATTAATTTATTTATTTTTGGCTGCGTTGGGTCTTCATTGCGCATGGGCTTTCTCTAGTTGCAGTGAGTGGGGGCTACTCTCCGTTGCGGTGTGCGGGCTTCTCATTGTGGTGGCTTCTCTTGTTGCAGAGCACGGGCGCTAGGCACACACGTTTCAGTAGTTGTGGCACACAGGCTCAGTAGTTGTGGCTCATGGGCTCTAGAGCACAGGCTCAGTAGTTGTGGCGCATGGGCTTAGCTGCTCCTCAGCATGTGGGATCTTCCCGGACCAGGCTCGAACTGGTGTCCCCTGCACTAGCAGGCAGATTCTTAACCACTGCGCCACCAGGGAAGTCCCATGTTTATTTTTTACAAATACCACACTAACATGCACACACATGTATACATACAAAGCCATACTTTTAGCACACCTTATAACTCCTGAAAGATACTCTTAGACACTCCCCAAATTACATATCGATTTTCTTGGCTAATACTACATAAATGGGAAACTTAGTTATGAGCCTGCCTGCAAGGACTTCCTATATCTCTACTTACGTTCTTCTTTTTCATTCTCAAAATGGTTTTTGGGCTTCCCTGGTGGCGCAGTGGTTGAGAGTCTGCCTGCCAATGCAGGGGACACGGGTTCGAGCCCTGGTCTGGTAAGATCCCACATGCCGCGGAGTAACTAGGCCCGTGAGCCACAACTACTGAGCCTGCGCGTCTAGAGCCTGTGCTCCGCAACAAGAGAGGCCGCGATAGTGAGATGCCTGCGCAGCGCGATGAAGAGTGGCTCCCACTTACCGCAACTGGAGAAAGCCCTCGCACAGAAACGAAGACCCAACACAGCCATAAATAAATAAATAAATAAATAAAATTAAAAAAAAAAATCTTCCAACAAACAAAAGTCCAGGACCAGATGGCTTCACAGGTGAATTCCATCAAACATTTACAGAAGAGCTAACACCCATCCTTCGCAAACTCTTCCAAAAAATTGCAGAGGAAGGAACACTCCCAAAC
This sequence comes from Eschrichtius robustus, assembly GCF_028021215.1. NCBI lineage: Eukaryota > Metazoa > Chordata > Mammalia > Artiodactyla > Eschrichtiidae > Eschrichtius > Eschrichtius robustus. The sequence goes on along the minus strand of NC_090842.1, from coordinate 68,558,598 downwards.
TCATTCTATGAGGCCACCATCACCCTGATACCAAAACCAGACAAAGACACCACAATAAAAGAAAATTACAGACCAATATCACTGATGAATATAGATGCAAAAATCCTCAACAAAATACTAGCAAACAGAATCCGACAATACAATAAAAGGATCATACACCATGATCAAGTGGGATTTATCCCAGGGATGCAAAGATTCTTCAACATATGCAAAACAATCAATGTGATACACCATGTTAACAGATTGAAGAATAAAAACTGTACGATCATCTCAACAGATGCAGAAAAAGCTTCTGACAAAATTCAACACCCATTTATGATAAAAACTCTCCAGAAAGTGGGTATAGAGGGAATCTACCTCAATAAAATCCATATACAACAAACCCACAGCAAACATTATTCTCAACAGTGAAAAACTGAAAGCGTTTCCTCTAAGATCAGGAACAAGACAAGGATGTCCACTCTTACCACTATTATTCAATATAATTTTGGAAGTCCTAGCCATGGCAATCAGAGAAGAAAAAGAAATAAAACGAATACAAATTGGAAAAAAAGAAGTAAAACCGTCACTGTCTGCAGATAACATGATACTATACATAGAGAATCCTAAAGATGCCACCAGAAAATTACTAGAGCTAATCAGTGAATTTGGTAAAGTTGCAGGATACAAAATTAATGCACAGAAAACTCTTGCATTCCTATACATTAATGATGAAAAATCTGAAAGAGAAATTAAGGGAACACTCCCATTTACCACTGCAACAAAAAGAATAAAATACCTAGGAATAAACCTACCTAGGGAGACAAAAGACCTGTATGCAGAAAACTGTAAGACACTGATGAAGGAATTTAAAGATTATACAAACAGATGCAGAGATATACCATGTTCTCAGATTGGAAAAATCAATACTGTAAAAATGACTATACTACCCAAAGCAATCTACAGATTAAGTGCAATCCCTGGGACTTCCCTGGCGGCGCAGTGGTTAAGAATCCGCCTGCCAATGCAGGGGACACAGGTTCGAGCCCTGGTCTGGGAAGATCCCACATGCCGCGGAGCAACTAGGCCCATGAGCCACAACTACTGAGCCTGTGCTCTACAGTCCACAAGCCACAGCTACTAAAGCCCACGTGCCTAGAGCCTGTGCTCTGCAACAAGAGAAGCCACCGCAGTCAGAAGCCTGTGCACAGCAATGAAGAGCAGCCTCCGCTCATCGCAACTAGAGAAAGCCCGTGCGCAGCAACGAAGAAGACCTGATGCAGTCATAAATAAATTAATTAATTTAAAAAAAAATTGCAATCCCTATCAAATTACCAATGGCATTTTTTACAGAACAAGAACAAAAAATCTTAAAATTTGTACGGAGACACAAAAGACCCTGAATAGCCAAAGCAGTCTTGAGGGAAAAAAACGGAGCTGGAGGAATCAGACTCCAGACTATACTGCACTTCAGACTATACTACAAAGCTACAGTAATCAAGACAATATGGTACTGGCACAAAAACAGAATAGATCAATGGAACAGGATAGAAAGCCCAGATATATACCCACCTATGGTCAACTAATCTATGACAAAGGAGGCAAGTATATACAATGGAGAAAAGACAGAGTCTTCAATAAATGGTGCTGGGAAAACTGGACAGCTACATGTAAAAGAATGAAATTAGAACACCCCCTAACACCACACACAAAAATAAACTCAAAACGGATTAGAGACCTAAATGTAAGACTGGACACTATAAAACTCTTAGAGGAAAACATACGAAGAACACTCTTTGACATAAATCACAGCAAGACCTTTTTTGATCCACCTTCTAGAGTAATGGAAATAAAAACAAAAATAAACAAATGGGACCTAACGAAACTTAAAAGCTTTTGCAAAGCAAAGGCAACTACAAACAAGACGAAAAGACAACCCTCAGAATGGGAAAAAATACTTGCAAACAAATCAATGGACAAAGGATTTATCTCCAAAATATATAAACGGTTCATGCAGTTCAATATTAAAAAACAAACAACGCAATCAAAAAATGGGCAAAAGACCTAAACAGACATTTCTCCAAAGAAGACATACAGATGGCCAAGTAGCACATGAAAAGCTACTCAACTTCACTAATTATTACAGAAATGCAAATCAAAACTACAAGGAGGTATCACCTCACACCAGTTAGTATGCTCATCGTAAGAAAATCTTCAAACGACAAGTGCTGGAGAGGGTGTGGAGAAAAGGGAACCCTCTTGCACTGTTGGTGGGAATGTAAATTGATACAGCCACTATGGAGAAGAGTATGGAGGTTCCTTAAAAAACTAAAAACAGAATTACCCTATGACCCAGCAATCCCACTACTGGGCATATACCCAGAGAAAACCATAATTCAGAAAGACACATGCACCCCAATGTTCACTGCAGCACTATTTACAATAGCCAGGTCATGGAAGCAACCTAAATGCCCATCGACAGACTAATGGGTAAAGAAGATGTGGTACATATATACAATGGAATATTACTCAGCCATAAAAAGGAATGAAATTGAGTCACTTGCTGAGACGTGGATGGATCTAGAGACTGTCATACCAAATGAAGTAAGTCAGAAAGAGAAAAACAAATATCGTATATTAACGCATACATGTGGAACCTAGAAAAATGGTACAGATGAACCGGTTTGCAGGGCAGAAATTGAGACACAGATGTAGAGAGCAAACGTATGGACACCAAGGGGGGAAAGCGGCGGGGGGGTGGTGGTGGTGGTGTGATGAATTGGGAGATTGGGATTGACATATACACACTAATATGTATAAAATGGATAACTAATAAGAACCTGCAGTATAAATAAATATATAGAATTAAATTTTAAAAATTCAGAAAAAAAAGAAAGGAAAAAAAGAAAAGCCAAAATGCCCAAGCACACCCACCAGGCACAGAGAACAGCAACTGCAGAGGCCCAAAGCAAGTATGTTAAGTATGTGCACAGGAAATAGCAAGATGCTGGCATGACCACAGCAGACTGAGCTCAGGGAAAGTGTGGGGAGGTGAGTGAAGGGTCAGCAGGGCCAGATAGTGGACCTTTTTATTTTTTAAATTTTGTTATAAAATATCTAAATATGTCAAACGTTTCCTAATTTTGTGTAACACAGAACACAATCCCAATTCTCTAAAAACAGGCATGTCTTACCCTAAGCCCTGGATTTACAGCTCTCCTTTCCCTCAAACTGCGAGGTCGAAGGTGATTATCCTCAGGCTGCTGTTTCTCCACCTTGGCTCTCTTGCCCTTGTGGGCGGGATCATCCTGTGTTGAATGGGGCTGTCTTGTCCAGCCTCAGGCACTAAGCAGCGTCTCTGGACTCTAGCCTGCTAGATGCCGGGACCACCCACACCCCAGGTGTGACAGTCACATGTGGCTGCAGACTTCCAAGTGTCTCCTGGGGACAAAACCGCCAAGTACTGAGAAGCACTACTCTCTCAGCTTCTCTCTCTTGGACTAGCAGAGGTTCTTGGCCAGGACTCAGGGAACGAGAGACAATCATGAAGGCACAGGAGAACAGAAAAGCCCCATAACCGAGATCCTGTGGTTTACAACAATACCTGTTGGCACTGAAGGCAAAGACCTCCCGAGGCCCCACCTGCCTCACCCTCTTCCTGGAGACCCTCCCATCACTCACAGCCCTGTGGACTGGCTTGCAGGGGACACTTGAGCCACCAGTCCCACCCAGTCAGCTCCCGGTCTGGAATGTGAAATAAGAACCTCAGACAGAGGCCAGTCTGTGCTGGGCACTGGGGTAGAGGCTCAGGTGGCCACTCCTGCCTCAGGGACAACCCCCTAGAGCCCAGCAGTAGAGAAAGAAAAAGAAACAATGTTAAGTATGCAAAGGTAAAAACAAGGCATCTGGGGGCTACAGAGAGCAAGGACTGGGGTGGCCACTCCTGCCACAAACTTGCTGAAACACAAAAGCCATTCTGAAAAGACAGACATGAACAAAGCCAGAGAGAGAAGTCAGGACAAGAGACCCAGAAGCCGGCATAATCCTGGTGGTTCCCAGTCCTTATTTCAGTCCCATGTGGCCCAACTGGAAATTCTGCCTTTGGGTTCTGCAGAACATCCCCATTTCCTTCCACCACCTTCTGGGAGCAAAAGAGGAACTGTTTCTTGCTCCAAGAAACACAGACATAGCAGGCAGGAAAAGATGAATCTCAAAAATGACTTAAACTGTAGGGAAGAGAGAGGGTAAGCTTCTCGATCAGCCGGGCATGGAGCCAGAGCATGTCTGCCAAGGAGATGGCAGGTCCTCTGCATGGCAGAGTGGCAAGGCCTTACCCAGAGACACCAAGAGCCTGCAGTTTTCCAGCATCACCTCCTGGTACAGGGTCCTCTGAGCCGGGTCCAGCTGCCTCCACTCCTCCCGGGTAAAAGTCACGGCCACATCATCGAAAGTCACAGACACCTGTCAAATAGAGGTAGTAGTGTTGACCCTGGGGCTGGTGGATGGGATCGGAGCTTGTTTCTGGAAGGCTGTTAAAGGTGCAGAGAGATCAAGACCCTAACCACTTAGCACCTCCTGAGGGCCAAGCTCTAGGCTGGGCTGAAGTGGACAACGTTTTGGACATAATGCAGTAGTGTAAGGAAGAAGTCTCCTGTGCAGGAGCCACTGGAAAGTCACACAAGACAATGGAAGTGATGTGTGGGCTGTCAGATGCAGACAGGAAGGGCTGTAGGACCTCAGAGGAATGAGTAAATAATGATAATAACAGTATCAATAACGGTCACAACAACAGTACCTGAGCCTCCCTGGTCCTGCGAGCTGCCTGCCCCATGCTGAGGGCTTCACATCCTGGTTAAAGTGACTAAAAGTCCCCAGTTCTTTCGTCACTCTCTTGTTTACATCCAAACTCTTGAAACCCAAAACTTACCAGCTGTGTTACCTTGGAGACATCACTTCATCTCTCTGAGCCTTGGTTTCTGGATCAATACAACAATAGTTCCCACTTCACCAATAACAGCTGTGAGATTCAGACAGAAATTATTCAATGTTCGGTGTGCTTGGGGATTTTCATTAATTGTCCCACAGCCCCTGAGGTAAACACCTCCATGCCAGCCGATGACCCGAGACTAAGGGAGCTCCACCAATCCACCAAGAGTCTTGTGTCTTACAAACGAGGGGCAAGACTTTAACACAGCTTACCCTAATACAGGGTCTAATAAAGTAACCCGACACGCTTCCATCATCAAAGTGAATACCTAATGACGAGGTTGTGAAGCATTTACACCAATTTCTGCTGTTAAGTCCCTTTCATCACACCTGAAAATATTCCTGTGAACATGCACAGAGAAGCAGAGCCTTCATCACTGACTTCCCTGGAGACACCCCTGAAGGGGTGGAACTACCTGTATAATGGCAGGACCTGGACCAGCTCCCCACACCCTCCTGGGTCTCCCAGACTCCGGGGAGGTTCCACAATGAACCATTAGCCGCTTCCTTCCTGAACCCTGACAGCACTTAGCCCTACGCCAGGAATACTTCAGGACCAGAGAGCACAAATGGCTAAAGATAACACAGGCTTTGGCCATGAGACTGGTCACAACGTCTGACCTGGCTGAAGGTGAGTGGAACATTCGGCAACAGACTACAGGACCTCGCCCTCCCAAGACACGTCTTAGCATCTAGGAGGCACCGTGGCAACCTCACAGGCCCTCATGGGCCTTGTGAAACAACCAATATACTTTGGCTTTGTCCATGCGCTTATCTCTCCCTCCATTTCCCAAGGCCACCGGTTGGAGAAAGGCGGGAGTGTGGGGGGGCGATGAGGGCAGGGTACATCCCTGCAGCACATGGCGGAGTTCGGGATTTACTATGACGGAAGCCCCTGAAGGATGCATCACTCATTTTTCCACAACTTACTGATCATGTGTCAGAGACCCAACAGCTTTTAGGACCGAGAATAAATTAAGTAGCAAAGCAGTTCCACACGCCAGAGAACACGACCACGAAGACAAACCTAGGGGATGCCTTCCTTCCGGAACCGTCTCCGCCCTCGGAGAGAAGCAGCTCCGCAACCAGCATCCACTCACCTGCGTCTGGTGGGTCGGCGCCGCCGCCATGATGGGGTCCTGCGTTCCAGCCACGCTGGGAGAGGCGAGCGCCGGGCGGCCTGCTGCTCCTCGCCTCCGCCCCGCCTTGGCCGGGCGACCTCGGCTGACCGCCGCTCTCCGAGAAAAAGGCACACCAGACCGGGCGCCGCCCTCGGGAACTGCGGGTACGAAGGGCGGGTGCTGAAGGCCCGGAGAGGCCATGGCCCGGCGGGCGACCAGTGCACACGCCCGTTTAGGGAGTCACGGCCCGTTCCAAGGCACGAAAGGGAGTCCCATCCCCCTTCCCTGCTCAGTCCCCACGAAAGGCCTAAGTAGCCGCGCAGCCGAGCTCTCGACACCTAAAAGCCAGCACGGAGCGAAACGCTGAGGCAAATGGCGTCCTCTGAGAGAAACCGGAAGTCCCGCCCACGTACGTGCGCCGCAGGAAACGCCCCTACGACTGGCCGTCATTGGCCAGCGCCCTCCTCGGCCGCACAACGCACGCCTCTGGGTAATGTAGTCTCCCCTAGATACGCAGACGTGAGGAGCGCCTTAACTGGGGGGAGGGGAGGGAGTGGGGCGGAGGGGGGAGGGGGAGGGTCTTCCTCCACCTAAGAGCCACGGGAGGAACTGAGCGCCGGTCCAGGTATGTTTCTTAACAGTGGGTTCAAGTGGGGAGGACCAGGCAGTGGGGGCGAGAGTGTCCATGCTGTGCCCCAGGGAAATTGAGGCTTGGAATGCTGGGACAGTCGCCCAGGGCGGTGCAAAGGGTGTAGGGCTGTGACGTAGGCTTGCAGCCCGCAGAGTGATTTCCCCCCTTCCCCCCCTTATGCCTTGCCAGATCCTCTTCTTTTTTTTAGGTCCCCAAACAGGGACCCAACCGGGATCCACAGAAGTGAAAGCAGGGAGTCCTAACCACTGGACTGCCAGGGAATCCCCAAGAGCCTCTTCTTGAAACCTAGCAGGACCCTGTGGAGCCTCCTCCCACCCACCCCCAAGCCTCTCTGCGTCCCCCACTTCTTGTCTGTGGAAAAACCTTTAGCGGACTAGGCCTCCCTCAGTTCCAAAGAGTGGGCTCAAACAGTTAATCATTTAAGGGGCAGCAATGGGAACAAAGAAGAGGCATTCAAGGAGAAAAGGGTATAATAACTAAAGCAATAAGTCAACCTGTGGGATGGGGTCACAAGACCATAGTTCTCCTTAAGGAAAACAGTTAACAATGTCTGATGCATGTTCTTAAGTTGTTTTTACAGAACCCAGACTCCCACCAGGTGGAAACTGCTGACCTCAAACACATCAGAAGCCAGGCTGGTTGGAATCAGAAGACTGATGGTGAGATTCCTGAATCACCACCCTGCTACCTCACCACCAACCGATCAGAAAATTGTCCATGAGCTGATCTTGCATCCTAAGACCCTCTCCCCTAACAGTCTTTAAAAACCCTTTCCTGAAGCCATTAGGGTGTTCAGGTCTTTTGAGCATGAACTGCCTGTTCTCCTTGCTTGGCACCCTGCAATAAACGCTATACTTTCCTTCACCACAACCCAGTGACAGTAGAATGGCTTTGCTGTTCATGGAGTGAATAAACCCGAGTTTGATTTGGTAGCATTCTAGGGGAACAGATTTTTAAAAAGTAGCTTAGGGACTTCCCTGGTGGTCCAGTGAGTAAGACTGGACCCACTTACCCAGTGGGTAAGACTCCATGCTCCCAATGCAGGGGGCCGGGGTTCAGTCCCTGGTCAGGGAACTAGATCTTGCATGCATGCTGCAACTAAGAGTCTACATGCCGCAACTAAGACCTGGCGCAGCCAAAATAAAATAAAATAAATAAATAAATAAATATTTTTAAAAGTCTTTAAAAAAAAAAAGGTAGCTTAAAAATTCTCCTGGGCTTCCCTGGTGGCGCAGTGGTTGAGAATCTGCCTGCCAATGCAGGGGACACGGGTTCGAGCCCTGCTCTGGGAAGATCCCACATGCTGCGGAGCAACTGGGCCCTTGAGCCACAACTCCTGAGCCTGCGCGTCTGGAGCCCTTGCTCCACAACAAGAGAGACCGCGATAGTGAGAGGCCCGTGCACCGCGATGAAGAGTGGCCCCCGCTCGCCGCAACTAGAGAAAGCCCTCGCACAGAAACGAAGACCCAACACAGCCCCCCCAAAAAAAAAAAATAGAATCTGTAATTTAAAAAAAAAAAAATTCTCCTGAGGAGGAAACCAGAAGTCCCATCTTGATACACAGCACACTTGTCTACTGCACCCTCCTGAGTCTTCTTTGGCCCAGAGCCTCCTTCATGTGTAGTTGGCCTAGATCACCTGAAGAATGGATTTTCCATCCCCTGGGATGGGGAAGCCACATGTGGAGGAGACTTGGAGGGAAACTCAAGACTCCAGTTTTAAGCATGGTCAATTTGAAATGTTTATGAGACCACAAAACAAAGTATGTGTCACTTAATCATTTCAACCTATGACTGAACATTAGGAGAGAGTTCAAGCCTGGATATATAAATTTGAGAGTTGTTAGTTTACACTGTTATTTCAAGTCATGACTGGATGAGACTGTCAAGGGAATGAGTGTAGACTGGAGAAGAAAATGATCAGAGCATGAACACTGGACCAGCCTGACTTCATTAAGTGGTTGATGACAGGAAACCAACAAACTCATGTTAGAGCTTCTAATGTCCACCCAGAGGTATATTAGGGAATCTTAGAAGTCACCATTGATGATTTTTTTTCATAACTGTGGAGCTGAAAGAGTAAAATGCACTTTTCATGATTTGAGTGTGCATACACATTGAGAAATGGAATCAGAGAGTGCAGGAATATGCCCTTAAGGGATTTAATTTTTTTTAAGATGAGAGAGAAGAATAGTGACAAGATGTTAATTAGGTCAAAGGAATGAAGAGTGTATGATATGAGTCAGTTCTGCAGAGAGCTAGTAGAATATACATATTTATAAATATTTATGTGTGTATATATATGTACATGCAATATATAAATAAAATACATTATGTATATATGAGATTTATTTCAAGGAATTGATTTATGCAATTGTGGGGACTGGCAAGTCCAAAATCCATAGGGTAGAGGACAGGCTGGAAACTCTGTAGCCAGAACTAATGCTGCTGTCTTGAGGCTGAACTTCTTCCTCAGGGAAACCTTACTTTTCCTCTTAAGGCCTTTCAACTGATTGGATAAGGCCCAACCACTTAATCAAAATAGAATCCTTTGCTTAAAGTCAACTGATTGTAGATGTTGAGCACATCTACAAAATACCTTCACAGCAACACCCTAGATTAATGTTTGATCCAATAACTGAATAGTATAGCCTAGTCCAGTTTACACATAAAACAAGCCATCACATTCCACTCCTTGTCAACTTGGCACCCATACATACTACCTAAAACCAGACTTAATCTCCAGATGAAGACATGCTTCTGCCTGATCAGATCAAATCCAGTATTGATCCATTGTTATGATGGATCCTATTACATATGGTGGATTACATATGATGAATGTAATGTGAATCATATGTATCTATTGATTTAATGCTAAATTCTCTGATATTGGAAATTTCTTCTGGTTGTGTAAGATAATGTCTTTCTTCTCAGAAAATACAAACAAATATTTAGGAAGAAAGAGACATTAAGTGTAAAGCTCTCAAAAGGTTCAGAAAAATATAAATTGATGGATAATGGGAGGGAGAAAGAGAATGAGAACGATAAAGCAAATGTGACAAAATGTTAGTTGATAAATCTATTTTAAGGGCATACAGAGTTTCTTTGTGCTATTCTTAAAATTTTCCTGTAATTTTGAAATCATTTACAAACAAAAAGTATGGTGGGGTGTGGCAGAGCGAGATGAGGTGGGAGTTTTCTCCACCTTCTCACTCCACTACGGTCTGTTCTTGCAGTAACCTGAGTGAGCCTCTTAAAAATGTGTGGAAGATAGACTCGAGGTTGACCAGTGTGGGCCTCATAATTGCTGCCTATTGGTGTTCTAGCCTTTGTATGACCTCTCTCCTTGATTGTGGGCCAGACCTGTAACTTGCTTCTAGACATATAGAATATACCAAAGGTGATAGGTTATGCGTGATTATGTGTACAGGGTAAGGCCCATCTTGCTGGACTCTCTCTATCCCTTGCAGTCTTGATGAAGCAAGCAACCATGTTGGCAGGCTCACATAATAAGGAACTGCAGGCAGTTTTTAGAAGCTGAGGGTGACCTTCATCGACAGACAACAAGAAACTAAAGCCTTCGGTCCTACAACCACAAGAAAATAAATTCTAGCAATAACCTGAATGAGTTTTGAAGCATCTTGTTCCTCAGTCGAGTCTCTGTTGAGACTTCAGTCCTGACTGACAACTGGAGCACAACTTTGTAAGATCTTGAGGCAGGCAACTCAGTTAAGCCATGACCAAACTCCTAATCCACTAAAAATGTGAAATACTTGGTGTGTGTTGTTTTAAGCCATACATTTATGATAGCGTCTACATAGCAATAGAAAAGTAATACGCAACATAAGTTTGGAGTATGTCTTCTTCTATACAAAATCCAACTGCAATGGCCTCATCGTCCCAGAGTCAAAGTCAAAGTCCTCACAGTCTTTTACACCTTTCTGCTTTACTCCACATTAGTTTCCTGCTCCATGCACTGGCTGGATACACGCTTGCTTTAAATCCTATGCCAGGACATTCCCTGCCCCCTCCCATATCCGCAGGGCTCACACTTTCACCTTCTTATTGACTTTGGTCATGTATCACCTTCTCCATAAGCTCTTCCCTGATTATCCTAATAAAAATTGCAAACCGATACCCCCAACTCTGGCACCCACGTCCACCTTACTGTTCTCTTCCTTATCATTTTCTTTGTCATAGCACCAATTAACTTCTGATATATACTTTGCTTGTTTATTATAATTATTGTTTATTTTCTGTCTCCCTCTCTTGATGTTCATGAGGTCAAGGCTCTTTGTTTTGTTCACTACTGTATACCAAAAATTTAAAACAATGTCTAGTACAAAGCAGACACACTATAGACGTTTCAATAAGGTATAGTGGAACCCTGGTTCACAATCTTGAAAAATTATATGTATAATTTTAAGCACTGCAATTGAGTTTTTGAACTGAAAAAAATTTTTTTGTGCTTATGGCACAAAACCAAAATGATGGGACTTCCGTGGTGGCGCAGTGGTTGAGAATCCACCTGCCAATGCAGGGGACACGGGTTCGAGCCCTGGTCCGGGAAGATCCCACATGCCACGGAGCAACTAGGCTCGTGCGCCACAACTACTGAGCCTGCACTCTAGATCCCGTGAGCCACAACTACTGAGCCCACGTGCCACAACTACTGAAGCCCACGCGCCTAGAGCCCGTGCTCCCAACAAGAGAAGCCACCTCAATGAGAAGCACACGCACCAAAATGAAGAGTAGCCCCTGCTCGCTGCAACTAGAGAAAGCCCGCGCACAGCAACGAAGACCCAACGCAGCCAAAAATAAATTTAAAAAACCACAAAAACCAAAATGATATGACTCATTTATTTTGTAACTGGAAGTTTATACCTCCTAACCTCCCTCACCTATTTCACTCATTTCCCCCACCCCATCCCTCTATGTTCTGGCAACCAAGTGTTTGTTCTCTGTATCTATGACTTTGTTTCTGTTTAGTTATGTTTGTTCACTTGGTTGGTTTTTTTTTAAAATAAATAAATTTATTTATTTATTTTTGGCTGCGTTGGGTCTTTGTTGCTGCGTGTGGGCTTTCTCTAGTTGCAGAGAGTGAGGACTACTCTCCGTTGCGGTGCGCGGGCTTCTCATTGCGGTGGCTTCTCTTGTTGCGGAGCACGGGCTGTAGGCGTGCGGGCTTCAGTAGTTGTGGCTCGCGGGCTCTAGAGCACAGGTTCAGTAGTTGTCGCTCACGGGCTTCCTTGCTCTGCGGCATGTGGGATCTTCCCGGACCAGGGCTCGAACCCGTGTCCCCTGCATTGGCAGGCAGATTCCCAACAACTGTGCCACCAGGGAAGTCCCTTGTTTTGTTTTTTAGATTCCACATATAGGGGATACGTACATTTGTTCAAGCAATGAAACCATATCTGGTACAGCAGGTGCAGTTGGAGTCACCACCTGGTGAAGCTTATGCTAATCCACTGACATTTTCCAAGATCCATCTGTCTTCTTCACAGGCTAAATAGGATAGCTGAATAGGGATGTGGTGGGAATCACCACCCCTGTATCTTTCAAGTCCTTGATGGTGGCACTCTCTGAAATCTCTCCAGGAAAGTAGTACGTCTTTTAATTATTTTCCTAGGTAGAGGTAGTCCTAATGGCTTCCACTTGGCCTTTCCCACCATAAAAGCCCTTACTCCACAGGTCAGGAATGTAGGAATTCTACCATCTGCTAAGTACGTCTGTTCTAATTATGCATTCTGGAACTGTGGGAATAACCACAGGATATGTTTGAGGATCCGCTGAACCCCACTATAAGATGGATCTGAGATAATACTCCCTGGATCACCTGAACTCCATAACTAGTAGATTAGGGACATTTTGGGTCTCCTGGAATTAGTGTCAGTTCAGAGCCAGAGTCCAGTAGTCCCTAAAAGGTCTGGTTCTATCCTTTTCCGTAATGGACATTTACCCTAGTAAAAGGTCGCTTTGGAGAAGACCAGGAGAAAGAGTAACAATATAAATTTTCTGTAGTGTACTGTGGTGCTTCCTCAAGGGGACCCTCCCTCCCCTTCATCCAAGATGTTCTGAGCTTATAAACTGGCTCAAGTCTTGGAATTGATTGAGGGGCACTTCTTGATTGGACTATTCCATAACCTCTAGGAAAATATATCTTCTCATAGCATAATTTCTTTCCTCAATGTGGTACAAGACATGTCTAATAAATTCAAACATCTTTAGTTTCCCTCATGTAAGGAGACAAAAATAGGTAAATTTACACCTGTTTAGCAATTAATGTTCCAGTATTTTATCTTATTTGAAATGACCTGGATATTCACTGAAATCCCATCATTTAACTTAACGTATCAAAACTCAAGCTACCAAAAATCTGGAGAAACTATTTTAGATAGACATACCCAAAGCATAATTATTCCTAAAATGTTCACCTGAAAACTCTTATCTCACTTACCTTTATTTTATAACTTGTGAAAGTATCACCGTACCAAGTTAACTTTTTCTTGCTGACAAACTGCAACAGAAATAACATGAACTTATTGACCTTTAGTTAACCTAGGTACAGTAAAAGTAAGACATCTATATTGATTAAACCAACAAGCCTAAGTTAGATTTAATACCAGGTATTAATTTAATATTGAATATTTCCTAGATCACACGAACCTGAAATTTATTCTGGCCAGTTTCTTTTACATTTAGAAATATTGAATTTGTAAGCATTTACCATTAAGTCAATTAAATAGAGCTTTTTAAAAATTTTAATTTTGGTAACATTATCCAGAGGTAGAGACATATCAAATGTATGATGTGTACACAGACATACAAACAGGCAAAATTAGAGTTCTCATAGCTTCACTTTAACACTTAGCTATGAATCAGGTATTACAATGTAAACTTACTAGTTTATAAATAACAGTTGGAATAAGTTAAATTTGCTTGCTCAGATGACTAAGGACTTATTATTTGTGGAAAAGACTTTTAAGATTTGTATTTTTCCTTGATAAACCCTTAAAGAGATGATGAATTAGATTTTAGGTTAGGGAGACTTTCCAGCAAATTCTTCCCAGCCTTTCAACTTAAGATAACCTACTCAGTGTCTAAACTGAACAAAATCATCCCAGCCTTTCAACTTAGGATAACCCACTCAATGTCTACACTGAGCAAAAATCTTCCCAGTCTTTCAACTTAGGATAACCCAGGTACCTCTTTTTGAAACTAAGCTTCAAGGATAATCTATGCCTCCAGAGAGGAGTTTAACACAACCCAACAAAACTTAGCTTCATCAGTCAAGAAGGGGAGACCTGAGGGCTTCCCTGGTGGCGCAGTGGTTAAGAATCTGCCTGCCAATGCAGGGGACACGGGTTCGAGCCCTGGTCTGGGAAGATCCCACATGCCGCGGAGCAACTAAGCCCGTGAGCCACAACTACTGAGCCTGCGCGTCTGGAGCCTGTGCTCCGCAACGGGAGAGGCCGCGACAGAGAGAGGCCCGCGCACCGCGATGAAGAGTGGCCCCCGCTCGCCGCAACTGGAGAAAGCCCTCGCGCAGAAACGAAGACACAACACAGCCAAAAAATAAATAAATAAATAAATATAAATTAATTAATTAATTAATTAAAGAAACGTTTAAAAAAAAAAAAAAAAGAAGGGGAGACCTGAGAACCAGGAAAGATGTCTGCTCTGGGTCACTTCATTGGCAGTCAAAACTGTCGACTGAAAAAAAAAGTACAACTTAAAAGTTGGGAATTGCAAAAAGACACATGCACCCCAATGTTCATTGCAGCACTATTTACAATAGCCAGGTCATGAAAGCAACCTAAATGCTCATCGACAGATGAATGGATAAAGAAGATGTGGTATATATACACAATGGAATATTACTCAGCCATAAAAAGGAACGAAACTGGGTCATTTGTAGAGACGTGGATGGATCTAGAGACTGTCATACCGAATGAAGTAAGTCAGAAAGAGAAAAACAAATACCGTATATTAACGCATACATGTGGAACCTAGAAAAATGGTACAGATGAACCGGTTTGCAGGGCAGAAATTGAGACACAGATGTAGAGAACAAACGTATGGACACCAAAGGGGGAAAGTGGCAGGGGGTGGGGTGGTGGTGTGATGAATTGGGCGATTGGGATTGACATGTATACACTGATGTGTATAAAATGGATGACTAATAAGAACCTGCTGTATAAAAAAATAAATAAAATAAAATTCAAAAATTAAAAAAAAATGTTGGGAATTGTATTTTATTCTGAGAATTTACTGAGGACTTATGTCAGGGATACAGCCTCTCAGTGCTGAGGTACTGTTCTGAGAGGTAACAGAGGAGACAGGATATGTAGAATTTTTTGCGAAAAGCAAAACAAAACAAAAATCCAGGTAGTTGAAGCTCAAAAGATTACTGCTAATTAAAGAATACCAGCGGGGGGCTTCCCTGGTGGCGCAGTGGTTAAGAATCCGCCTGCCAGTGCAAGGGACACAGGTTCGAGCCCTGGTTCGGGAAGATCCCACATGCCGCAGAGCACCGAAGCCTGCACGCTCTGGAGCCCTCACCACAACTAGAGAAGAGCCTGAGCGCTGCAACTAACACCCGATGCAGCCAAATAAATAAATAAGTAAATAATTTTTTAAAAATACCAGACATCTCAAGTTAATGAACTTAGTGCATTTCTACGTATGGGAAGACACAGGAGTCTGGGCTTATTGAAATTATTCCTTTGATATACACCTTAACTATCTAGGGCCAGTATCCTGTTCTCCTCTATCCTGAATCCCCTCAGAGATATTTTGTGTATCTCTATAAACAACCCACACCATGTATTTACTATCTGTGCTCTCTTTACTACTAGAAAGAGAGCCATCATCATCTTTAAATCTAATGTGATTAGAGAGCCAATTCTAGAAACCCAAGAACCAATTCAGAAAACTCATCCTTAAATTCTCTTCCTGTAGAACCACTCTTGGTTCCCAAATCTGTGTTAATCAGGGGTCTTCAGAGAAAGAGAACAAACAGGAAAGATATATAGATAGAAAGAGATTTATTATGAGGGATTGGCTTACATTCTTATGGAGGCATCTCGAGGAGGGGTTTGTGCCTGAGTGGGTTCTCAATGTTGCACACTTGTAAACGACAGTTAGTTAAGAGGAAATTTATGAGAAAATATTCATGGCAGAGGCTCATGCCTAGAAGCAGTTATTAGCTTACACCTCTCAAGGAGATTGCTTTAGCTCTCTAAGTGGTTTTCTCTACTTACTAGATGGCTTAGGTGGCTCTATAAGGGACTCAGTTTTTGGTTTTTTTTCCCTTAGCCACACCGCTGAGGCTTGCTGAGGATCTTAGTTCCCTGACCAGGGATCAAACCCAGGTCCTGGCAGTGAAAGGGCAGAGTCCTAACCACTGGACCGCCAGGGAATTCTCATCAGCTTCTTTACATTAGTTTCCATGGTCATGTTTTCATCTCTTAAGTGCATCATCGCCCTTGTGGAACAAAGGTGCTGCTTAAAGTATTGGGCCTCCTTGGTAGTGTCACCTGACACTTTGACGTCTCCTGAATCACACAAACTTATATGGCAATAAATTAAAATTTCTCTTTTATCCTGCAGTGCTGTGGAAGACAGCTATAAACAATTGAACAATCTTGTCAACTTCCCTCAGGACTGATCAATGACCTTGAGAAGATTGCAAAGGAAAGCAATTGCACGTATGCCCTCACATGCATAATTCCTGCCAGTGCAGGATGGGATCCTGTTTTTATTTATAATTTTTATATTTTGTAAACATGGGCTTTTTGCAATTAATTTTTTTTAAGTATTGCATTCAAATATTATTTATCTTTTTTTGCTTTTTCCTTTTCCTGTTTTTCTTTTCATACAATTGATTTTATTTTTTTGTACTTAGTTTTTTTAATTGAAGTAGAGTTGACTTACGAGGTTGTGCCAATCTCTGCTGAACAACAAAGTGACTCAGTTTTACACATAAATCCATTCTTTTCTTCATATTCTTTTCCATGATGGTTTAACACAGGCTATTCAATATAGTTCCCTGTGCTACACATTAGGACTTTGTTGTTTATCCATTCTAAATGTAACAGTTTGCATCTACCAACCGCAAACTCTCAGTCCATCCCTCCCCCACCCCCCTCCCCCTTGGCAACCACAAGTCTGTTCTCTATGCCTGAGTCTGTTTCTGTTTTGTAGATAGGTTCATTAGTGCCACAAGTATTATCTACCTTGATCACAGAATTTTTAGCACCTCCCTTAAACATTGCTCCCTGGAAATGAGAGCCTCACTTGCCTCATCCTAATCCTGGTACCAGTTATTAATTTAATAAGAAAAGGCTACCACTTCAAAAGATAAGTGAAGACCATTAAAAAGCAATTTCAAAAAGAATATGTATGTATATAATAAACATTGGAAAAAAAGACGTGTAAATGAAATAGTACTCAAAAGTGTGCTTGTTCAGGTGTAGAGGTTGGTATAAATGATTAAATCTCTATCAAGGGAAGAAAAGAAAATCCTATCTAGTCCTTCCTAGATTAAGTGGGTGTATGCTTAAGTAAATGGGAGGGGACAGCCCAGCTGATCATATAAAGCCAGCCTCACCAGGGCTGTTTATCTCTCTTTTGGTGGAACCAGGCTTCGGAGCTCCCTTCCAAGATGGCCGAAAACAATTCTCCATACAGTAAGTTCCTCACACATCAGACTGCAGTTGTGGTTTCCTTGGTTTGGGGGGGGGGGGTGGGTTGGGCTGAAAACATAATGGGCTTGTTAGAAGTTGTGGGAGTCCCATTTTTCAAACTTTTAAATAACTGTGCTAGGGTAAGGGAAAATCAGTTTCTCTCATGTAATATGAAAATATGCTGTTTTCTGTGCATCTAAGCATTGGGAATTTCAGAAAGATGCAGGCATGTAAGAACTAAACAATACAAATTATTGTTTAGGGGAGGGAGATGGGAGGAAAAAATAGATGGGAAGAAGAAAAAGGAGAGAGACGCACTAAAAGAAACTAAGGGAGGCATCAAAAAGTCCTGAGACCAGAATGTCTTTGGAATCCAAGTAGCTTCCTGATTTCTCTCTCCAGACTGAACTTTTCTCCTGAACTTCCAGCTTTGTCTACCTAACTGCTTACTCGTCTGTAACAGGCATCTCAAACTCAACATGTCCCAAACTGAACTCCCGATGTTCAGATCCAAACTCTTCCTCCTATTGTTTTCTTTGCACAAGAAATGTCAATTGTTCATGCCAAAAACCTAGGAAACATCCTTGGCCTTGTCTTTCTCTCATAACCTATATCTAATCAGGCTGAAAATTCTATTGGCTTTAACGAAATATTTTAGGGATCTTCTGACCATTTCTTGGACTGTTTCCACCATCGTCACTGGATTATTTTTTTTATAAATCTATTTATTTTATTTACCTTTTTATTTTATTTTTTTAATTTTCGGCTGCGTTGGGTCTTTGTTGCTGCACGCGGGCTTTCTCTAGTTGTGGCGAGTGGGGGCTACTCTTAGGTGCGGTGCACAGGCTTCTCATTGCGGTGGCTTCTCTTGTTGCAGAGCACAGGCTCTAGGCGCGTGGGCTTCAGTAGTTGTGGCACGTGGGCTCAGTAGTTGTGGCTTGTGGGCTCTAGAGCTCAGGCTCAGTAGTTGTGGTGCAGGGGCTTAGTTGCTCCGCGGCATGTGGGATCTTCCCAGACCAGGGCTCGAACCCGTGTCCCCTGCATTGGCAGGCGGATTCTTAACCACTGCGCCACCAGGGAAGCCCTCGTCACTGGATTATTGCAAGAATTGACCTCTCTGCTTCCATTCTGACCCTGATCTAATCTGTTCTCAACCCTGTAGCCCGTGTGATCTTATCAAACTGTCAGATCAAGTCTTTTATCTACTCCAAACCCCTCGGTGACTTCCCACCATACTAAGAGTCAAAGGCACATGGTCGGAAGAGGTCCTATATAATCTGCCCTGCCTGGGAGGTCTAGGACCTCATCTGTTTCTGCTTTGTTTCCTCTTCTCCAGACTTATAGCCTTCTTGCTCTTCCTATCTATCTTATTTCTCTGTCATTTTTTCCTCATTACTTTGGTCTTATGCATAAAATTCTATCACGGGAATATACCATATTTTACTTATCCATTCTCCTAGCAATGGGCATTCAGTTGCTTCAGCTGTTACTACAAACAGCATTCTGAAAAATGTCATGTAGATGTAGGCAAGAAATGGATTGCAGGGTTACAATTACTTACTATACATAATTTAAACAATCATACCCTGATTGCCCTACAGATAATCTTAAATAAATTACATTCCACCCAGCTCTCAAGAAGGGTTCTGATCTCCCCACCTTACCCCCATCATTGCAAGCTGCTGACTTTTATCTGGTTTTCTACCTTTTTGAACTGAAGGTTTCAATTACGATATCTTTAGTTCCAGCAATTTTTCCCATTATGCATTTTGGTATCTTATTTAGTATATAACTTTTTCTATCTCAATATAACATAGGTTTTCTTGTACATTATCTTTCTATTTTTAGCTTTCATATGTATTTAATTTTTTGGCATTTATTTTTATATACTGTATATTGTGTGACCCAACTTAATTTTTCTTCATATAGTAAGTCATTTTCTGTATCCAACACTACCCTTTCACATTGATTTTGGAGGCTATAGCTATCCCAATTCTAAGTGTGGACTTCAGTTACTAATAATGTATCAATATTGATTCATTAGTTGTGACAAATGTACAGTACTGATATAAGATGTTAATAATAGGGGAAACTGGGTGTGCAATATATGGGAACTCCCCATACTATGTTTTATTTTTTAAATGATATTTATTTATTTAAATTAATTAATTCATTTATTATTTTATTTTCGGCTGCGTTGGGTCTTCGTTGCTGTGCGTGGGCTTTCTCTAGTTGCGGCGAGTGGGGGCTACTCTTCGTTGTGGTATGCAGGCTTCTCATTGCAGTGGCTTCTCTCGTTGTGGAGCACGGGCTCTAGGCACGCAGGCTTCAGTAGTTGTGGCACGCGGGCTTCAGTAGTTGTGGCTCGTGGGCTCTAGAGCACAGGCTCAGTAGTTGTGGCACACGGGCTTAGTTGCTCCGTGGCATGTGGGATCTTCCCGGACCAGGGCTCAAACCTGTGTCCCCTGCATTGGCAGGTGGGTTCCTAACCACAGAGCCACCAGGGAAGCCCCTCGCCTGCATTTTCTTGACTCATATTGTTCTTGATCCATATGAACAGAACACATCAATTTTTCATGTTGTTTGAAAACAGAAGACCTTGACTCCCTAGTCATGGCATTCAGATCAGCTGAAGAAGTTGAAGAATCACCCTTGTGTGCTTAAGGGCTTTATAATTGAGAGTTCTTTCCTCCTGGGTTCTCGTGGATTCAAAATGAAAAGAGGAAATGAGAGACAAGCTCGAACCTGAAGTTTGAATACATAAAATGGCCTATTTTATGCCTCTCTCCTAATCTTTCCACAGAGGCCGTGGCCACAAAGTGTAGACGCAGCCGCACCAAATTCACAGAAGAGCAATTGAAAATCCTCATCGATGCATTCAACAAAAAACCTTACCCGGGTTATGCCGCCAAACAAAGACTTGCTTTGGAAGTCAACACTGAAGAGTCTAGGATCCAGGTAAGTTACAAGTTCTGTATCTCCAAGATGAGAAATAGAAAGGGAGGGGGGAACCATTCAGTGAGCACATATCATGTGCCAGTGTGACAAGGGCTTTTTTTAAAAAAAAATATTTATTATTTATTAATTTGGTTGCACCGGGTCTTAATTGTGGCACATGGGCTCCTTAGTTGCAGCAGGCGGGCTCCTTAATTGTGGCTCACGGGCTCCTTAGTTGTGGCGTGTGAACACTTAGTTGCGGCATGCATGTGGGATCTAGTTCCCTGACCAGGGATTGAACCTGGGCCCCTTGCATTGGGAGTGTGGAGTCCTAACCACTGTGCCACCAGGGAAGTCCCATGAAAAGGGCTTTGAGTGGCGTGTCCTACTTGACACTCAGAATGAACTCCCAAGGATGTTGCTCTTAATCTCACTTCACGAATGTGGATACTGAGGGTGAAGGAGCTCCCAGGAGTGGGCAAGAAATATGTAGGTACACCTCCAGAAAAGAGGAGGTATGTGGTGTGGTGGCACACTTATTCCAGGGTGTAAATCCAAGTAAGTCATTATAAGCGATGTGGTCACAGATAGGCAAGTGTCTGACGACATGGTAAGATTCCAGAGGAATTGTGGGTGATGTGAGGGTTAACCTTCCCCTTTCAATGAAATACAATAGACCAGGGAGTAGTGGACTGGTGTGCCATTGCAGATTTAGGCTGGAGGGGGTTCTTAAATACATAATAATTGCAGCATCTATTTATTAACTTAAAAAGATTATTATAGCAAGTCATGTTGGGACCAGGTCATGAAGATGCTAAATGCCAAGCCTTGATCTAAGACTTAGTCAAATGTGACAGGGATCAGTAATAATAATCCTGAGCTTAGGGCTCATAAGAATCACTCACCCCCCCCCCCTTTTTTTTTTGGCCACGTCGAGGCATATGGGATCTTAGTTCCCCAACCAGGGATTGAACCCATGCCCCCTGTAGTGGAAGCACAGAGTTCTAACCACTGGACTGCCAGGGAATTCCCAGAATCACTCCCTTTGGAGAAAGGCAGCAATGGGGCTGAGATGACATAAACATGCTTAATTCTCTCATTTTCTTTTCCTCTTGTAGATCTGGTTTCAGAATCGAAGAGCTAGGCACAGGTTCCTGAAAAGACCTGAGAAGAACTTAGACTTAAGACAAGACCGAGTTTACCCTGAAGAGAATATTCAAGGTAAATAGCCTGCTCCAGTCCTGCTACCCAGCAGAGCCTCTTGGGCACCCAAGTGCCTTTTTATAGTGAAGCCAACTACTGCTCTGAGTGGGAAAAGAATGTTTTCTCCTACAGGGCCTCCTGTTCAGGGTCTTTGGTAGCAAAGGGCTCAACATGGCCCCTGGAAATTCTTCCTCACAAGGTCCAGGGACCTTCTGAGGCTTACCTGATTTGCACTGGAGTCCAGCAACTCAGCCAAATATTGCCTCTCCTCTAGAACCTTCCGTCTTGAATAGGCTGGGACAAGGCCCTCCCAAGGAGAGGCAACATGTTCCAAGTTGGATGGTGGGATGTGTTTGGGTTCCTTGTTTTAATATGTAAACTGATCTCAAATGTCTCTCTGCCTTCAATCTTTCACCTCCTCCAGGTATGAGAGACAGACGATGTCGTACCAGCTACACTTCTTCCCAATTACAAACTCTCATGAATGCGTTCATGGAAAACCCTTATCCTGGGATTGATTCCAGAGAGCAACTTGCTGAAGATATTGGGATTCCAGAGTCTAGAGTCCAGGCAAGTGATAAGGAATTTGATATTGGTAGGAACATATATAATGAGACATCTCGGAATGACTTCTCCAACAGGGATTAATTCTCATAGATATCATAAGCAGGACAGATGGGAAAATGGGATTTCTGGTTTGGATACAGGGCTACATAGGTGCAGCTCTTCCAAAACAATCAATCATTCATCTGTAGAGTGGTATCAATATATGCCTTCAGGAAGGAGGTCAAAGTTCAGTGCTATTAGGTGACTTTTCTAAAGTCTGGTTTTGGGGCTCCTACAATAGACCTGTGTTTATTCTACTTGGAACCTCTGAAAACCAAAAGTAGTAGCTGTGAAACTACTACAGCAATTAATTACATCTTATGGAAAGAAAAATGTCTTCCTTGGGACATCCCTGGCGGTTCAGTGGTTAAGTGTCTGTGCTTCCACTGCAGGGGGCACAGGTTCGATCCCTGGTCGGGGAACTAAGATCCTGCATGCCATGCGGTGCAGACAAAAAAAAAAGAGAAAAAAGAAAAATGTCTTCCTAGAAGATATTACTCTATCCTGCATCATGGAATAAAAATAGGTGTTTTAGAGAGGAAGAAAAGAAGTGGAAAGAGAATTCCAGGCAGAGGAAAGAGTTGCAATACAGGCATGGCACTTTAGGGAAAGACTAATACTTGTAATGAGGGGATCGTGGGGACTTTCAGGATATGAAACCCATCACTAGATCATAAAGGGACTCGGTACAAGATTCAGAATCTTGAGCTTTATCTTGAGACATGATAGACTTTCCCAGACATCGTATGGAATGTCAATGATTTGGGAATTAGGCCTAAAGGAAGCCACCTCTTCCTCCCCTTTGCCTTATGAGAAGAGCAATGGTGAGGCTTGCATGACATCAATTGTTTTCATTAAATCTCTTTGTTTTACCCACTTAGATTTGGTTTCAAAACCGAAGATCTAGACTCCATATCCAGAAAAAAAGAGAACCTGAAGAAGCTTCAGCCCAAAGACAAAACCAGGGACAAGATCTCTGAGATGGGAGCATTCAAGGTAGCAGCCTGTTGTTCCCAATTTGGCTCACAAGTGGAGTCTCCTGAGTGCTCAGTCCTTCCACATGGTGTAGTCAACTCCAGCTTCCACTGTAGCAAATTAATCAGACCCAAGGAGAGGGGTTCGTGGGAAACTCTGATTTATAGCCTGGTGGTCAGAAGTACAGCTAACAACCTGAACTTGAGATTGGCCTCTGAAGTCGGAGGAGTTGTAACGGAGCAGGACCTTATGGTGATTTCCCAGGACAGATTCCCCCCACCCCCATATCCTCTGCCTGCTTTTTATCTGTAGAAAAACTTTAGCTGAATAATAAATTTAAATCAGAGAAATGAGAAAAATGCAGAAATGAAGGAAAACAGTCAAACAAGATGAAATAATACTTCAGCTATTAAGCGAAGTCAAGGATCTTTAGTTCCTTCTCAAGGCTATAGATCATATTCTGAGCCATATCCTTTAAGCTGTTTTGTAGATACTGAAACCCCACCAGAAGGAAGAAGTTAACTACATGATGACCAGACTGTAGCCACAACATAAGCTTCTCCATCTTACACAATTCTGAGAACTCACCTCAAGGAAGTGGAAACAAACTGACCCTGGAATTGAAGATTAACTGTACTTAAAACAATCAAGATGATGTTGATCAGACCACCACGTGAACAATTTCAAGATGATTGTCAGAGATGACTGTGCTACTCTTCACGCAGCCACCCCCGCAGACCTGTGCATTCCTGAAATTCCCCTTTAAAATCTCTTGCCCTAAAAAAAAAAAAAAAAAAAAAAAAAAAAAATCTCTTGCCCTTGATCAGCAGTGGGGATTTGTTTTTTTGGAACATGAGTCTAGCTTCTCCCCAGGATGGTCGGCTTCCTCAATAAAGCTATCTTTGTTTTTACTCAACGCTAGTCTCTCTGTATTGGATTCCTGAGTGACAAGCAGCAGAACCTGAGTTCAGTAACAGAGTCTTAGGACTGAGCCCCTAACCTGTGGAATATGATACTATCTCCAAGTAGATAAGAGTCAGAATTGGGTTGAATTGTAGGATACCCAGCTGGTGTCCCCAGCATTGCTTGGTAGTGTCAGGGGAACCCCCCCCCCCACCTCCACACATTGGAATTGGGTCCAGAAGCCAAATAGGATGCCCAATATAGTAGCCACACAAAAAAATCAAAAACAATATAGTAGCCACAAGCCACAGTGGACTTCTGGGCACTAGAAATGTGCTAATGTGACAGGAACTGAATTTTTAATTCAATTAATTTTTAATTAAAATTTATATAGCTACATGTGGCTAGTGGCTATCCTATTGATCAGTGCAGATCTGGAAAGCGTTTTAGTAACCATTTCATTCAAGAATACATGAACAGAGGGCTTCCCTGGTGGCACAGTGGTTAAGAATCCGCCTGCCAATGCAGGGGACATGGGTTCGAGCCCTGCTCTGGGAAGATCCCACATGCCGCGGAGCAACTAAGCCCGTGCACCACAGCTACTGAAGCACACGTGCCTAGAGCCCATGCTCCACAACAAGAGAAGCCACCCCAATGAGAAGCCCATGCACCACAACGAAGAATAGCCCCTGCGCGCAGCAACGAAGACCCAACGCAGCCAAAAATAAGTAAATTAAAAAAAAAAAACATGCACAGAGTCTTTCTGATTTAATAAATGTGCTCCTCAAAACACTGGTACCTATTTATTTGATGGCATTAATAAGTTAGAACGTATAATGTAAACCTATATCTTTATCACAACAGAACCAAACTATAAGGATAAATTTCAAGAGAATATACATGGCCCAAATGAAGAAACTTAAAATTTTACACTAAGGCACCTAAAAGAAAACATGAATATTGGTAAGAGTCCTCAGGTAGGAAAGAAAGAAAATATCCAAGGACCAGAAGAAAGACTGTCTGATATGACGCTGGTGAGGAGGTTAAAGCTAAGCAAGGTGGGGGCGGGTGGGGTGGCAGGAGAGGTAGCCCTTTGTGGGAATTTGAGATTTAACAGAAAGGGAAAACGATGGGCCATTGAACGGTTTATAATCTGTTTAAGCTTAAAAGGGCATCCATTTGGAGAATAAGCAGGGCAAGTAAGAGAGGAGGCTCACGGAAGAGAAGTTGGGGTTGTGAGTTAGAGGATAACATCAGTTCTAGATACTTCAGGGTTAAGATGCATGTGAAATGTCCCCTCCACCTCATCTGCTGGGAAACCCCTGAATCTGCCTGTGGGATGGCAACTCTCAAGGTAAAGATAATAATGAACATATCCAATCACTTTGTGCTGGGCACCCTTCTTTTTTTTTTTTTAATTAATTAATTTATTTATTTTTGGCTGTGTTGGGTCATTGTTTCTGTGCGAGGGCTTTCTCTAGTTGTGGCAAGTGGGGGCCACTCTTCATCGCGGTGCGCGGGCCTCTCACTGTCACAGCCCCTCTTGTTGCGGAGCACAGGCTCCGGACGCACAGGCTCAGTAATTGTGGCTCACGGGCCTAGTTGCTCCGCGGCATGTGGGATCTTCCCAGACCAGGGCTCGAACCCGTGTCCCCTGCATTGGCAGGCAGATTCTCAACCACTGCGCCACCAGGGAAGCCCCTGCAGCTTTTATTGGCGTTCATGAGATCTTATGGAAATTGTAGTTGAAGAGGTCTGATAAGATTAGAATAGGTGGGGCTTGCTGCTTCTGATGGGATATGAGTGCTGTCTTTGTTTTCTGACTGGATTAAGATGTTGGCATGAGGTAGGTGGGGCTGATTAAATTTATTATGATGGTTCATTTACACCATCAAAAGTACTCAGGTCTTTTCATTTCCAGTACACCCAAGGAGAAGAAGAGGTCACAGGCACTGGGAATCAGCCTAGACAGTTTATATCAGATTCCACTGGAGGTAGGCTGTTCTTTTTGCTGCCTTAGAAGTCAAACGTTTTATATTTGTATGTTGGAGTTTTGAATTTTCATGTTAGAAAGTGCTGCACCCAGGACTCCCCCAATACTTTCAATGGCCTCGAATCCTCGGCATCATGGGACCATGGTTACATTCTGACCTTATCATTTTCCGTTCTCAGCTTTCTTCTCTGTGCTCTAGCTGAGCCCATCTTTGCCTCATGGTCTTGGTACAGAGTCATTTCAAAGGTGCAGTCGAACTTCTGCTTCTTTTTTTCTCAGTTTATCTCTATGGTATATACCAACATCTTATCTGTACCCATGTATTAGGTTCCTCTTACCCTCTTCAATATTTATTCTATCAACTTTGTGTGCCTTCCCGGAGACATTCCCCCTGGAGGCCTCCATGACCCGGTGGACCCCTTGCTATCACGGCTTGCTCACAGCCTCACGCTGGGGTGTCGTCTCCCCTTGTTGAGTATCCTTGTTTCTGGTATCCTCTCTCTTGGTTTACTGCCTCATTTTGTGTGTTCGCTCCTCCAGTAGTTTCCAGACAAACAGTACGTGAAAAGCTTTAAAAAATACTATGTGCTGGGCTTCCCTGGTGGCGCAGTGGTTGAGAATCTGCCTGCTAATGCAGGGGACACGGTTCGAGCCCTGGTCTGGGAAGATCCCACATGCCACGGAGCAGCTGGGCCCGTGAGCCACAACTACTGAGCCTGCGCGTCTGGAGCCTGTGCCCCGCAACGGGAGGGGCCGCGATAGTGAAAGGCCCGCGCACCGCGATGAAGAGCGGTCCCCGCACCGCGATGAAGAGTGGCCCCCACTTGCCGTAACTAGAGAAAGCCCTCGCACGAACCGAAGACCCAACACAGCCAAATAAATAAATAAATAAATAAATAAATAAATAAATAAATAAATAAAGTAGATATAAAAACAAAAAAAAAAAAACAAAAACAAAACAAAAAAACCCCTCCCCCGTTTAAAAAAAAAAAATACTATGTGCACTTTGCTTTACAATTATTTGTCATTTAAGTCATTGATTGTCTTTTTGACCCAAGATTGTTTTTGATAATTCTGTTTTTAAATTTCTGGGGCGTAGGAGGGTCTTCTGTTTTTTTAAGATAATTTCTTTTTCTTTTCTTTTTGGCAGAGAGGCCTGTGGGATCTTAGTTCCCCCACCAGGGATTGAACTCTGGCTCCCTGCAATGGAAGCACAGAGTCCTAACCACTGGACCACCAGGGAATTCCCAAAGGTTTTATTTTTTTAGAGCAGTTTTAGTTTTACAATAAAACTGAGAGGAAAGTACTGAAATTTCCCACATGCTCCCTGTCCCACCCATGTATAGCCCCCCGCCCCCATCAACATACATTAAGCAATCATTATCAACCAAAGTCCATAGTTTTCCTAAGGTTTCACTCTTGGTGTTGTACATTCTTTGGGTTTGGACGAATGTATAATGACATATATCCATCAATAGAGTATCATAGAGTATTTTCACTGCCCTAAAGATCCCTTGTGCTCTGCCTATTTATCTCTCCCTCCCCCAACCCCCTGGCAACTAATCTTTTTATTGTCCCCATAATTTTGCTTTTTTTCCAGAGTGTCATATAGTTGGACTCATGCAGTAGGTAGCCTTTTCAGATTGGCTTCTTTCACTTAGTCATATGCCTTTAATTTTCCTCCATGCCTTTTTATGACTTGATAGCTCATTTCTTTTTAGTGCTGAATAATATGCCAGTGTCTGGATATATCACAGTTTATTTATCTACTTACCTGCTGAAGGACATCTTGGTTGCTTCCAAGTTTTCCAGTTATGAATAAAACTGCTATAAACATCTGATCCAAATGCCAATAGTGCTGAGGTTGAGAAATCCTTTTTTATATGAATAGATAACATGTACTCTCTGTATCCTAAGATTATGAATTTGTCTTCTCTTTTGTTCTGTTTTTAAAAAAAAATGCATAAGAATGTAGAGTTTTAGTTCTTTATACATTTTGAAATAACATTCACAGCTACTTTAGCAAAAAAGTCAGTCTTTTAGCAAAAAAAATTTTTAAATATCTTGCAAGACTTTTGCCCACTATGAAAGAATTTTTAAAAACACATGCATTAGGGAATTCCCTGGTGGTCCAGTGGTTAGGTCTCCGTGCTTTCACTGCCGAGGGGATTCCTGGAGGGATCTGTAGGTAGTTGACCTTATGATCCTCCTTGTACACATTGTGAGCTTTCACCATAATTTCCTTAAGAAACCTTTCATTATTGTACCTGTAAGTTGCTTCCAGTCGTTTGATGAGAAAATAAGCCAATAGTGAGATGTCTTGTACTTCTTGAATCTTTTTGTTTGCACTTTCATAATTATTTACTTGAAGGCAAATGATTACAAGTAGAATTGCAGGATCCAAGGGATGCATAAATAGTGAGGAGTCAAGGGAATTCAATATGTATATGCCACCCAGTGGGGTCAACACCTGTTCAGACAGGGACCACCCAGGGGCAGGCGAGGGCTTTTCTGAAGGGTCCTAGTAGGGCTCTCTGTACTGGATGACCAGGCAGCTCCAAAGACATTCTGCTTTGTCATGACTCCTTTCCGTTTTCCTTCAGATCTTCCTTCCCAAGACTGTCATGGCTCGAAAAGAACAGGACATGAACAATTTTCAGGTGAGTTTTTAAAAAAATCCAAATCATCATCCCAAACAAACAAAACATGTCACCTATATTCCCATTGCTCAGAATGAACCTCTGCTAACATTTTGGCATATTTTCCTTCTCCCTTTCTTCCTTCCTCCTTCCCTTCCTTCCTTCCTTCTTTCCATACCTTTATTAAAAGGTAACACACTCTGATTTTTCCTTTCCTATCAAAACTAAAACATTTCAAGTAAAGTGAAAGCATCTTTTGACAACTACCCTCACACACCTGATCCACTGCTAAGCCCTAGATATAACTGTTATGCATGTACCACCCCAATCTATTTAAAAGAATTTTTATTCGTGTTTTAAAAATTTGTTCCCCTGGGTATTCCCTGGTGGTCCAGTGGTTAAGACTCCAAGCTTCCACCGCCGGGATCCTGGGTTCAATCCCTGGTCGGAGAACTAAGATCCTGTAAGCCGGCCGGCGTGGCCCCCCAAAATTTCTTTTTCTTTGTTCCTCACTTTGTTCTGTGTGCATTGGAAAGAGGTTTCATGAATCTGCACAATGAGCTGAAGAATTATGATCTGATAATAATCAGAATCAAGGTAGATTACAGATACAGGTTGTATGCAGCTATGCAGATAGTAGTTTATTCACAATTTTGAAAGTTAAGCTTGATGTTGGAATCTGATCAGAACAGCAGGCTGGAACACAAATGCCGCTACACATTTTTTCTGTCCAAGAGGACACATGCCAGCTCTTAGAGGCAAAGAGATTTTCAGTTGCCAGCAAAAAAAAAAAAAGCTGGTTCTACAAGTGTGATTTCCAGCACTTTGACAGGGATAAAATGATGATTTAAGCCCAATGTGGCTGGAGCAAAGAGATCGAGGGGAGCATGGAGTGACTCAGGCTTTGAGTGGAAATCTGTCAGATGATGCCGGACACCACGATCCATGTGTCCACTAAAAAAATATTCACAACCTAAAAGTTGAGAGCTGTGTTTTTTGTTTTAATAAATTTATTTATTATTTATTTATTTTTGGCTGCGTTGGGTCTTTGTTGCTGTGGCCGGGCTTTCTCTAGTTGCAGCGAGTAGGGCTACTCTTCGTTGCTGTGCGTGGGCTTCTCATTGTGGTGGCTTCTCTTGTTGCGGAGCACGGGGCTCTAGGCATGCGGGCTCAGTAGCTGTGGCTTGCGGGCTATAGAGCGCAGGCTCAGTACTTCTGGCACATGGGCTTAGTTGCTCCACGGCATGTGGGATCTTCCCAGACCAGGGCTTGAACCTGTGTCCTCTGCATTGGCAGGCGGATTCTCAACCTCTGTGCCACCAGGGAAGGCCCCTTAGATCATATTTCTAATGTGTTAGGTTATAATTACTTTTCAAATTAT
This sequence comes from Eschrichtius robustus, assembly GCF_028021215.1. Taxonomy (NCBI): domain Eukaryota; kingdom Metazoa; phylum Chordata; class Mammalia; order Artiodactyla; family Eschrichtiidae; genus Eschrichtius; species Eschrichtius robustus. Next base: position 68,528,536 of record NC_090842.1, on the reverse strand, counting down.
TTTTTATTTAAGAAAGATGCTCTTGTCACTGGATTCCAGTTCTGAGTTTTGAGACAGTACCTACAATTTGAAACCTCATGGTAATTTTTTTTTTTTTATCTTGGCCGTGCCATGGCTTGTGGGATCTTAGTTTCCCAACCAGGGGTTCTAACCACTAGCCCACCAGGGAACTCCCTGGGGAGTAGATTGGAGTTAGCAAAAGATTCAAGTGAATTGCCACACAGTAAACCAGCATGTGATGCTTCTACAGTGCTGGGGGCAAACCCAATGCTATCACCTTTTTTTACCATTTACACTACTCTGAAATTCTTGTTCTTACTATGTGGAGATAAGAGTGATGATGTCAGGTTAGATCATGAAACAGTAAACTCCAGATTGTAATATCCCTACAGGCTCTACCACCATTTATTTTTCAAACTGAGAAGCTGGGACCTGGGACCCTGTACTGGAGTGCTTGCACCTGGACGAATGCCTCCTGGGGCAAAAGATACAAAGAAACTAACATGCACGCAGCGGGGGCAATTATGAACAGTAAGATACAAAAAGGCCACAAACCAACTGCCAATTCTGAGGCCCCAGGAGCAAAAGCAGGGAGCTGTGCATGATTCCTGCACATGGCACCACCAAGGGGTGGGCAGAGCACCTAAGCCTCCTCTCTGTCAGACCTACAGACCCGCCCCTACCCTCACCCCACTTAAGGAACGAGCCCACCCCACCTCGGGGACCGAACCAGGGAACCTGTTACTTGCTTTTGCTTATAAAGCCTTACCCGAATTTCTCATCTAGCCTCTTATCAGTTTCTATTGATTAACAAATCCAAGGATCTGGGTCGGTAACAAAACAATCTTAAGAAACCCTCTCCACCAACACTAAATCTGCACCCTAACACTTTTGAAGGATAATAAAGCAACTTTCTCATAGATATTTTGGCCTTTGCCACCATTGGGGGAAAAGAAAGAATGATGTAAAACGTTTCTTTCTAACCCGCCCCCCCCCGCCCCCGCCCCCGCCCCAGGGGCTGACTGGTAGCATCGGGTCATTTTTTTCAAAAAGACTTTTTTTTTTAGTGAAAGGTTGTAGGTTCACAGCAAAATTGAGAGGAAGGTTCCGGATCCCCATATGCCCCCTGCCCCCACACATGCACACCCTTCCCCCATTATTAACATTCCTCCAGTAGAGAAGTACATTTGTTACAACTGCACTAAAAATCCTTTGTGTTTTGCCTCTTCATCCCTCCCCTTTCCAGTCAAGTCATTTAAAAAATATCCATCTTCAGATATGTTTGGGGAGACCAAGTCTCTTGCAGGCTACCTCATGAAGTCTGGCGTAATCTTTCAGAACTCATGCGGACACTCCATTTTGGAAAGTCGCTATGTCTAGGCAGGAGGTATGTAACAAGTATTTAAATTCAAGGCCCTGACAATGGTGGGACCTACCTGGCATGTTGGTCTCATTTTGAGTATCAGGACCGCTGAAAAGCCATTGCTATTGGAGCACACACACCCCTAAGGGCAGAGGGCACGTCTTCCTCTCTGAGCCAAATTTCATAGCAGTATTGTAAACTGATTAAAGCAATTCAAGTAAGCCATTTTCAGTTTGCTAGTTGTTTGCAACCAGAAGCATTTTATGAAGGTAAAAAGGCATTTTTAATTTTTATTTTTACATCAAAGATTTTGATAGTTTAATCCAAAAATACTTCAACTTTCTGACTTTTTTTTAAACATTGAAAACCAGTGTGGGGACTTCCCTGGCGGTCCAGTGGTTAAGACTCCATGCTTCCAATGCAGGGGGCATGGGTTTGATCTCTGGTTGGGGAACTAAGGTCCCACATGCAGTGCAGCCAAAACAAAACAAAACAAAACAAAACAAAACAAAACAAACGAACAAACAAAAACAAACAAAAAAAACAATATTGAGGAGGTCAAAGAATAAATTTCTTGTAAGTAAAATTTTCTTGTTGTTTTAATTTATTTCACTGGGCTTTCAGTCATTTGGATAAAGATTGCCTTTTTAAAAAAATAAATTTATTTATTTTATTTATTTTTATTTTTGGCTGCATTGGGTCTTTGTTGCTGCTCGTGGGCTGTCTCTAGTTGTGGCGAGCGGGGGCTACTCTTGGTTAACCGGCGAGGGCTTCTCACTGCGGTGGCTGCTCTTGTTGAGGAGCACAGGCTCTAAGCGTGTGGGCTTCAGTAGTTGTGGCACATGGGCTCAGTAGTTGTGGCTCGCAGGCTCTTGAGCGCAGTCTCAGTAGTTGTGGCCCACGGGCTTAGTTGCTCCGTGGCATGTGGGATCTTCCCAGACCAGGGCTTGAACCCGTGTCCCCTGCATTGGCAGGTGGATTCTTTTTTTTTTTTTTTTAACATCTTTATTGGAGTATAATTGCTCCACACTGTGTCAGTCTCCGCTGCACAACAAAATGAATCAGCTACATGTATACACACATCCCATAACCCCTCCCTCTTGTGTCTCCCTCCCACTCTCCCTATCCCACCCCTCTAGGTGGTCACAAAGCACAGAGCTGATCTCCCTGTGCTATGCGGCTGCTTTCCACTAGCTATCCATTTTACATTTGGTAGTGTATATATGTTCATGCCACTCTCCCACCTCGTCCCAACTTACCTTTCCTCCTCCCTGTGTCCTCAAGTCCATTCTCTATGTCTGCGTCTCTATTCCTGTCCTACCCCTAGGTTCTTCAGAACCTTTTTTTTTAAGATTCCATATATATGTGCTAGCATACGGTACTTGTTTTTCTCTTTCTGACCCACTCCACTCTGCATGACAGACCCCAGGTCCATCCATCTCACCACAAGTAACTCAATTTCATTTCTTTTTATGGCTGAGCAACATTCCATTGTATATATATGCCACATCTTCTCCATCCATTCATCTGTTGATGGACACCTAGGTTGCTTCCAAGTCCTGGCCATTGCAAATAGTGCTGCAGTGAACATTGTGGCACATGACTCCTTCTGAACTATGGTTTTCTCAGGGTACATGCCCAGCAGTGGGACTGCTGGGCCACATGGCAGTTCCATTTTTAGTCTTCTAAGGAACTTCCATACTCTTCTCCACAGTGGCCACATCAATCTACATTCCCACCAACAGTGCAAGAGGGCTCTCCCCTCTCCACACCGTCTCCAGTATTCATTGTTTGTAGACTTTTTAAAAAAAATTTACATTTATTTATTTATGTTTATTTTTGGCTGTGTTGGGTCTTCGTTTCTGTGCGAGGGCTTTTTCTAGTTGCGGCGAGCGGGGGCCACTCTTCATTGCGGTGCGCGGGCTTTTCACTGTCGCGGCCTCTCTTGTTGCGGAGCACAATCTCCAGATGCGCAGGCTCAGTAGTTGTGGCTCACAGGCCTAGTTGCTCCGCGGCACGTGGGATCTTCCCAGACCAGGGCTCGAACCTGTGTCCCCTGCATTGGCAGGCAGATTCTCAACCACTGCGCCACCAGGGAAGCCCCCATTGTTTGTAGACTTTTTGATGATGGCCATTCTGACCAGTGTGAGGTGATACCTCATTGTGGTTTGATTTGCACTTCTCTAATAATTAGTGATGTTGAGCATCTTTTCATGCATTTGTTGGCCATCTGTATGTTTTCTCTGGAGGAATGTCTATTGAGGTCTTCCACCCATTTTTGGATTGGGTTGTTTGTTTTTGTGATATTGAGCTGCATGAGCTTCTTGTATATTTTGGAGATTAATCCTTTGTCAGTTGCTGCGTTTGCAAATATTTTCTCCCGTTCTGAGGGTTGTCTTTTCGTTTTGTTTATGGTTTCCCTTTCTGTGCAAAAGCTTTTAAGTTTCATTATGTCCCATTTGTTTATTTTTGTCTTTATTTCCCTTACTCTAGGAGGTGGCTCAAAAAGGATCTTGCTGTGATTTATGTCATAGAGTGTTCTGCCTATGTTTTCCTCTAAGAGTTTTATAGTGTCTGGCCTTACATTTAGGTCTTTAATCCATTTTGAGTTTATTTTTGTGTATGGTGTTAGGGTATGTTCTAATTTCATTCTTTTACAAGTAGCTGTCCATTTTTCCCAGCACGACTTATTGCAGAGGCTGTCTTTTCTCCATTGTATATTCTTGCCTCCTTTATCAAAGATAAGGTGACTGTATGTGCATGGGTTTATCTCTGGCCTTTCTATCTTGTTCCATTGATCTATATTTCTGTTTTTGTGCCAGTACCATACTGTCTTGATTACTGTAGCTTTGTAGTATAGTCAGAAGTCAGGGAGCCTGATTCCTCCAGCTCTGTTTTTCTTTCTCAAGATTGCTTTGGCTATTCGGGGTCTTTTGTGTTTCCATACAAATTGTAAAATTTCTTGTTCTAGTTCTGTGAAAAATGCCATTGGTAATTTGATAGAGATTGCATTGAACCTGTAGATTGCTTTGGGTATTATAGTCATTTTCACAATATTGATTCTTCCAATGCAGGAACATGGTATATCTCTCCATCTGTTTATGTTATCTTTGATTTCTTTCATCAGTGTTTTATAGTTTTCTGAGTACAGGTCTTTTGCCTCCTTAGATAGGTTTATTCCTAGGTATTTTATTCTTTTTGTTGTGATGGTAAATGGGATTGTCTCCTTAATTTCTCTTTCTGATCTTTCGTTGTTAGTATATAGGAATGCAAGGGATTTCTGTGCACTAATTTTGTATCCTGCAACCTTACCAAATTCATTGATTAGTTCTAGTAGTTTTCTGGTGGCATCTTTAGGATTTTCTGTGTATAGTATCATGTCATCGGCAAACAGTGACAGTTTTACTTCTTCTTTTCCAATTTGTATTCCTTTTATTTATTTTTCTTCTCTGATGGCTGTGGCTAGGACTTCCAATACTATGTTGAATAATAGTGGCGAGAGTGGACATCCTTGTCTTGTTCCTGATCTTAGAGGAAATCCTTTCAGTTTTTCACCATTGAGAATGATGTTTGCTGTGGGTTTGTCATAGATGGCCTTTATTATGTTGAGGTAGGTTCCCTCTATGCCCACTCGTTGGAGAGTTTTTATCATAACTGGGCGTTGAATTTTGTCAAAAGCTTTTTCTGCATCTATTGAGATGATCATATGGTTTTTATTCTTCAATTTGTTAATATGGTGTATCATATTGATTGATTTGCATATATTGAAGAATCCTTGCATCCCTGGGATAAATCCCACTTGATCATGGTGTATGATCCTTTTAATGTGTTGTTGGATTCTGTTTGCTAGTATTTTGTTGAGGATTTTTGCGTCTATGTTCATCAGTGATATTGGTCTATAATTTTCTTTTTTTGTGATATCTTTGTCTGGTTTTGGTATCAGGGTGATGGTGGGCTCGTAGAATGAGTTTGGGAGTGTTCCTCCTTCCACAATTTTTTGGAAGAGTTTGAGAAGGATAGGTGTTAACTCTTCTCTAAATGTTTGATAGAATTCGCCTGTGAAGCCATCTGGTCCTGGACTTTTGTTTGTTGGAAGATTTTTAATTACAGTTTCAATTTCATTACCTGTGATTGGTCTGTTTATATTTTCTAATTCTTCCTGGTTCAATCTCGGAAGGTTGTACTTTTCCAAGAATTTGTCCAGTTCTTCCAGGTTGTCCATTTTATTGGCATATAGTTGCTTGTAGTAGTCTCTTATGATCTTTTGTATTTCTGCGTTGTCAGCTGTAATCTCTCCTTTTTCATTTCTAATTTTATTGATTTGCATCCTCTCCCTTTTTTTCTTGATGAGTCTGGCTAAAGGTTTATCAATTTTGTTTAGCTTCTCAAAGAACCAGCTTTTAGTTTTATTGATCTTTGCTATTGTTTTCTTTGTTTCTATTTCTTTTATTTCTGCTCTGATCTTTATGATTTCTTTCCTTCTATTAATTTTGGGTTTTCTTTGTTCTTCTGTTTCTAGTTCCTTTAGGTGTAAGGTTAGATTGTTTATTTGAGATTTTTCTTGTTTCTTGAGGTGAACTTGAATTGCTATGAACTTCCCTCTTAGAACTGCTTTTGCTGCATCCCATAGGTTTTGGATTGTTGTGTTTTCATTGTCATTTGTTTCTAGGTATTTTTTGATTTCCTCTTTGATTTCTTCAGTGATCTCTTGGTTATTTAGCAGTGCACTGTTTAGCCTCCATGTATTGGTGTTTTTTACTGTTTTTTTCCTGTAATTGATTTCTAATCTCATAGCATTGTGGTTGGAAAAGATGCTTGATACAATTTCAATGTTCTTAAATTTTCCAAGGTTTGATTTGTGACCCAAAATGTGATCTATTCTGGAGAACGTTTCATGTGCACTTGAGAAGAAAGTGTATTCTCCCGCTTTCGGGTGGAATGTCCTAAAAATATCATTTAAGTCTATCTGGTCTATTGTGTCATTTAAAGTTTGTGTTTCCTTATTTATTTTCTGTCTGGATGATCTGTCTATTGGTGTAAGTGGGTTGTTAAAGTCTCCCACTATTATTGTGTTACTGTCGATTTCTCCTTTTATGGGTGTTAGCATTTGCCTTATGTATCGAGCTGTTCCTATGTTGGGTGGATACATATTTATAATTGTTATATTTTCTTCTTGGATCGATCCCTTGATCATTATGTAGTGTCCTTCCTTATCTCTTGTAACAGTCTTTATTTTAAAGTCTATTTTATCTGATATGAGTATTGCTACTCCAGCTTTCTTGTGATTTCCATTTGCATGGAATATCTTTTTCCATCCCCTCACTTTCAGTCTGTATGTGTCCCTAGGTCTGAAGGGGGTCTCTTGTAGACAGCATATATAAGGGTCTTGTTTTGTATCCATTCAGCCAGTCTGTATCTTTTGGTTGGAGCATTTAATCCATTTACATTCAAGGTGATTATCAATATGTATGTTCCTATTAGCATTTTCTTAATTGATTTGGGTTTGTTTTTGTGGGTCTTTTTCTTCTCTTGTGTTTCCTGCTTAGAGAAGTTCCTTTAGCCTTTGTTGTAAAGGTGGTTTGGTGGTGCTGAATTCTCTTAACTTTTGCTTGTCTGTAAAGCTTTTGATTTCTCCATCAAATCTGAATGAGATCCTTGCTTGGTAGAGTAATATTGGTTGTAGGTTCTTCCCTTTCATCACTTTAAATATGTCCTGCCACTCCCTTCTGGCTTGCAGTTTCTGCTGTAAGATCAGCTGTTAACCTTATGGGGATTCCCTTGCATGTTATTTGTTGCTTTTCCCTTGCTGCTTTTAGTATTTTTTTCTTTGTATTAATTTTTGATAGTTTAATATGTGTCTTGGCTTGTTTCTCTTTGGGTTTATCCTGTATGGGACTCTCTGTGGTTCCTAGACTTGATTGACTATTTCCTTTCCCATGTTAGGGACGTTTTCAACTATAATCTCTTCAAATATTTTCTCAGACCCTTTCTTTTTCTCTTCTTCTTCTGGGACCCCTATAATTCGAATGTTGGTGCTTTTAATATTGTCCCAGAGGTCTCCGAGACTGTCCTCAATTCTTTTCATTCTTTTTTCTTTATTCTGCTCCCTGGCAGTTATTGCCACCATTTTATCTTCCAGCTCACTTATCCGTTCTTCTGCCTCAGTTATTGTGCTATTGATTCCTTCTAGAGTATTTTTAGTTTCAGTTATTGGGTTGTTCATCACTGTTTGTTTGGTCTTTAGTTCTTCTAGATCCTTGTTGAATGTTTCTTGTTTTTTCTCCATTCTGTTTCTGAGATTTTGGATCATCTTTACTATCATTACTCTGAATTCTTTTTCAGGTAGGTTGCCTATTTCGTCTTCTTCATTTATTTGGTCTTGTAGGTTTTTACCTTGCTCCTTTGTCTGTAACATATTTTTTTGTCATTTCTTTTTTTGGGTGGGGCTGTATTCCTGTCTTATTGGTTGTTTGGACTGAGGCGTCCAGCACTGGAGTTTGCAGGTAATTGGATAGAGCTGGTCAGGTCTTGGTGCTGAGATGAGGACCTCTGGGAGGCCTCACTCCAATTAATATTCCCTGGGCTCTGAGGTTCTCTGTTAGTCCAGTGGTTTGGACTCAGAGCTCCCACCATAGGAGCTCAGGCCTGACCTCCGGCCTGGGAACCAAGATCCCACAAGCCGTGTGGCATGGCAAAAAAAAAAAAAAAGTGCAATACAATAACAAAGAATAAAAAACAAAGTAAAATTAGAAAGATAAAAAATATATTAGGAAAAATAAAAATATAATTGAAACAACTGCAACAAGGTAAAATAAAACCACACACACACACACACACACACACACACAAAAGGCCTTGGCTATGGGGGTGGAACTTAGGTGGGGGGGTTTGGGTGGGGCGGGACCTAGGCAAGTGGGGGGTGACGTTTGCATGTGCAGCGGGGCCTCTGCTTAGGACCCGCATGGAAGGGGAGCGGTGCACATGGAAAGGAGGGCCTCTGGGGTGTGGAGTTCCGGAGTTTGGGGGTAGGGCCCTGAGTGAGGGTGTGTGGGTGGGGTTTAGGCCCAGCGTGTTGGAGGGGGACTCAGAGGGGGTCTCCGAGTGTAGAGGTGGGGCCCTGGGTGGGGGTGTGGGGGCGGGGCCTGGGCTCTGCACAGCAGGAGGGAGGCTCCGAGGGCAGAGGATTAGGCCCCGGAGCCCAACAGGCTCCCCGGTGCCTAAGTGGACAGGGAAAGCACTGGCCGTGTTCCCTTCCGTTCCTTTGCGCCCCTCCCCCACTGTCTCTCCCAGGGTCTCCCCCGTCCCCACTGGACCCCAAACCATAGGTGGGTCCCGCTGGGTGTAGGAACTCCTCCCCTCTCCTAGCCACCCCTCAGGGGTGCCCATCCTGGAGGTCTGGCCTTTACCTTTGCTCCCCCTTCCCTCCCTTCCACTCCCTCAGGACCCGCGCAGCTGGAGGGGGCCTCAGTGGGCAGAGGATCAGGCCCGGGATCTCAGCAGGCTCCTGGGGGCCCAAGAGGGCAGGGGAAACCTGGCCATGCTCCCTTTTGATCCTCTGCCCTCCCAATGGTCCCCCAATTTCCCCCTTCAGGTGTGGGATCCCTTCCCCTCCCCCAGCCGCCTCTCAGGGGTGCCAGTCTCGCCCCACCTCCACTTCTCCTCCCCCCTCACTCCACCCATGGTCCCACCGAGTCGCTGGGGGTTCCTCTTGTCCCCTTAGTTGTCCGTGGTCCCCCACCAGTGCCTGGTAGGTGCCCTAGTTGTGACAGTCTTTGTTTTGAAGTCTACTTGAGACAATTGAGTTTTTGTTTTTGTTTTTGTTTTTGTTTTCACACACACACACTGTATTTTATTTTTACAAGAGATAAATAGACTGACACCAAGCATTGTAGAGACAATTGAGTTCTTGAGTATGGGGTTAAAGGACCACGTTTGTGCCAGAGGTATAAATGTTGAGAGTCAGCAAAAGGGAAGTATTTATGTGATGGACTGATGACACCTAGGGGGTGAATATAGAAGAATTCAGAGATGTCTGAGGCATGGGAATAGGGGGAATCCCACATGAAATAAGTTCGTTAATTAAATCAGTAGTTCTCAAATGTTTTGTTCTCAATACTCCTTTACAATCTTAACAATTGTTGAGAACTACTAAAGGCTATTATTTATGTGGATTATTCTATCTATATTTACCATATTAAACTTCTGATACAGTTTAAAAATATATATTGATTCTTTGAAAAATGACAATCACAAACCCATTATATGCTAACATAAGTAACATGATTTTTTGAAAATAATTATCTTTTTGTAAAACCAAAAACTATTTTAAGTGAGAAGCACTACATTGTTTTACATTTTTGCAAATCTATTTAATGTCTGAGTTAATAGAAGACAGCTGAAATCTTGTATCTGATTCTGCATTCAATCTGTTGTGATATCACTTATCACATAGCTGCTAGAAAATGCCATTGTACAATTATGAGAGAATGAAATAAAAGAGGCATAAAACATCTTTGTTATTAATCAAATAATTTTGGCCTTACAGATGTGAATTCTGTCAGAGAAGATAGTGGATAGCACTCTGGTTTAAATGCTTATTCTGACAAGAGATTTTAAAATTACATATGATAAATGTTATTTATAAAAATTAAACTAAGATGAATAGACATGTATATAAATACATTGCCTATAATCCCATCAACTTTAAAGTTTTAAAGTATAGTTGTACGTTCTCCAAGTAAGTTTTCTATGAACTCTGGCTCTCATGCAACCCATCTTAGCAAGAAACTTTCATTCATCCACTTGAAAAACAGCTATTGGGTACTCACCATGTACCAGGCACTGTTCCAGGTATAGGGGACACCGTGGTGAATAAGGCAGCAAATTCCTTTCCCTCAGGGGGTTCACATTTTGTGGAAGAGGCACATCATAGTCTAGTAATCAAGGAACTAAGTATCTCACACAATTTCGTGTGCAGTGGTAAGAACTATAGAGGGGATAAAAGCGACCAGGCAGGGACAAGGTTCTATACAAGGAAATAGCCAACGAAGTCCTCACTGAGCAAAATCCTTGATGTGGTGAGGAGGTGAGTTAGGTAAAGATCCTGGGGAAGAGTGTTAGAGACAGAAAGAATAACAGGGGAAAGACCTTCAGATGAGAAGAGCAGGGAGGCCTGAGGGGCTAGAATGGAGTTGAGGAAAAAGTGACCCAGGATAAGGGTGAAGAGGTAAACAGGGCTAAACCTTGGAAGGCAGTGGTTCTCAGCTGGGGGTGGTTTTGCTTCCAGGGGATGTTTGGCAATGTCTGGAGACATCTGTGGTTCTCACAAGTGGGAGTAGGTTCTACTGGTGTTTAGTAAGTAGAGGCAAGCATGTTGCTAGATATTCTACAATGCACAGGATAGCTCCCCACATCAAAATATTTTCTGGCCCCAAATGTTCACAGTGCTAAGGACTTCCGCTGTAAAGACGTCCCTGTATTCTCTCCTACCTTTATTAAAACCCTCAGTCTCTTACAGCATATTTCTGCAATGTTCAAAGATGGTCAAAGATTCTTTTTCTTTTTTACTTTAATATGTGTAGATCTGCCTTATTTCAATGCATTTTTAAAAAATTCTTCTCCTAGATACCTCCTTTTCCCCTCCTTCCTTTCGTCATAAAATTTTGCAAATTCAATAACATTTCATGCCTTAGTTCCTTTTCCCTCCATTGACTTCAGTCTCATATCCCCCTGCATCTACCAAAATATTCATTTGAAAGTCACCATGTTCGGGACTTCCCTGGTGGTCCAGTGGTAAAGAATCCACCTTGCAATGCAGGGGACACTGGTTTGATCCCTAGTTGGGGAACTAAGAGCCCACACGCCGCGGGGCAACTAAGCCTGCGTGCTACAACTACTGAGCGGCGTGAAGCAAACTACAGAGCCCATGTGCCCTGGAGCCCCGTGCGCCACAACTAGAGAGAAGCCCACATGCCGCAACTACGAGCCAGCACAGTCAAAAAATTAATTAATTAATTATTTAAAAAGACGCCATTTTCTTTCTCCTGGCTAAGTTGTTCTTGACTTTATCAAACCCAGGGGTCACTTTTTATAATGGATGTTTTATACCTCTCCATGTACCATACTGAGAGAAACTCCTATTTAATATTGCCTTTCTAGGGAATTCCCTGGCGGTCCAGTGGTTAGGACTCCACGCTTTCACTGGTGGGACCCCAGGGACAATCCCTGGTTGGGGAACTAAGATCCCACAAGCAAAGAAAACAAAACAAAACAAAAACAAACAAACAAAAAGAACTGCCTTTCTAGATGCATAATATTAAAACATCAACATAATGTTCTGACTATTGATTTAAAAATAAAAACAAAGTCATTTATAATAAAAAAGAATGTGTACTTCACTGTGTAAGTGTTCTGGCATGATTCTGCTTGAAGTCAAACACAAGTAACCAAATTACCTGCTCACCTGTAGATTCACCTTGACACAACAACAGATGCAGCGTATGTATTGGCAACTCAGATGACCTGAGTGGCATTGCTTGGAGGTGTTATGATTTTTGAAATGATGTCCCCCACTTGGCAACATCTCAACTAAAGCAATGTTCCCTCATATCTTGATCATCATATCTCTTAGGAGTTTCAGCATAAATTAAAACATGGAAAAATGCTCAGTGTTTATATGTAAAATAAGGTTCAGTTTCAGTTACTTATCAACAGGATTTCCACCCATCCTGTTTACCTGCATGAATGTCCAACAGAACATTCAAAGGTTATGTGTTTGTTCCTTCATTTTCTCTTCACCTTCATCTTTATCCCATCACCTTCTCTGCCTCCACAACTTTTTTGGGGGGGAGCGGGGGCCGTGCCGAGCGGCTTGCAGGATCTTAGTTCCCCGATCAGGGATTGAACCCGTGCCCCCTGCAGTGCAAGTGCAGTCTTAACCACTGGACCACCAGGGAAGTCCCAACACAACTTTTCTCCATTGATTAGTTCCTCTTCCTTTTGACTGTTTTCCTCCCTCCCCTCTTCCCTCAGCCTTAAGTCTCAGCTCCTCAAGCAACAAAAAATTCTCTCTACTTCTCCACTTTCTGAGACCTGGCTGCTCCCACCCCATTCTGCTGTCTTGCGTTTCTCCTTCCCAGGCAAGCACTGCCTCTGTTCTTTCTGTACCCCCTCACCTCCCACGATCCACTGCCATCAGACCTCTACCACCACCTCCCCACTGAAACTGTTCCCAAAACGTCACCAGTGTTGCTCCCTTCGACCAAATCTAAGGGAAGTTTTCAGCCCTTAGTTTACTGGATTTCTGCTATATTTTATAGGGCTGACTACTGCTTCTTTCTTAAACTGCTCCTGTCCTTCTCATTCATCTGGTCCTCAGAACTTTCTGGCTGATCCATCTTTTTTTTTTTTTTTTAATTGGGGTATAGTTGTTTTACAATGTTGTGTTAGTTTCTACTGTACAACGAAGTGGAGTTCCCTGTGCTATACAGCAGGTTCTTATTAGTTATCTATTTTATACATAGTAGTGTGTATATGTCAATCCCAATCTCCCAATTCATCCCACCTGCCATCTGGCTGTTCCATCTTGATTATTTCAAGCATGTGTCTTCCTCTCTGAAAGCACTGTGAGTCCCTGGGGCTTCATCTTTGCAGTAGTCTGATTTCCTCTCTGCAGGCTCTCCCAGAGAGAGTTTATCCATTCCCTTCTTTTCCTAACTACTGCTTTTTGTAGATAGATAGATAGACAGATAGTTACAGATAGATCTCTCTCTCTCTGTCTTTTTATTAGAATGATTTCGAGCAACACAGGATTTGCTCCCTCTTAATATATTGGGGAAACTTTCTATAGCAACAAATACTTCTATCCCTTATCCTTAGTTGTGGATACACATCATTCCCTTGTACTTTGTACAAAAAGAATTTATTGAGTCAGTTTCTTAAAGATGGATAAACTGTTTCTGATGTTTTTAACCATGAGAAACAGTGCTGTGATATGTATTTGTGTTAATGTATTTTGCATACTCTCTAACATATAAATTGCTAAAAGTGTAACTTGACCGGTAAGAGTATGCTTTACTGGAAGATTCTCAATAGATATTGCCAAGTTGCCCTCAAAAAAAGATGATAACACATCACAGCCCACCACCTCTGTTTTCACAAGGACAGTTTCAGGAAGCCCTGAAAAGGTCATCCAGCATCTTTACTCTTCCTGTTTATGATGATAAAGTGTGTATGGTGTGAATACTTTCTTTCATTTTTTTTACTCCTAGTGAATGCAAACTTTCTTTAATGTTTATCTACCCCTCCCCTCCCTTTTTTGGGGGGAGGGCGTACTGCATGGCTTGTGGGATCTTAGTTCCCCAACCAGGGATTGAACCTGGGCCCATGTCAGTGACAGCGACGAGTCTTAACCACTTAACAAGCCAGGGAATTCCTTCCCCTCCCTTTTTTGGTTCTTTTGTGAACTGTGTTTATATCCACTGTCAACCCTCCCACTGGAGTACTTAGGGTTTTTTTTTTTTTAATGAGCACTCTTTCAGTGTGACTGTATTTGGAGATGAGGCCTTTATGGAGGGAAATAAGGTCAAATGAGATTATAAGGGTGGGGCTCTGATAGGATTAGTTTCCCTATAAGAGACACCTGAGGCCCTCTCACTCTCCCCCTCCCTTTTTCTCTGTCCATTTCTCTCTCGCTCTCTTTTGCTATTATCTGGTATTTACTGCACGTGCTGCAGTTTTCTGTTGAAAGTGACGTACCTTTTAAAATGTGTTTTTGATACAAGTAGATATTATCATACTAAGTGAAGTAAGTCAGAAAGAGAAAGATAAATACCATATGATATCACTCATATGTGGACTCTAAAATATGACACAAATGAACCTATCTATGAAACAGAATCACGGACATAGAAAACAGACTGGTGGTTGCCAAGGGGGAGGGGTTGGGGGAGGGATGGGCTGGGAGTTTGGGATGAGCAGATGTAAGCTATTATACATAGGATGGATAAACAACAAGGTCCTACTGTGTAGCACAGGGAATTATATTCAATATCCAGTGATAAACAGTAATGGAAAAGAATATAAAAAAAGAATGTATATCTATGTATAGCTGAATCACTTCACTGTACAGCAGAAATTAACACATTGTAAATCAACTATACATCAGTAAGAAAATAAAAATAAAAAAATAAAATGCGTTTGTAAAGTGCACCTATTTAAAGAAAAACTGTTAGGCAGAATCGGATGATATGGAAAACTGTGATGATGGTGCTGAAGTGTCTAACTTGTGGGGCTTCATGATTTAACGAGGGGGGCGAACAGACCCCCCCCAAACAAGAGTGTAAATTTCTTGCTGGAGACAAAACTAAAAGATCATTTCATTACTGGTCTTCTATCACCACCTAGTGGTAACACATAGCAACTGCCACAGAAATTCACGGACCCAGGCTCACACATGTAGACAAATAAAATAAAATAAAATAAAATGAAAGGAAATAAAGTAAATCGAAGGAGGCATTTGTGTGCTCAGGAATGCAGAGTTATTGCTCTCTCACACACTGCATGCACATTAAAGGCTTAGCAAAATGCAAACGTCCCACTGGGCTCTTAACTAGCCCCATATGTTGATGATTTAAATACTTCCCTGCACAATGAAACTTTTATTTTAAAAAAAGAAGAAAAAAAAAAAAAAAGAAAAAGAAGAAAAGGAAAGAAATCCTGATTGTTTAGAGTAGGGACTTCTCAAGGTAAGGTTCCCAGACTTCCTGAACCAGAATCTCTAGTTTTGGGGCTCAGCCCTGTGTTTAGTCTCCCCACCCTGTGGGATCCACTGATTTAGAGCAGTGGTCCTCAACCAGGGGCGATTCTGCCTCCTAGTGGACATTCAGGGATGTCTGGCGACATTTCGGTTGTCACAAGAGGCATGAGTTGGGGGCTGGAGGCCAGGACACAGGACGTCCTCCTGGGACAAAGAATCATCTGACTCCAAATGTCGATAGTGCCAGGTTGAGAAAGCCCACCGATAGTACGGAATTTCCTCCACGCCCCACCCACTGCTCCACCCTACTTTCTTACCTCTGCCAACTTCACTCAGCCACCTGATGCTCATCTTTGTGCTCGACCCTGATAGGCAAGGAAGATATTCAAAATGTATAACCACTGTGTGAGCATTAACCCACCCTCGTGGGGCCCTGACTAACTGTACGAGCCCCTGCTGCTCTGTTCATCCGTCCTGCCTGCGGGCCTTTGCCTTTTTAACCTTTGCTTAATCGTAAGCATGTTTCAGGTTTATAATTTAGAAGAACCAGGGGGCTTCCCTGGTGGCGCAGTGGTTGAGAATCCTCCTGCCAAGGCAGGGGACATGGGTTCGAGCCCTGGTCTGGGAAGATCCCACATGCCGCGGAGCAACTAAGTCCATGGGCCACAACTACTGAGCCTGCGCTCTAGAGCCCACGAGCCACAACTACTGAAGCCCGCGCGCCTAGAGCCCATGCTCCGCAACAAGAGAAGCCACTGCAAAGAGAAGCCTGCGCACCACAACGAAGACCCAACGCAGCCATAAATAAATACATAAATAAGTTAAAAAAAAATAAGATAAAAGAACCAGGGGCACAGCATAACCACAGTTGAGGGGAACACATGTACATGATGGGGAGGAAGCCGAGACGGTGAGAAATTTTCTCATATTGAGGTATGGGGAAGTCATTCTGGCTTACACATGATTTAATTTACCACCAGCCGTTCTCAAAACAATATCTGCTAATAGCTGCCAGCGGCAACCTTATCGTCTCAAGGTCTCCCCTTGTAACTATGTAACCATTTCAGACCCCAGCCAATCCTTGTTTCACAAGCACACGTTTTTCTTGCCAGATCCAGTGATAATTCTGGACAAACAACTCGTAACATTGTGGTTTTTGCCTTTATAAGGCTCTCCCATTTTGCAGTCCAGTGGAATACAGTGCTTCCTGAATCTGTATCTCCTGGGCTATAGTCTTCAGTTTGGCTCAAATAAAACTCTTTTCTATTCCTACTATAGATTTTTTTTTTTTTTTTTTTTGGTGGCCTGAGGGCATGCGGGATCTTAATTTCCCGAACAGGGATCGAACGGTGGCCCCTGCAGTGGAAGCCTGGAGTCTTAACCACTGGACCGCCAGGAAAGTCCCTTCAGTTCTTTTTTGTTTGTTTGTTCCCTCGACAATGGTAACATCCACACCTGTGCACACTCAGCATCGCCCCTTAATGAGACTGGAGAAGATGCCTCTGTTTTCCTTACCTGTTAAATGCCAGTAATGATGGTATCTGCCTGCTAGAAAACAAAAGTGAGCAAGATGACTTACAATTGTGATAAATGCTCTGAAGGCTAGACAAGGATTGGGTGAGAGAGGTAGTGCGCACCTGGCAAGGTTACTCTGCTTGGGGTGTCCATGGAAGGCTTCTCGGAGGAGGTGACATTTGACATGAGGCTTGAGTGATGTAAGGGAATCAGGTCTGTGAGAACCTGGGGTAAGAACCTGTGTCACGAAAGAGTGACCCCAGCCCTAGTTAAGGAATAAATTCTGATGGGTCTAATCCAGTCATGGAGGCCCCCATCTCCTTGCTAAGGATTGGATTGGGGTGATTACCATGACCCAGATCTGGCCAACGGGACAGGAGATTGTGTCTGCTGAGAGGTGTTCGGAGAAAGTTTTCCTTACTCCTGAAATGGCTTCCTTTAGACTTTGGATGTTTCTGTGGCTGGAGAGGGTCCTTGAAACCACAGCTGCCATCGTGCAACCACCCTGAGCGTGTGGCTTCCTCTGAGGTCCGTGAGTTGCCTGCAGTTCACGGAAAAGACCACGTTTTCCCCAGACCTCTGCATTCTGCTGCTTCTGGGGTTTCTGCTAGAAAGAATGAGGCAGAGAGGGAGAGAGAGAGGGCGGAGACAGAGAGAGCAAGATACACGCAGAGAGGAGAGAGGCAGACATGGAGAAAAACATAAATGGGAAGAAAAAGAAAGTTCATTTTTTGTTTTTGTTTTGGTCTAATTTTCCCTTAAGGGGGAGTGGAGGGAAACAAATAGAGGCCAGAGGAAAATAATTTGAAGAAAGGGAAAGGGCAGAGCAGGGCAGGTGAGATTGAAATGCTAAGCTGAGCCCTCCCCCAACTACACACACCTACACACACACACACACGCACACACACATACATGCACTGAGGCATCCCACGCCATGTCTGTGTATTATACGGACATAAAAAATGAACAAGAGTATATCACAGCGTACCAAATTTTACTTATGCAGATGTGGGACCACCACTAGCAATTACATTGGAAAAACAAAAGGACCTTTCCACAGCCCAGCCCCTGCCTCGGGAATGCAGTGCCTTTGTTTGTTTGCATTTACTTATCCATTTAGCTCATAAATATTTATTTTATTTTTAAAATTGGTGTCCAGGGACTTCCTTGGCAGTCCAGTGGTTAAGACTCCGTGCTTCCAATGCAGGGGGCACCGGTTCCATCCCTGACTGGGGAACTAAGATCCCACAAGCAGTACGGTGTGGGGGGGAAAAAAAAAAGTTGGTGTCCAGTTTGGTTTTATCTGAGTAATTGTGTGTGTGTGTGAACTCTCTTAGCAAATCTCAAGTATATGACACAGTATTAACTACAGTCACCATGCTGTACATTACTGTACGTTAGAGCCCCAGAACTTATTCACCTTGTAACTGAAGGCTTCTACACCTCAGCCAGCATCTCCCATTCCCCCCACCCCCACCCCAGCCCCTGGCAACCACCCTTCTACTCTTTCCATGAGTTCGATTCCTTTTTTTTTTTTTTTATAGGATTCCACATATGTATAAGTGAGATCATACAGCATTTGTCTTTTCTGTCTGGTTAATTTCACTTAGCATAATGCCCTGACGTTTCATCCATGTTGTCACAAATTGCAGGACTTTCTTCTCAGGGCTGAATAATATCCCATTGTATGCTTTATGTTTAATTATTTAAATAAGTATACTTTAAGCCACTGGCACTTTCAGCCTCTGCCGACTAGAACCTGGGATTTCTTTAGCATCTGCAAAAGACTACAAAGCCATTTTATTTTATTTTTGGCTGTGCCAGGCAGCTTGCGGGATCTTAGTTCCCCGACCAGGGACTGAACCCAGGCCCCAGCAGTGAAAGCGTGGAGTCCTAACCACTGGACTGCTAGGAAATTCCCAAAGCCATTTTATTTTCTATCCTTTTGTGAAGACTGTAAGTTTTCATTTTAATAGCGGCAAAAGCATACATGATATACTTCTTAGGGCAACTGGAGGTTTGAGCCTTTGCTCAGCCCTTCCTTTTCCAGCCATGCTGGTCTGGCGTCCACCTCTGCTATGGACTCAGTGTTTGTGTCCCCCAAATTCATATGCTGAATCCTAACCGCCAGTGTGGTGGTGTCAGGAGGTGGAGCCTTTGGTGAGTGATTAGGTCACGAGGGTGGAGCCCTCATGATGGGATTAGTGCCCCTGAGAGCTCCCTCTGGAGGACACAGCAAGAAGATGGCCATTTATGAACTAGGAAGTCGGTTCCTCACCAGACGTGGAATCTGCTGGCGCCTTGATCTTGGACTTCCAGCCTCCGGAACTGTGAGAAATAAACGTCTGTCGTTCATGAACCACCTAATCTATGGGTATTCTGTTATAACGGCCCGAAGGGACTAAGACAGCCCCTCTACCCTCTTCACGTCACAGAAGCTCCCTCCCACCTGGAGTGAGGCGAGAGGCTGTTGCCATGGAAACCAAGGCTGGCGGCCCAGGAGGAGGGGTCGGGGAAGGGACAGAAGGAGCCCTAGAGACTGAGATTTCCCGGGCTTTGCAGACTGTGTGGGATCCCAATCACAGCCTATCCACGCAGGAGGTGCACAAGCTATGAATACAAAATAAAGAAACTCCGCAAGCGGCTTTGCCTCTCCAAGCCCCAGCTTCCTCTTCTAGAGCACAAACTACAAGCGTTCCTTGATCATGAGGTTGGTGTGAGCATAAAACAAATCATCTTATACAGTGCTCAGCACCAGATCTGACTCCTTTTAGCCTGCGTTCCTCCAAGTGGAGCCCAGAGACCACGTGACTCAAGGCACTTGGCTGGAGCGGGGCTGTTGTTAAAAATGGAGAATCCTGGGGTCCCTAAAACTAAGGAGGCAAAAGCTTTTCCTCGTCATATTCACTTGTTTAAATGTTTTAAAAAGTTAATTTATTTTATTTATTCATTTTTTTTGGCTGCGTTGGGTCTTCGTTGCTGTGCGCAGGCTTTCTCTAGTTGCCGGGAGTGGGGGCTACTCATTGCGGTGGCTTCTAGGCGCACGGGCTCAGTAGTTGTGGCACGCGGGCTCAGTAGTTGTGGCTCGTGGGCTCTAGAGCGCAGGCTCAGTAGTTGTGGTGAATGGGCTTAGTTGTTCTGCAGCATGTGGGATCTTCCCGGACCAGGGCTGGAACCCATGTTCCCTGAATTGGCAGGTGGATTCTTAACCACTGCGCCACCAGGGAAGCCCTGTATTCAGTTTTAAAATATCACCCTGCTTCATTTTCTTCAGAGCATGTGCCCATATCCAGAATGAGTTTTGAAAATTGGTTCATCTGCTAATGATCTGTCTTCCTGCACTATGGTGTGAGCTCCAATACAACATAGAGCCTGTCCTGTTCCCCAGGGTACCCCCCCCCACCCCCGATCCTCCCACCTAGAGTGGGTCTTACAGCTTAGCTAATCTTCAGTGGATTCTTTTTTTTTTTTTCAGTGTCCATAATTAAAGTTTTATTGGCACACAGCCACACCAATTAATTTCCATATTGTCTGTGCCTGCTTTCCCCTTACAATAGTGAGAGAACTATGGGCCACAAAGCCTAAAAAATGTACTACCTGGCCCTTTTCAGAAAGTGTTTGCTGATCCCTAAAAACAGAGACTAACAGAGTCAGACATGCTTTACAGGGGGTAATCTGGGAGGACTTCTCAGCGGAGGTGTGGTTGAAGTGGCAAAGAGTCAGGAGGCATTTGGGACAGTCTGAATGTGGGTGCACTGATCAAACCAATGTTAAATATCCTGAGTGTAAATTTAACTACTCTAGGTACCCCATATAGGTGGACTCCTACAGTATTTGTCCTTTTGTGACTGGTTTATTCCATTTAGCATAACGACCTCAAGGTTCAGTCATGTTGTACATATGTCAAAATCTCCTTCCTTTTTAAGACTGAATAATATCTTATTATATGGATACATTACATTTTGTTTACCCATTTATTAGTCGATGGACACTTGGATCACTTCCATGGGTCAGCTTTTGTGAATAATGATGCTATGAGTATGGGTGTACAAATCTTCAATGTATTCTTGTTGAAAGGGTGGAAATACCAGAAACTTATTTTGAAAGAGGGCAGATCTATGGGATCCTAAAGTCATAGAGAAGAGTCCCTGCCCAGGGTGGTAAGGGAGAGGGGCAGAGGGGGCTGGCGAACTGCAGAGGAGCCAGGGGTGAGGTGGTCACGGCTGGGATGGAGACATCAGGTGAGAGAACGCCTCCATCCAAACCTGGACCAGCCAGAAGAACGACAGGTGGGTCGAGGGGCAGTCGGAGGTGCCCCTCCCCCGGTGGAATCAGCTCACATATTCTCAGCTACTTCTGACCTGAGAGACAGGGCAGGGACTACATCTCAAACGAGCCAGGACCAGGCCAGAAACGCAAGAACAAAACTCCCCCCATTCCCGCCCCTTGCTTCAGTCACTTCCGGTTAAGGCATTGCGCTTTGGCGCAAAACATCCACCAGTGATTGAGGTCAACTGTCAAAAGAGGGCGCAGATTTATTTCCACATTTATTTCAATCCTTTTTTTTTTTTTTTTTTTTTTTTTCCCCCGCAAAGAGGGAAATCAGTCCCCAGAGGGGAAACACATGAACTTAGAGAAGAAGGCAGGGGAGCGAATTCCACCCACTGCCTACGTGTCATGGCGCCAACACAGCAGCAGGGCCCAGGAGCAAGAGCTCCCAAGGTTGCGTTTACAACCTGGCTCCGCTACTTAAGGACTGTGGGCCGTTGCCCAAATGCACTGCTGCCTCTGGACTTCAATTTCCTCACGGATATTTCTTTCAAAAATTCGTGGAGCCCTTGCTCTGCCTCAAGGAGCTTATGTTCTAATGAGGAGACAGACAGTAAATACGGTAAAATGAAATGTACAGGCTGTTAGTGTTGGATGTTAAGGAGTGTCAGTGCCCCAAGCCAAAGACCACCAGGAAGACACCTATAGTTGAATACGTTGGTTATTGTTAAAATGAGGGAAAAAGCACACAGTAGGAAACTATGAGTAAGATGGTGTTAAAAAACCTATTATAGGATTTGGATTTGAGTTGGGGATTTTGAGGAGAGCTTACGGAAGCTGGGCTTTGTTCTAGATTGTATGCCATCAGGAAGCGAGGTTATTTCTATGACTGAGTTTCTTAATAAATCTTCTGGAGAAGAGGGGTCAACCAGAGCAAGGCTAAAGTTGTAATTGGTTAAGAAGCAGCATCAGCCAGGAGAGGACTGTTTGGTCATTTTCGTGGCTTGGATGATGTTCACGTCTTGTCTGTGTTCACACATGATTACAGAGTGGCTGTGTTCTGTCTTGATCTGTAACGATTACTGAGTGGCCTTTTCCGAGGTTGATGTTCCGTGAGAACACTTTTTTTTTTTTTTTTAATTAATTTATTTTTTAAAAATGTTTGGCTGCACTGGGTCTCCGTTGCTGCACCCGGGCTTTTCTCTAGTTGTGGCGAGCGGGGGCTACTCTTTGCTGCGGTGCACTGGCTTCTCATTGCGGTGGCCTCCCTTGTTGCAGAGCGCCGGCTCTAGAGCGCAGGCTCAGTAGTTGTGGCGCACGGACTTAGTTGTTGTGCCGCATGTGGGATCTTCACGGACCAGGGGTCGAACCCGTGTCCCCTGCATTGGCAGGCGGATTCCTAACCACTGCGCCACCAGGGAAGCCCCACTTTTTTTTTTTTTTTTTTTTTAAATTGAAGTATAGTTTTGTTTGTTTTTGTTTTTGCTGTGTTGAGGATAGACTCAGGAGGACAGGATAGAGGTTGGGAAAACAGGTTGGGGGTGGAGGGTTCTTGAAATCGTTCAGCCAAGAGCTGTTGGTGTCGTGGACCAGGGCAGTGACACTGGTCATGGTGAGGAGTTGTTGAATTTTTAGATATATTTTTGGATGAGGATTGGACCTGATTTTTCTGATGGACTGGCTATGGGATGTGAGAGAAGGAATTGAAGATGGATCCGAGGTTCTAGGGCCTGGGCAACTGGAGAAATGAGATACCATTATAGGAACAATGCAGGAGTTGCTGGTTGAGTGGGTGAGGGTGGACATCAGTGGTTTAGATTTGAATTTATTATTTATTTATTTATAAATTTATTTATTTTATTTATTTATTCTCAACCACTGCGCCACCAGGGAAGCCCAGGATTTGTTATTTATTTATTTTTCTTTTTTTGGCTGCACCCTGTGGCTTGTGGGATCTCAGTTCCCCGACTAGGGATCGAACCCGGGCCCTCAGCAGTGAGAGCACCGAGTCCTAACCACTGGACCACCGGGGAATTCCCTGGATTTGTTATTTTGAGTTGCCTGTTAGATGCTCAAGTGAAGATGTAAAAAATGCAGATAGAGGGCTCCCCTGGTGTTGCGGTGGTTAAGAATCTGCCTGCCAATGCAGGGGACACAGGTTTGAGCCCTGGTCCGGGAAGATCCCACATGCTGCAGAGCAACTAAGCCCGTGCGCCACAACTACTGAGCCTGCGCTCTAGAGCCCGTGAGCCACAACTACTGAGCCCGCATGCCACAACTACTGAGCCCGCTTGCCTAGAGCCCGCGCTCGGCAACAAGAGAAGCCACCGCAATGAGAAGGACACGCACTGCAATGAAGAGTAGCCCCCGCTCGCCGCAACTAGAGAAAGCCCGCGCGCAGCAACGAAGACCCAATGCAGCCAAAAATAAATAAGTTTTAAGTATAAGTATGTGTCAATATTGCATGAGACATACACTGAAAAAAATTACTTTTTGTGGGGAGAACAAATTTCTTGTACATAAAAATTCCAAATAATTTATGTAGATACTCCACCCGCAAGGAGGTGGAGCATGGCTCTTTACTTTTTAAGAGCAGGTGACTTCCTTTGAAAGAGTATAATATGGAAAGGGAGAGAAAAAGAATAACTTTACAGTAGAGAAACCTGACACACCTCATCCTGGTAGTAACCAAGGTTACCAAGAGTAAACTTGATCACAGTATGTACTCGTTATACAGTGTGATAAAAGTGGTACTTTTCCTCTGGTCTTCTTCCACAAAACCCATAACCCTAGTCTAATCATGAGAAAAATATCAGACAGTCCTAAATGAAGAACATTCTACAAAATACCTGACCAGTCCTGAAAACTGTCGAGGTCATCAAATACAAGGAGAGTTTGAGAAACTGTCACAGCCGAGAAGAGCCCAAGGAAACATGATGACAAAAGGCAGGGACTTCCCTGGCAGTCCACTGGTTAAGACTCCACGCTCCCAACGTAGGGGGCAAGGGTTCGATCCCTGGTCGGGGAACTAAGATCCTACATGCCGCGTGGCGTGGCCAAAAAAAAAAAAAAAAAAAAAAAAAATGTACTGTAGGGTCCTGGATGGGACCCTAGTACAGAAAAAGGACATTAGGTAAAAACAAAGGAAATCTGCATCAAGCATGGACTTTTGTTGATAATATTAGTTCATTAATTATGATAAGCCATATTAGTGTAAGATGTTAATCAGGGGGGAAACCAGGTGCAGCCTCTACGGGAGCTCTGTCTACTGTTTTTGCAGCTTTCCTCCAAAGTGAAATCTATCTTAAAATTAAAAGTTTATTCAAAATTAGTAGTTGTTTATCTGAAATTCATATTTAACTGGGCACCCTGTATTTTCACAACTCTATTCTGAGTTACCTAACTCAGTTATGCATTTTGGAGCCATCAGTGTGTTTGTGATCAAAGCCAGGAGCCTGCATGTGGGTCACCAAGGGAGTGAGTGTGATTAAAGGATACAATGTCAGATGTTGGTGGGAATGTAAACGGGTGCAGCCACTGTGGAAAACAGTATGGAGGGTCCTCAGAAAACTAAAGATAGAGCTGCCATAGGACCCAGCAATCCCAGTCTGGGGCATATATCCAGACAAAAGTATAGTTCAAAAAGATACATGCATACACCCCTATGTTCATTGCAGCACTAGTCAAAATAGCCAAGACATGGAAACAACCTAAATGTCCATCAACAGATGAATGGATAAAGAAGATGTGGTACATATATACAATGGAATATTACTCAGCCATAGAAAAAGAATGAAATAATGCCATTTGCAGCAACATGGATGGAACTAGAGATGATCATACTAAGTCTAGTAAGTCAGAAAGAGAAAGACAAATACCATATGATGTCACTTATATGTGGAATCTGAAAAAAATAGTACAAATGAACTTATCTGTGAAACAGACTCGCAGACATAGAGATCAGACTTGTAGTTGCCAAGGGGGAGGAGAGTGGGCGAGGGAAGGAGTGGGAGTTTGGGATTAGCAGTTGCAAACTATTATACATAGGATGGATAAACAACAAGGTCCTACTGTATAGCATAGGGGACTATAGTCAACATCCTGGGATAAACCATAATGGAAGAAAATATGAAAAATAATATATATATATGTATAACTGAATCACTTTGCTGTACAGCAGAAATTAACCCAACATTGTAAATCAACTATACTTCAATAAAATAAATTTTTTAAAAATTGAAAAAAAAAAAATAGTGCCAGGAGGTGGAAAAACAGCTAGAGGAGGTGTTAGGTGTTTGAGCGAAGTGTTTAAGGGCGTCCATTCACTGCTGTGTGGCTCAGTCTCTCTAAGCCTCAGTTTCCTCACCTGTAACATGCAGTATAGAATCGTGCCTGCCTCTTGGGCTCTTCTGGAGGAGAAAAGGAGATGACCTTGATAAAACATTTAGCATCCCATCCGGTGCACAAAACCCAAACAATGAAAGTTAACGTTTACCCTCATTTATCAACCCAATCTTCTTTACGGATATGCCTCTACATATGCACATGCACACATGTACTTAGGTAATATGAAATAGATGTTTATTTATTTTAAACATTTTACTAGTCCTATTTAATTAATTAATTTATTTATTTTTGGCTGCACTTTTGGTCTTTGTTGCTGTACGCGGGCTTTCTCTAGTTGCGGCGAGGAGGGGCTACTCTTCGTTGTGGAGCATAGGCTCTAGGCGCCCGGGCTTCAGTAGTTGTGGCACCCGGGCTCTAGAGCGCAGGCTCAGTAGTTGTGGAGCACGGGCTTAGTTGCTCCGCAACATGTGGGATCTTCCCAGACCAGGGATCGAACCTGTGTCCCTTGCATTGGCAGGCAGATTCTTAAACACTGCACCACCAGGGAAGTACTGAAATAGATGTTTATATTTTCAAAAACAGGGTACACATTAGGAAACGTGAAATATTTCACTCCTTTTGACTACATTAGGGAAATTGATTCCAGAAGCATTCCATTGTGCATTTATTGTGTGCCAGACACCATGATTAACACTTCCAAATAAATAAAGCCTGCAGGTTATAAAATTCAATGTTGTCAGTTCCCAAAATTTGGATGCAAACTGGTGGAGGATTGAATCCAGGGATAATTTGCTAAACAGGTGGGCATTCAGACAAATGAATGATTTTAAACAGATGTCTGCAGAATACTGTCCGCATTGTTTTGTGTCTTAGAGAAACCTTCCCTATTCTTAATTACACCGGTATGTGTATCATTCTTGGAATCTGGCCTGGCCTTTAGCTCAGTGGAAAATTCCGCTGGTGATTTATGAGCTGTTTCATCTGGCCATTGGAGAGTCAGTAAACATCCTCGCTGCTTTTCCCCACTGAGTACATGCTCTCTGTGCTTTTATTCTTTTCACGTTGTCTCTCAGTAATATCCCTCCAATTCTTTCTCCATTTCCACCGCCCCTGGCCTAACCACACCGCCTACATATATTTCCTGGGTAATTCTTGTAGCCACCTCCACCTCTCCCTCTCGTGTCCCAGGCTGGCCCATGTCAGTAAATGTCGTGATCTACCAGGTTGCTCGAAATGAAAACCCAGAAGTGATGCCTTATTTATCCTCTTCTTTGGAACCCCTGCATCCAATCCATCTGCAGGTCCCACTGAATCAACTTCATCTTCTCCCACTGTCTACATACGTCTCAAAGATATTGTGTACAGAAAAAAAAATTAACCAAAAAAAAAAAAAAAAAAAGGAAAAGACTATTGTGTACATATTTCTCTCCTCTAGACCAGATCACCATCAACTTAGGCCTGTGTATTAGTCTGGGTTCTCCAGAGAGACAGAACCAACAGGAATGATAAATAATTATAAAAATGTAAATGTATGGGAATTCCCTGGCGGTCCAGTGGTTAGAACTCGGCTGGGGCCCTGGGTTCAATCCCTGGTCAGGGAACTAAGATCCCACAAGCTGCAGGGTGCGGTTGAAAAAAAAAAGTAAATTTATATTATAATATAAATAATATAATATAGGTATATAGTTCTATGTAATATGTCATAGATAATATGTTTCTGTGTAATATATTATAAAATATAATGTATTTTATTTACAATATGTTGTAGGTGTGATTAACTAATCAATTGACTTAAAGCCAGTTACCTTCCACCATGTGGGTGGATCTCATCTAATCGGTTGAAGGACTTTTATTCTGCTTATCATGTTTATAAACTTACATTGGTAATGAAGCAAAGGGGGCAAAATGTTAATAAGTAGCCAATTTGGGTAAAGGTGTGTAGCAATTTTTTGTTCTGCTTTTACGACTTTTCTGTAAGTTTGAAATTATGTTAAAATTTTAAAGTTATATAAATTGCATTGACAACTTGGAAAAAAAAAATAATGAGAGTGCAAGATTGGTCAGCCCCTCCCTCCTGGCTTCCAACTTAGGGAAAAGCAGGTTTGTAAGATAATCTAGGGATAATAATTTTGCAAAAACAATTACCTTTACTTGGGTGTGGAAATGGGCACCTGCACACTCTTATTCCATTTTTTTAGGATATTGATGGATATGCTGCCTGGAATCAGGCCTGGCATTTAGCTCAATGGAAATTCCATGGAATTCTGGGGAGCTGAGTGTCCATCAGCCACTGGACCTTGTGTGAAAATTCTAATGGCTTCTTCTTCCTGGCCGGTCACGCTCACTCAGAAGTGCATTTCTTTTTTATTTTTGATCTGTCAGAGGTTTTATTAGAGTGGAAAATGGCAGGCCTGTCTCACGGTAAATAGACATGTAAAAATTCTAAACAGAACGTTGCCACATTTATAACCAATGGTATATAAAAGAGTAACACATCATGACCTAGTTGACTCATCAGGAATGCAAAAAAAAAAAAAAAAGAGTTTGATAAATCCGTCATCCATTATTGATGAGGACATTTAGGAAACTAGCAATAAATTACAGCAAACACAGAAGCACAGTGAATGTTGAAAATATTTCTTAGGAGGTTGGGAGTAAGATAATGATGCTTCCCTAACTGCTTCTGCTAAATGTTGAACTTGTCACTCAATCTTGCCAACTTGTCTGATTATTGTATTGTATTGTATTGTATTTAGGTCATGCCACACAGCTTGCGGGATCTCAGTTCCCCAACCAGGGACTGAACCTGGGCCACGGCAGTGAAAGCCAAGAATCCTAACCACTAGGCAACCAGGGAACTCCGTGATCAATTTTAATAATTTTTATGTAGATCTTTTGGGTTCAGAAGTGGATTTCTTTATTTTATTTATTTATTTATTTAATAAATACGCCGGGTCTTAGTTGCAGCTCACGGGCTCCTTAGTTGTGGCATGCGAACTCTTAGTTGCGGCATGCATGTGGGATCTAGTTCCCTGACCAGGGATCGAACGCGGGCCTCCAGGCCCCCTGCATTTGGAGCACAGAGTCTTAACCACTGTGCCACCAGGGAAGTCCCCAGAAGTGGATTTCTAATTGTTCTCCCCTTATCAACCTCGCTTCACCCCGTATTATCTCCCTCTGCTAAAAAAAACCCCTACTCAGTCCGTTCTCCAAGCCCTCTGCCTTCATCTTGGTCCAGCCCACCATTAAATCCCCGTGGTGACAATGACAAACTCCCAGGAGCCCACGTCCAGCTCCCCCATCTTGCCTATCTCTAATGGTCACCACCGGTCACCACCATCCACCATGTGACTCAAGCCCCACACCTCCTGACTCAGCCCCTTTCCCTAAATCCCCAATCCCAAGTCCTGCTGACTCTTAGCCACTCTCTGCAGCTCTCTCCCAAAGCTCCAGTTTTCTTTTCTCCCACACTCGACTGAAATACTGCTCAGGATTTGTAACTCATCTCCTCACCTCTTTTCAATCCCCTGACCGATGTTTGCCTGGCATGTGACATGCCCCCACTGATGTTCTCTAGAGATTAAATAAAATGCTAGAGAGTTCCTTGGCGGTCCAGTGGTTAGGACTCGGTGCTTTCTCTGACAGGGCCCGGGTTCAATCCATGATCGGGGAACTAAGATCCTGCAAGCCATGTGGTGTGGCCAACCCCCCCCCAAAAAAAAACACCCCAAAACCCCAAAACAAAACAAAACAAAAACAAAGCTAGACACATGACATTAAATAATGTTTGAATCAGAAGAAGAAAAAAATTCCCTTTGCAGTATCTTTGGGGCCATCATATCACATAAAGGATAGTGTCTTAGTTTGGTTTGAATGTCTTTAACAATATTATTCACCAACATCTCCTTTGAACAAACAGGCAAACAAAAACAGGTCTTAGGCTCAAAACCCTGGCTGGCAATTGCATCTACTAATGTTAAACAACATTCTTTGTGTGTGTGTTTCCTTGTATATCTATTTTTATTTTCCACAGTAAGAGAAAATGGTGTTTCCATTCACAGTCATGATTTAAAATTTCCTTTAAAGGGAATTTACAGTTCAGGTATAACAGAGAGCAATTTAAAAGGAAAAAAAGTATTAAGTGTTTAATAATACAGCAAAGACACCCATATGGCAAAATTCATGAAGGTGGTACATAAAGGGCTATATTTTTGGAAACACTGTACTCACCAATCCATTTTCCACATGCATAGCTGAAGTGGCCTCTCTGGAATGTAAATCTGACCATATCACTCCTCAGGATAAAACCTACTTTCCCCACGGAATCCTCCTACACTGTTGGTGGGAATGTAAATTGGTGCCGCCACTATGGAAAACAGTATGAAGTTTCCTTAAAAAACTAAAAATAGAGCTACCATAGGATCTTGCAATCTCACTCCTGGGCATATATGTGGATGAAACTATAATGTGAAAAGATACACGCATCCCTGTGTCATTGCAGCGCTATTTACAATAGCCAGGTCATGGAAGCAACTTAAATGCCCATTGACAGACAAATGGATAAAGAAGATATGGTACATATATACAATGGAATACTACTCAGCCATAAAAAAGAAGGAAATAATGCCATTTACAGCAACATGGATGGACCTAGAGATTATCATACTAAGTGAAGTAAATCAGAAAGAGAAAGACAAATACCACATGATATCACTTATATGTGGAATCTAAAATATGGCACAAATGAACTTATCTACGAAACAGAAACAGACTCACAGACACAGAGATCAGACTTGTGGTTGCCAAGGGGGAGGGGGGTGTGGGAGGGATGGATTGAGAGTTTGGGATTAGCAGATGCAATCTATTATCTATAGGATGGATAAACAACAAGGTCCTACTGTACAGCACAGGGAACTATATTCAATACCCTGTGATAAACCATAATGAAAAGAAAATTTAAAAAAAATATTATATATATATATATATATATACACACACACACACACACACATATAAAACGGAATCACTTTGCTGTACACCAGAAACTAACACAACATTGCAAATCAACTATACCTCAATAAAAAAAAAAACCAAAAAACCTCCTTTCTCAAACATAACTTATGTTTGCCCTCACATCCTGGTTTCCAAATACCATTCTCCACTCAAGGGGAGCCAGGGCTCCTTGAAGAAATGGCTGATTCCAGAGCTGGGCAAGAAAAACACAAGATGAGCCTGGAATATCTTGTGTCTGAAAGTAAGGAAAGACTAAAAAAAAAAGTCAAAATGACCCAGATGCCAGCTTGAAGGGATTCTCACTATCAAAACTAGAATAATTCCAGGAAAAAATAAATACAAATGATAACTCATAAGCCGAAGTTAGAATCCGTAAATCAACACTGAATCAGGGACTTCCCTGGTGGTGCAGTGGTTAAGACTCCGCGCTCCCAATGCAGGGGGCCCGGGTTTGATCCCTGGTCAGGGAACTAGATCCCACATGCCTGCCACAACTAAGAATTCACATGCCTGCCACAACTAAGAATTCACATGCCACAACTAAGGAGCCTGCGAGCCACAATTAAGGAGCCCGCCTGCCACAACTATGACCCAATGCAACCAAATAAATAATAAAATAAATAAAATTTAAAAAAAAGATAATTGGAGAATATTAGAAACAATTTTAAAAGAAAACACTGAATCAATAAATATGGGAGAAAGGAAAGCACAGTGTTGGTGGCTGGTGAGGGTCCACTTCCTGGTTCATTGATGTCCATTTTCTTGCTATAACCTCACATGGCAGAAGGGGTGGGGGAGCTCTCTGGGGCTTCTTTTATAAGGACACTAAATCCATCATGAAGGCTCCACCCTCATGACCTAATCACCTCCCAAAGGCCCCACCTCCTAATACCATCACATTGAGGACTGGGTCTTAACATATGAATTTTTGGGGAGACACAAACAGTCTGTAGCATGGACCTGAGACATCACCCCAGTCCACCAGTCACCCAACACCCTCCCCATGATGTGACAGAGGTAGCCTATGTATACACATATTATTTGTATATTTTGTATATTGTATATCTTATAATTATTGTATAATGTAATATATTGCATTAAATTATATATATTTATATATATATATATATATATAATATGTTCCTTCCCCCCTCTTTTACACAATGGTAGCAACCCTTCATATCGTTATACACCTTGCTTTCACTTCACTGTATATTTTGCTTTTTCAGTTCCTAAAGGACGTCCCGAGAATTTTGCACAGCAGCCTCAAATTCCATCGAATGCCCTCAGCAGAATTTATTTAGCCAGCCCCCTCTTGAAGACTATTGAGTTTGCTTCGAGCTATGGTACAATAAGAACTAGAGTTGGTAAACATTTAAGTTTTCGTATGACCAGGCAGAGGGATGCCAGCAGGAATAATCCACGTGTTTCAATGTCCCTGGCTGATTACGACTCGCCAGCACTCTGGGTATTTCAAAATATTTACCTGCGTGGGTGTTTGTCATAATCCCTGAATCCTTTATTGTCTGTCCATGCTGTTTAGGATTGTGGCATAAATTCTGTCTGAGGATAAGCACTTCAAGTTCATTCCCCACCAAAACCTCTACACAAACTCTCCTCTGTAAACTGCCATCGGGGCTTCCCTGGCAGTCCAGTGGTTAGGACTGTGCACTTTCACTGCTGAGGGCTCGGGTTCAATCCCTGGTCCGGGAACTAAGATCCTGCAAGGTGCAAGGCCAAAAAAACCCCCCAAAAACAAAAAACTGCTACCATCTATTTAGGACCATATTTTAGAGCCAGAATGGCCATGCTTTTGAAAAAAAACAAAAAACAAAAAACAACAAACCCCAATCTGTGAAAAGGCCCATAGTCATTAGAAGAAAACACTGACAGTTTATACAGTTTCATGGAAAAAAAAAAAACAGAACAACAACAACAACAAAAAAACAAGCAAACATTTGCTCAAGCAGATGTTCAACCCTTTGTCCCCCACACCATCTTGCTTCCCTTCCTGAGGCACTGCGTTACAGTGAATTTCCCCAGTCATCAAAAGTTCCACCGGGAGGCACCTGTCCTGAGATTCTGAATTGTGATGAATAACTGCAGAGTCTCAAAATAAACAGCAATCACTTTCTGAAGGCACCGACAAAGACCATCTCCCTTTGACCCCCCCCAACCCCGATCCTGTAAATAATGAAATTTCGGTCATGAGATGTGGTTGAGTCTTGGTTTCATTCAAATTATTGTTAGCTTTGTGGGGGTACTTGGGTGATGATGGGGACCAGAAAACATGTGCCCAGCACCTTCTGGAAGAAGGCTGAATGGAACCCTCCCACTTGTGTTTGTTGGGGGGAAAGATGCTTGAAGCTTTTGAAGCCCAGCTTGCCTTCCTTATAGTCAGGGGTGTCTCACAATTACATTCAGGTGCCCACAATGTCCCAGGCACTCAATCATCTTGTGTCGGAGGAAGAATGGGATACGGTTGAATGGTCAGGATAGACGAGGGCTCTGTCACCAGCACCTACAGCAGCTGCTTAATGGTGAACCTGAGATTTCTTTAAGTCAGCAGCAGCTTGCACGGCCAATTTCATGTTTGTCCTTCTGTGAAAACCCCATTCGAGGAGACCTTTTAACGAGCACGAAGGCTGGAGTGACCGGTAACGTGGGTCTGGGTCGGGGAGGGATTGCAGGATAACCAACCCTCCCGCCCCCCGCCCCTCCCCGCCCCATCACACCATCCCCAAGTCCAGGCTATTCTGATGTTGACTAGATTATCCCTCGGTCCCGTCAAGGGTACTTAACTGACATTAGCGACTGAAACTGTTGCCGTGGAAACTACAGCTGGAGCGGGAGACAGGGGTGAGGACGGTGCAGCCGGAGGCCTGGAGACTGGAATTTTCTAGGCCCTCGCGTCATACAAAGTGTGGGTGCAAAATCCCAGTCTAGACACAGAGCTGCTGGTCAATACATACCTGTATCTATTATTTGCAAATGAGTGAAAACACGGGGTCTTTGGTGCTCGGTGTCAGCTCTCTGAAACCTCACCTTACTTTTCTCAAATGGGTCTAATCATCACTCCTGGCTAATAGGGCTGCTGGGAGGATTATATTACTCTGGATCTACCCAGGCCTTACTACCCAGGTGTACGTTGGGGATCAACTGGGCAGTTGGAGGCTTGTTAAAAGGCACATTCCAAGGCTACTCTCTAGACTTTCTGAAGCAAAACACCTTGTCCGAGCATTCATGCACCTTCCCGATCGTCATTCGTTTCCTCTTACCCTGATAATTTTCTTTGCAGCAGTTTTTAGAGCTGTGCTTTCCAGTATGGTAGCTGCAAGCCATTTTGTGGCTATCTGAGTGCCTGGAATGCGGCTAGTGCCTGTTGAGATACGCTGTAATTGTGAACTACACACCAGCTTTCAAAAACCTAGAAACAAACACACAAAAAATTAAAATATTTCATTGATTTTTTTAAAAACATGGGTATCATTGGTTTGAATGGCAATATTTTGCATATCTTGGATTCAATAAAACCTATTGTTAAGATGAATTCCACCTGTGTCTTTTTATCTTTTTAAACGTGGCACCTGGAAAATTTGACACATGTGGCATGCATTTGTGGCTTGCATTGTATTTCTACTGCTTGGTTTTATTTTATTTTATTTTTTAAACCAAATATTTCTCTCTCTCTCTTTTTGTTTTTTTGCTGTCTTGATTCTTCTATTGATTTTATTTATTTGGCCGTGCCGTGAGGCACGCGGGATTTAATTCCCTGACCAGGGATGGAACTCGTGCCCCCTGTATTGGGAGCATCGAGCCCCAACCACTGAACCGCCAGGGAAGTCCCCATTGCTCTGTTTTTAGAGTCTGAAATAATCGTGTTAATTTCTTATTTGCTTTCTGTGTCCCTGCATGCCGGTGTTCACCGGCATGTTCACTGTTCAATGAAAGTACAGACCTTCTCTGTCTTGTTTATCCTGTATTAAATACACACATCTGGCCCTTAGTATATATATTTTTAATGACTACTTGAAATATTAAGTAGATATTGGGAAGAGGGCAGATCCTTGAAAGTCAGAAAGCCACAGAGCAAAATTCTGTCATTAATCAATTGGGGAGTGTCATCCTCTATCGCAAGAAGCCTCTTTTCTTCCATCTTTCACTGGTCCTGTCCTCTTTTCAGCTAAACCTGGATCTCAACTGATTTGTTAACTTTGGGTACTGGAGAAACTAGAAATTTTTTTTTTTTTCTTTTTGGCTACGTTGGGTCTTCGTTGCTGCATGCCGGGGTTTCTCTAGTAGCTGCGAGCTGGGGCTTCTCTAGTAGCTGCGAGCCGGGGCTGCTCTTCGATGCGGTGCACGGGCTTCTCATTGCGGTGGCTTCTCTAGTTGCGGAGCACAGGCTCTAGGCACGTGGCCGTCAGTAGTTGTGGCGCGCAGGCTCAGTAGTTGTGGCTCACGGGCTCTAGAGCGCAGGCTCAGTAGTTGTGGTGCACGGGCTTAGTTGCTCTGCAGCATGTAGGATCTTCCCAGACCAGCATTGGAACCCGTGTCCCCTGCATTGACAGGTGGATTCTTAACCACTGTGCCACCAGGGAAGTGCCAGGAATTTTTAATATTAGGAGGGCGGGTGGGGGGGGAGTGGTCCAAAATTGTCCCAGAAGAATAGTTTGGATTTGGGGTTTGGAGGAAAATGCAGGTGCAGAATCTATCAGCTTCTGCACAGAGGTATCTGATCTACCTTTTCTTGTAAATTCCCCGATCCCACCCCCACCTAAAATAGTCCCTGACCTGTCACTCTCTGTGCCTTATCCCAATATTTTATTCTCCAGAGAATGTAATACTATCATAGATTTTAGTATGTGTGTGTCATATATATGTATATATACTTTAGTATTTTAGTGTGTCATATATATGTATATATACTTATTATATATTATACTTACATATATTATTTATATATAAATATGTGTTTGTATTTACATATATATTTGTATTTACTATGTCTTCAAATAGGATGCCAACTCTCATGAGAACGAAGACTATATCTGTTTTAGATGCCCACCACTTAGGACAGTGTTTGGCAAACAGTAATCACTCTATAAACATCTGCTGAATGAATGAATCAGTCAAATAACTGATTATTGGCGAGAACAAAGGCTGTTTACGTCATCGGTGCCGGAGGCTGTTGCGGAACAGACACCTCTGATTTCTGCTGGTGTCGGCAGGTTCCCCCACCCCTTCTGCAAAGACATCATTTAAAAGGCGCTCATTTAAAACTGTGATGTTACCAAAAGATGTGCCCAAATCCCACGTAGGGATTCAGAAGACCTGTGCCCTCCCCCAGACCTCGCCCTTCTCCAGCTCGACAGTTCTGGTATCCATTACTCTGCCCTGGTCCTTAAGAGCATTCACGGGGTGTCAGTGATGCCAGCAGGCCCTGTTGCCATGGAAACTGCAGCCGGCGAGGCGATGCGGAGGACGCTGAGAGCCCCTTAGAGGATGGAACTTTCCAGACTGTGTGTGTGTTACAATCTCAGCCTGCCATGAGAATTTGTTCTCAATAAATATTTGGGGGGGGGGGTTTGAATAAAAATATGGGATCATGGGAAAGTGACGTCACCTTTCTGAGACAGTTTTCTCCTCTGAAGTGGGAAAATATATATATTTTTTCTGGATCCTTGGATTGTGGTGTGGATTAGAATAGATGCTGCTTGTAAATCGCTTGGCACCGTGCCTGTCACGGTGTAGCCAGGATTTTTAAAAACTCTGTTCCAGAATTCACCTGCATCAGAAAGGGGAGGGGGGGGTGGGTGGAGAGAAATAATTAAATATACAGAGTTCTGGGCTGCCCTCCAGACCAACGAAAGCAAAAGAACTCACCCCCTTCTCCTTACACTCACCTTCTAGTCACTATTCTGCTTTATTTCATGCAGGTCATCTCAGCACCCAAAATTACCTTCTTCATTTCTTCCCCCCCCCACCAGCTTTATTGAGGTATAATTACATTACGTGATGTTTTGATATATGTATACGTTGGGAAATGATTACCACAATCAAGTTGTTGACACATCCATTACCTCACAGTTACAACTCTGTGTGTGTCTGTGGTGAGAACATTTAGGATCACTCTTAGCAAAAGTCAAGTATACAATTTGCACGCTTATATGGTAGTATTAACTATAGTCTCCATGCTGTACATTAGATCTCCAGAACTTAACTCATCCTGCATAACTGAAACTTTCAACCCTTTGACCAACATCTCCCCATTCTCCCCCAACCCTTCTTTCTTTTTTTTATTATCTTTCCCCGCTCACTACAGAGTGAGTTCCATTCTGTGGGAATGGAGACTGTCTTTCTTGGTCTCCTCCTGCACCCCCAGCCCATCACAGTGCCTGCACGTAGAAGGTGCTTCATGTATCAATATTTGTGAATGTATGGAAGCATCAATGCATTGTGTGGAGGGAGGAAAGATTTCTGAAAGGCAGAAGGACCCAGGAAGTGGAGGGGAAGACAAAGGATGCTTTTGTGGAGGGGTGAACCGTTAAGGAAGGTGGGCTGGGGGACACTGGCGAGGCTGGCATTAGTGTTCAGGCAGGAGGAGACCTCGCTGTCTGATCCTAGAACTGAAAGAAGGGAGAGGTGGAATGGCAGAGCAGCCTTTGGGGGCATCACTTATCAGGAAGAGGAGCCCACTCCCAAGCCCCCAGACACTTCTGAAATCCAAAGGTCCCCAACTTGAACTCTCATGAGGGGGACACAGGTCATGGAAGGGAAGAAGATGGGCTGGGCCTTGTGCATATTATACAATTCAGACTGTTTTTCATTTCTGTAAAGATACATCCTCCCCTCTTCCACTCCTTTATTTTATTTTATTTTTTTATTTTATTTTATTTTTAAAATATATTTTATTTATTTATTTTTGGCTGCATTGGGTCTTGGTTGCGGCCCGTGGGCTTCTCTCTAGTTGTGGCATGCAGGCTCCAGAGTGCGTGGGCTCTGTAGTTTGCGGCATACAGGCTCTCTAGTTGAGGTGAGCGGGCTCAGTTGCCCTGCGGCATGTGGGATCTTAGTTCCCCGACCAGGGATGGAACCTGCGTCCCCTGCACTGGAAGGCAGATTCTTAACCACTGAGCCACCAGGGAAGTCCCTCCTTTATTTTAAAATAAGTGATTATCCTATTGATACTATGCATAAAATAGGTAACTAATGAGAACATACTGTATAGCACAGGGAACTCTACTTAATGCACTGTGGTGACCTGAATGGGAAGGAAATCCAAAAGGGAGGGGATATATGTATATGTATGGCTGATTCATTTTGCTGTACAGTAGAAACTAATGCAACATTGTAAAGCAACTATATTAGAATAAAAATTAATTTAAAAAAATAAAATAAGTTATTATCTGAAATAATGCCATTTGCAGCAACATGGATGGTGAAGTAAGTCAGACAGAGAAAGACAAATACCATATGATATCACTTATATGTGGAATCTAAAAAATATATACAAATGAACTTATTTACAAAACAGAAACACTCACAGACTTAGAGAATGAACTTATGGTTACCAGGGGGTAAGGATGGTGGGGGAGGGATTGTTAGGGAGTTTCGGATCGACATGTGCATGCTGCTATATTTAAAATGGATAACCAACAAGGACCCACCGTATGGCATTTTCTTAAAATAAGTGAGTTTCCCAGTCTGGCCTCGGTGTTCGCAAGGGGGCAGAGTAATACCTCCTACAAAAAGCGAACTATCACCTCAAGCACAGTACAAACCGGACACTGACATAGAGTCTGGACATACAGGGGGTGGTGAGGAGTGTGGCAAAGGGGAGAAAGTGTGCTTGGTTGAGGCGGGCAGCTGCTACCAGACACCATCCAATGGCTTGTACGGGTGACATCGAGCCCAGTCTCGATGCTAGATCTTCTGAATTTTCAAGAGAAATTGGAAAACCATGTTTTTGTGTTGAATTCTCCCAGGATTTCAGTGCCACTTCAATACTTATACATTGTTGGTGGGCTGGTAAACGGGCACAATCTTTATGGTGGGCGATTTGGCATTATCAGTGCAAAATCTGAAGGCTTGTATCCTTTGACCCAGCGATTCCGCTTCCAGAAGTATATTGCACAGATGCACTTGTACACGCATGTAATAGCACGGGTGTATGGGAATTCTCCACAGCATTGTTAGTTATAATAGAGGAGTGGACACAACCTCAAAACCCATGGTTAGATATTGTGGGACAGCCATACAGTGGGATACTTTGTATGAAAAATGAGTAATCTGCTGAAGTCCTGGTATAGAAAGGTCTCCAAGAGTTATCTATTTTATTTAATGTGTGTATGGATATTGCAGGCACCACTCCAGCTGCTTTTCTTTCAACCCTCACCGCAATCCCTGTTTTAGAACTGGGGAAACGGAGGCCCCAAGAGGTGAAGCCCAGAGTCCCACGGTAACAAGTGAAGAAGCTGGGAGTCAAACGTAGACAGCTGGGTTCAATCCATGCTTTTAGCCACCAAGCTTTGCTGTCTTCCCATTAAGCAGGAAATAGCAAGTTGCAGAAAAATGGGTGCAAAGTTACTATTCTGTTTTTAAAGGGGGGGGGCTGCCAATGTGATGTGCTTACAATGACTCATTAAAGATGATGTTCCACATCCCACGAAGGGTACAGGGTGGCTTGGGACTGGCGGGAAGGTCGAATTTTCACTACATAATACTTCCCGTAAGATTACTAAGTCCACAGAGTTAACATTTAACCACCATTTAAAATGTACTACCATTGAAGCAAACTAAATGTCCATCGAAGATGAATGGATAAAGAAGATGTGGTCCATATATACAATGGAATACTACTTAGCCATAAAAAAGAATGACATAATGCCATTTGCAGCAACATGGATGCAACTAGAGATTATCATACTAAGTGAAGTAAGTCAGAGACAAATATCATATGCTATCACATATGCGGAACCTTAAAAAATGATACAAATGAACTTATTTACAAAACAGAAGATTCACAGACATACAAAACAAATTTATGGTTACCAAAGGTGAAAGTGGGGGAGGGATAAATTAGGAGTTTGGGACTAGCAGATACACACTACTCTATATATAAAATAGATAACCAATAAGGACCTACTGTATAGCACAGGGAACTATATTCAATTCTGTAATGGAAAAGAATCTGAAAAAGAATATATATATCTGAATCACTGTGCTGTACTCCGGAAACTAACACAACATTGTAAATCAACTATGCTTCAATTAAAAATTTAAGAAATAATAAAATGTGCTACCATTAAAAAGAAAAAAAAACTAACTTGAAAATAATACTGGTAGCTTTGTCGTCCTGGAACTTAATGCCTGCCATCATACGATACATTATTTCCACGTTCGTACCACCGCATCTAAGATGCAGCCCTAAACATCATTAAAGGAGGCACTGGGGCTTTTTCTT
The DNA here is from genome assembly GCF_028021215.1 of Eschrichtius robustus. NCBI lineage: Eukaryota > Metazoa > Chordata > Mammalia > Artiodactyla > Eschrichtiidae > Eschrichtius > Eschrichtius robustus. The sequence goes on along the minus strand of NC_090842.1, from coordinate 68,488,810 downwards.
CGTCCTCCACGGTATCCCTAGAACAAAACCTGGAGCTTAAACTAGGTATAGAATTAATGTGTTAAAAGAATTATCTATGTTCATCATCTATTTAATCCAATCAATATTTGTGGAATAAATAAGAGGTTTAACGAATGAATGAACACGTTGGAGAGCAGCTGGGGTTGATGGTATCGCTGGCTTCCGGGCGGCTTGGGATTTCGAACAGCGGCATAAACTCCCCCCACCTCTCTTCTGCAAAGACCCCCCTGTCTGAAGATGCACTTTAGTTGCATCAAAGTCGTGAGCAGACTACCAATGGGGAGCCCTTGCCCCATCCTCCCCATCCCCCCGCCCCCCACCAGGTGGCACGTTCATCAGCCTCAAGAACTGTCGGCTGGCGACATCCGTTGTTATGGAAACCGCAGCCAGCCAGGGACAGGAGGGGGCTGCGACGGGAGCAGGTGGGGCCACGGAGCCTGGAATTTTCCAGGCGCAGCAGTCAGACGGTGTGTACGTGCGTATTCAAACCCTCCCCTGGACTCCCAAGAGGGGGGGTCCATGGGGGGAGGGATACTGAGAAGGGGGTTCTGAGCAAGTGGCTTCTCCCCCACCCCCCACTCTGGACCCCTCTTCCACAGTGGAGACAAACGTCACAGTTCATGGGGTTCTAGCTTAGAAAAAAATGTTTCTAGAATCTTCCAGAATCACACCCCAATCATTTTCCTCCCGTCGCATTTTCTCCAAATGAGCTGTGTCTGCGGTCTTGTTTTGTCTGAGCTTGTGCAGTACTGTCCTCTCTCCTGTGCAGGGTCACAGGATCTCTGCGAGCAGAGCCGTGCTACCCTAGTGACCTGGGGACCCTCAGAGCCTTGGGCAGCGCCTGGCCCACAGTAGGTCCGCAGTGCAGATAACCAGACTTGGGCCGACAAATGGATGGATGACTCTGTGCTTTCCTGTTACACCACAGTCTCATAGGAGGTGACTGGAATGGAGCATGGTTTCTGGATTCTTCTGGCCCCCAAGGGGGTAAAAGTTGTAATCCTGGCTCCTCCTCCTTCACACTCCTTCCCACCAAGAGGGCTCAGATCCCAGGACAGCGATGGGTGGGCTCGTTTACCCCCCCCGATGGAGATCCTGGGGTCTTTTTGTTTGTTTGAGCTTCACTGCAGTATAATTGACAAATTAAAAATGTATACATTTAAGTTGTACAACATGATGATTTGATGCAAGTATATGTTGGGAAATAACCATCACAATCAAGTTAATTAACATATCCACCACCTCACAGTTACTGTTTTTTTCTTTTCCCTTCCTTCGTTTCTTGCTTTCTTTCTTCCTTGCTTTCTCTTTCTTTCTTTCTCCTTCCTTCCTTCGCCTTCTCTTCCCCCTCCCCCTTGCCCTCCCCTCCTTCTTCTCCTCCTTCTCCTTCTCCTTCTTCTTCTTCTTCGTGTGTGTGTGTGTGGTGAGAACACTTACGATTTACCCTCTTAGGGTAAAATTTCAAGTGTACCATATAGTGTTCTAACTATAGTCACATTGCTGTACGATTCTTGGAGATCTTGGATTCTTAGAGGTCAGCCCATAGGTGTGGGGCACACTCTCACCAATGGTATGCCTGAATTTGAATCCAGGTCAGTTAGCTGTGCACCCCAGGGCCAGTCACTTAACCACTCTGTGCCTCACTTTCCTCATCTGCAATATGTCAATAATAATACTGCCCATCCTCTGGGGTCCTTGTGAGGATTGAAAGGGAAAATCACATAAGCACTGAACACAGAGCTTGCACGTAATGGGGGCTCAGGAAGTGTCATGTGTAGTTGCATTTCATATATATTTTTTCATTTCATAAATATATGTACATATTTCAATATATATAATAAATAATTAATAATCAAAATACAGTTGGCCCTTGAACAATGCAGGGGGTTAGAGGTGCTGCTGCTCTATGCAGTCAAAAATCTGCATATAAGGCTTCCCTGGTGGCGCAGTGGTTGAGAGTCTGCCTGCCAATGCAGGGGACACGGGTTCGAGCCCTGGTCTGGGAAGATCCCACATGCCGCGGAGCAACTGGGCCCGTGAGCCACAACTACTGAGCCTGCGCGTCTGGAGCCTGTGCTCCACAACAAGAGAGGCCGCGATAGTGAGAGGCCCGCGCACCGCGATGAAGAGTGGCCCCCGCTTGCCACAACTAGAGAAAGCCCTCGCACGAAACGAAGACCCAACACAGCCAAAAACAAATAAATAAATAAATAAAAAAGAAAATATGCCTACCCTTGCTAATTCAATACAGCTGCAGAGCAATCACCATTAAAAAAAAAAATCTGCATATAACTTAGAGTCAGCCCTCCATATATGTGGTTCCTCGGTATCCACAGATCCAACTGACCACGGATCATGTAGTACTGTAGTAATTACCACTGAAAAAAATCCAGGGAGAAATGGACCCACGCAGTTCAAACCCGTGTTGTTCAAGGGTCAGCTGTGTTTTATGTATTATATGTATATAAACTCAATTATAGTATAGATAGATTTATATATAAAAATATATATTTATAAATTAAAAATATATAAATCAATGGTTCTTAACTGAGGGTGATTTTGCTCCTCGGGGGACAACTTGTCAATGTCTGGAGGCATTTTTGGTTGTCACAACTGAAGGGGTGAGGCTGCTGGCATCTAAGGACACTGCTCAACATCCTACAGCACACGTGGACGGCCCCCACGGCAAAGAACGATTTGGCCCCAAATGCCAGAAGTACCAAGGCTGAGAGACCCTGGTAGATACACATACATTTATAATAGTCCAGACCAATGAGAAATAAAGAAATATAACGTGAGCCACATACATAACTTAAAGTTTCCTAGCATCCTCATGAAAAAAAATAGAAAAGGAACAGGTGAAATCAATTTTAAGGCCAGATCTTATTTAACCCAGTACAGCTGACGTGCACACAGATTTTTTTTCAAGAGTAAATAGGACAGTACTACACCTCTGCAGATGCAGAACCACAGATGTGGAGGAACTCCGGCTTCGGAGGGCTGACTATTCCCTATACTCAAATTTTCCACTGCTCGGAGGGTCAGCACTCCTAACCCCTGTGTTGTTCAAGGGTCAACTACGTATTCAAAATATTACATGTAATCAGTATAAAGCGTTGTTGGGAATTCCCTGGCGGTCCAGTGGTTAGCACTCAGGGCTTTCACAGCCGAGGCCCGGGTTCAATCCCTGGTCCGGGAACTAAGATCCCGCAAGTTGCGTGGTGTGGCCAAAAAAAAAAAAAAATGTTAATACAATATAGTCCATGTTTCTGAATATATAGAAAATTATGGATGCCTAAAAAACCCCACCATTGTTAACAAGCTATCTCACATTCTTTTTCTCGTGCAGTCTTGGAAATCCAGTGTGTGTTATACGTTATGGCACATGTCAATTCGCACCAGCCACATTTCAAGGGCTTAAGAGACCCAGGAGGCTGGTGCCGGCCCCCCGGGGGCTGGATGGCTCGGGAGAAACCATTATCACACGATGAACAGAATGGCCAGCAGAGGGCGTCATGAGACTAGCACGGATTTACTGAAATAAGACAAACACTGTATGATATCACTCATATGTGGGATCTGAAATATAAAACAAACGTATGAATATAACAAAAAAAGAAACAGGCTCACAGATAGAGAGAACAAACTAGCGGAGTGGGGAGAAGGAAGTGGAGAGGGGCAAGATGGGGTAGGGGATTAACAGGTACGAACTACCAATACTATGTACAAAACAAAAAACTAGGAGGACATATCGTACAACACGGGGAATATAGCCAGTATTTTATAACAACTGGAAATGGAGTAAAACCTTTAAAAATTGTGAATCACTACATTGTACACCTGAAACTTATATAATATGGTAAATCAACTGTATCTGAATTTTAAAAAAGCAGGGAGAGGTGGTTGGGAAGGAGCAAAAACAAACAAAAACAAAACAGAAAAATAAGGACTGGAAACAGATTCTGTGCCTGCTGGGGATTATAGGTAGTTTTTATTTCTTTATTTTCATCTGCATTTTCTAAAGTTTCTACAACAAACACGATTTTTTAAAGTACAAAAAAAAAAAAAAAAAAAAAGAACCTCACGGAGTTACTTGAAAACCTATCCAACTGGAGAGAAACACATCCAATGGGCAGGGCCTGAGAAAGGAAAAGGCTTTTGGCCGCAAATGGTCAAGAGCAGGGCTGCAGTCTTACGTGCTGTGTTTCATCTCGCTAGGGGGACAGATGCGTTGACAGCATGTACTTCCAAGCCCGGTAACTTGGGTCCAAATCTCCGTCCTCTCTGCACAGGCCCGCCCACCCTGCTGACCCCAGCCATGTCCAGTTTCCGTGCCTGGATTCCCCCCTGGTCACCTGTGGCCTCCAGTCCAGACCCGGTGCCCCACTGGCAGCTGGAGCCATGGTGCTTAGACACAAGTCTGACCATGGCCCTCCCTTGTCTGATGTCCTGGGGGGCTCCCTACCGCACTCAGGGTGAAATCCAAGACACTGGCCGTGGTCTAAAATATGTCTCCAGGTGTGGCCTTATCAAGCCCTCCAGCCTCATCTTACAACTACCCGCCCACCTTGGTTCTGGGCTGTTGTAGATCCAGTTGTGTCTCCCCTAAATTCAGATGCTGAAGCCTTAACCCCAGGACCTCAGAATGTGACTGCATTTGGAGATGGGGTCTTTACAGAGGGAATTAAAGTAAAATGAGGTCACGGGGCCCTAATCCAATATGACTAGTGTCCTTATAAGAAGAGGAGATTTGGACACAGACACACACAGAGGGATGACCATGTGAGGACACAGGGAGAAGATAATTGTCTACAATCTAAAGAGAGAGGTCTCAGGAGACCAACCATGTTGAAACCTTGATCTCAGTCTTCTGGCATCCAGAACTGCGAGGGAATACATTTCTATTGTTGAAGCCACCCTTTGGTGCTTTGTTATGGCAGCCCTTGCAAACTAATATAGCCACTCCTTAAAAAAAAAAGTTGTGCTTAAAAAGCAAAAAACGTTCTGGAATCACGTGCATATAATTGATACTAAAACAAATAATTATGCAATATATTAGAAATTATAAAAAAAACCCGGGTATCTCAAGTGAAATCTAGACTATGGAGACCGACAGGTGAATCCTGACAGAAATGTAAACCTATAAAATACATGCGTCATTCTTCGTATTTAGTGAAAATCGCACACAACACCTGCGACATCCAGTTGTCCCGATAGCGTGAGCAAAGGGTCAGGAGGATGGAAATATCGGGTGGGTCAGCGAAACCCAGCCACTGTGGGACTGTCTGTCAGGACGGTATTTCTGGCTGGCGATTTGACAATACGTGTTCACCTCAGTCCTAAGACACCGGCTCACTGAACCTCCCACTCTGTGCTCTGAATCCCCGAAGCTGTGTTTCTCCTTCCATTTCACGCTTGTATGTACCTGCCTCGTCCTTACCCTGTCTTCAAAGTCTAGCTCATTAACAACAACAACAAAAATAATAATAGCTAACGTGTGTTGTGTGCTTTAGATGTCTTAGTGAACTTGGATCTTTTTGTTTTTTTGAATTTTATGACGAATTTTACTCCAAAATGGCTCTAGTAGTACCAGAGACATTGATGTAGAGTTTAAATATTGTTTCAGGCAATGTGAAAATGGATAAAAGCAATATTTCTAGTTCATATATTTTTAGATAATGTTATTTTAAACGTGTAAGTTAAAATGTAATAAATATTAATGAACTTATTTACAAAACAGAAACAGACTCACAGACCTAGAAAACAAACCTATGGTACCAAAGGGGAAAGGAGGTGGGGGATAAATTAGATAAACAATAAGGTCTTACTGTATAATGCAGGGAACTATATTCAATATCTTGTAATAAACTACAATGGAAAAGAAAACACTGTAATAAATATTAAAAATAGATGTTTCACTATTTTATCTAGTTTGAAAGGTTTATATATTCAGAATTACAAGGGAGTTTTTTTTTTTTTAAGGAGAACCACTTTATTTTGAGTAGTAAACAAAACTCCATTTATAACATAATAAACAAACCTTCCATCAGTTTCTTCACAGTTAGTCCAAAGAATGAAACCTCTAGGGACTCCCCTGGTGGCGCAGTGGTTAAGAATCCGCCTGCCAATGCAGGGGACATGGCTTTGATCCCTGGTCCGGGAAGATCCCACATGCCGGGGAGCAGCTAGGCCCGTGCGCCATAGCTACTGAGTCTGTGCTCTAGAGCCTGCGTGCCACAACTACTGAAGCCCGCGAGCCACAACTACTGAGCCCGTGTGCTGCAACTACTGAAGCCCGAGTGCCTAGATCCCATGCTCTGCAACAAGAGAAGCCACCTCAATGAGAAGCCTGTGCACAGCAACCAAGAGTAGCCCCCGCTCACCGCAACTAGAGAAAGTCCCCATGCAGCAACGAAGACCCAACGCAGCCAATAAATAAATTTTAAAAAAAGACCCCTCACTTCCAATGCAGGGGATGAGGGTTCCACCCCTGGTCGGGGAACTAAGATCTCACAGGCTGCGTGGCCAAAAAATAAATTAAATTAAATTTAAAAAACCCCTCTGACTTAAAGTTTACATTTAACTTTAAATATTCATGTCAACTTTGGAATTTTATTCCTGCCTGATACTATGAAATATGAAACTTTAATTGATGGCAAGTTCCTAATTTTTGCTGTTCAGCCACTTTTCTTGATCTTGCTCTCTGATTCCATACATTCCAGAGTGTTCAGTGGATTTGTAATAAACTTCCAAGATGAAGGGGAATTTCTTGCTCATGTTTTGCCTGAAATCTTACCTGGTGTTCATCTTTTTAAAAAAAATATGCTCCAAAAAACGTCCACAAGTTCAGCTGCTAAAGCTCCTTTAGGGGCTTCCCTGGTGGCGCAGTGGTTGAGAATCTGCCTGCCAGTGCAGGGAACACGGGTTCGAGCCCTGGTCTGGGAAGATCCCATATGCTGTGGAGCAACTAGGCCCGTGAGCCACAATTGCTGAGCCTGCGCGTCTGGAGCCTGTGCTCCGCAACAAAAGAGGCCGCGATGGTGAGAGGCCCGCGCACCGCGATGAAGAGTGGCCCCCCCCTTGCTGCAGCTAGAGAAAGCCCGCGCACAGAAGCGAAGACAACACAGCCATAAATAAATAAATAAAATAAAATAAAATAAAAACTGCTTTAAAGATATTCTTTGCCAGTGGGTCCATCCTGAGGCCCAAGGGCTGGCAGACCCCACCCCTCCCACTCACTTTGATTTTTTAAAAAAATATTTATTTATTTATTTGGCTGCACTGGGTTTTCATTGTGGCATGCAGGACCTAGTTCCCTAACCAGGGATCGAACCCAGGCCCCCTGCACTGGGACCTCAGAGTCTTAACCACTAGACCACCAGGGAAGTCCCTCACTTTGATCTTTACAGCAGCTCTAGCGGGTTGATACTAGGATAGGCCTTCATTCCCCATGGGGAAACTGAGGCACGGAGGAGTTAGCTTGTTATTGGAGGTCCAAACGCCAGGGTGGAGCAGAACCAGGATTTAAGATAGAAGCGCTAATTCCTGAGCCGCAGCTGTTGACTGCCGTGCCCTCCCTAGACTACATGTCATATGACCCATCTTCCCAGTAGGGTCAGGATCCCCCCACCCCCATGGTGGTCTGGCCGCAAGTCCTCCCCCTAGTGGGACGCATGGCTGCCCCTGTCCTACCAAGTAGGACACTACAAGATCCCCAGCATCCTTAGAGCCAGGCTGGTAACACCGATCTCCTGACTAGATCAATACTGAGAAAAGTGATGGTAATTAATGATTGCCACTTGTTGAATACCCTCTCTGGGCCAGGCCCTGTTTACAAGCACTTTCCATATTAACTACACTTCCCAACAACCATGTGAGGCAGGTAATTTGATGATCCTTGATTTAAAAATGCGGCGACCCAGGCCCAGAGAGGTTAAGTAACTGGCCTGAGGGCACACAGCCAGTTGGTGGAGCTGGGATGCAGACATGCCATGTAAGGTATATATGGACAATGTCATTACACACACACACACACAGAGGCACACATGCACACACACGAACCTCAAATAAGGGGCAAGAAGACCCTCGGCCTGGGCGCTATTGCCATTTTGAAAGGAATCGTCCTCTGCTGTGGCAGCCCGTCCCATGCACTGTAGGATGCTGAGCAGCATTCCTGATTTCTACCCACCAGACGCCAGCAGAAATCCTCCCCCCACCCCCATCGTGACAACCAAAAGTCTCTCCAGAAATTGCCAAATGTTTCCTGGGGGCACAGCCACCCTGGTTGAGGACCATGTTGCAGCCTCATGGAAACCTGTTTCTTCTGAGGGCTGAGCTGACGCTTTAGTTCAAACCTGTACCTTCTTCCGAGACCAAGGGAAGTTACATGTGAGAAGGAGGCTGGTGAGGTGGGAGGCGGGGGAGGGGCGGCGTGGTGACCCCACAAGTCTTCTGGCTTCTGCTCTGCAGCTTCACCTCCATGACATAGCCAGAGGGCTCCTGCGTAAATGCAAAACTGATGTTATTCCCCTGCTAGAAACCCACCCAAATTTCTTATTTCACAAAGGGCAGTGGCCCCTCTCCTCGTCATGGCCCATGTCCACGCCCTCCCCATCTCCCACCACTCTCTTCACCTCCTTGACTCCACCTGCACCGGCCTTCCTGCTGCTCCCTGGACAGACCACATGTGTTCCTACCCCAGGGCCTTTGCACGTGCTGCTCCCCCAATCTAGAGGGAGCATCAAATCCCGTCAGAACACTCTCTCACTGATCATTTCCAAGGATGAATATAAAATTACCTTTATTTTTTAAAAATTTATTTTATTGGACTATAGTTGATTTACAACGTTGTGTTAGTTTCAGGTGTACAGCTAACTGATTCTGTTATACTTATATATACATTCTTTTTCATATTCTTTTCCATGATGGTTTATCCCAGGATATTGAATATAGTTCTCTGTGCTGTACAGTAGGACCTTGTTATTTATCCATCCTATACATAATAGTTTGCATCTGCTAATCCCAAACTCCAAATCCTTCCCTCCTCCACCTCCCTTCCCCCTTGGCAACCACAAGTCTGTTCTTTATGTCTGTGAATCTCTTTCTGTTTCATAGATAAATTCATTTGTATCATTTTTTAAGATCCCACATAGAAGTGATATCATATGATATTTATCTTTGTCTGTCTTACTTCACTTAATATGATAATCTCTAGGTCTATCCATGTTGTTGCAGATGGCATTATTTCATTCTTTTTTATGGCTGAATAGTAAAATTATCTTTATTTATTATTATTATTTTAAATTATTTTTTTCAGGTGTATTGAGAAATAATGGACATACATCACTGTATAAAAACTATTGGGGGTGAGGGATAAACACTTCCTAGAGTAATGGAAATAAAAACAAAAATAAACAAATGGGACCTAATGAAACTTAAAAGCTTTTGCAAAGCAAAGGAAACTATAAACAAGATGAAAAGACAACCCTCAGAATGGGAGAAAATATTTGCAAACGAATCAATGGACAAAGGATTAATCTCCAAACTATATAAACAGCCCATGCAGCTCAATATTAAAAAAAGAAGCAACCCAATCAAAAAATGGGCAGAAGATCTAAATAGACATTTCTCCAAAGAAGACATATTGATGGCCAAGAGTCACATGAAAAGCTGCTCAACATCACTAATTATAAGAGAAATGCAAATCAAAACTACAATGAGGTATCACCTCACACCGGTTAGAATGGGCATCATCAGAAAATCTACAAACAGTAAATGCTGGAGAGGGTGTTGAGAAAAGGGAACCTTCCTGCACTGTTGGTGGGAATGTAAATTGATACAGCCACTATGGAGAACAGTATGGAGGTTCCTTAAAAAACTAAAAATAGAATTACCATATGACCCAGCAATCCCACTACTGGGCATATACCCTGAGAAAACCATAATTCAAAAAGACACATGCACCCCAATGTTCATTGCAGCACTATTTACAATAGCCAGGTCATGGAAGCAACCTAAATGCCCATCAACAGACAAATGGATAAAGAAGTTGTGGTACATATATACAATGGAATATTCCTCAGCTATTAAAAGGAATGAGTCATTTGTAGAGATGCCGATGGACCTAGAGACTGTCATACAGAGTGAAGTAAGTCAGAAAGAGAAAAACAAATATCGTATATTAATGCATATATGTGGAATCTAGAAAAATGGTACAGAAGAACTGGTTTGCAAGGCAGAAATAGAGACACAGATGTAGAAGAAAAAAGTATGGACACCAAAGGGGGAAAGTGGGAGGGGGGTGGTGGTGGGATGAATTGGGAGATTGGGATTGACATATATACACTAATATGTATAAAATAGATAACTAATAAGAACCTGCTGTATTAAAAAATAAAATAACATTAAAAAGAAACTATTGGGGGAGAGGGATAAATTAGGAGTTTGGGATTAACATATACACAGTACATATATAAAAGAGATAAACAACCAGGATTTACTGAATAGCACAGGGAACTATATCCAATATCTTGTAATAAACTATAATGGAAAGAAATAAAAAAGAGTATAGATATATACATATACATGTATAACCGAATCACTTTGCTGCACACCTGAAACTAGCACAATATTGTAAATCAACTATACTTCAATTTAAAAAGTCATCTTCAATAAGACTATTTCAATTTAAAGAAGCAGGGAGTCCATTAAAATTTTAAAAAAAAGTTAAGGAGGGAATCACATAGGCAATAAGGTTAATATGGGGGGAAATATAGAAGTGGTATGGGAAGGACAGAAATCTGGGGACTATCACCTCAGCCAATCCATTGGGGCAGCCCAAATAATCTTCCTAAAAGGCAGGTCTGAGATGGAGCTTTCCTGTTTAGAATCCTACTCTCCTCGGAGGAGGAATAGATTGTTCACAGTGGTTATATACGATGCACAGTCTGACCCCAGGTCCCCTCTGAAGCCTTCTTCAGTTTTTTTTTTTTTTTTTTGGCTGTGCCATTAGGCATGTGGGTGTGGGATCTTAGTGCCCCAACCAGGGATCGAACCCGGGCCCCCTGCTTTGGGAGCACGGAGTCTTAACCACTGGGCCAGCACGGAAGTCCCTCTGAAGACTTCTTGCCCATTCTCCTCCCCTTCTCATTCTGTAAATGCACCAGACATGGATGCCCACCCTTCACCTGTCCCCACTGGTCCTCTCCACAACCTGTACAGGATGTGGGAGGCCTTGGAGGTGACGCATGGGACAGTTGTCTCGCCGGGAACTCGCCCCTGGATTCTCTTGGTCCCAGGCTGATGGTCTCTTCCTTGAAGCTGATAACACACCTGGGAGGGGGAAGAAAGGACACTCGTTAAACTAGGGTAGTTCTCGTTCTGCTGACCGTGTCAAAGTTGGGCCAAATGGAGGGTCAGAAAGTGCCACTGGGCTCCCATGGTGAACCATCAACATGATGAAGATGGTAGGGGCTGCTGGGGAAAAAGGGCCGGCGTCTCCGTTTTAATTTATTTTTAATATTACTTATTTTAATTTAAAATCGAATTTCATTCATGTTTTAGAATAGATAACACATTCAAAGATTCAAAAAGATAGGTCGTGAAAAGACTTTCCTCTGGAGGGTGTGGAGAAAAATGAACCCTCCTACACTGTTGGTGGGAATGTAAATTGGTCCAGACATTGTGGAAAACAGTATGGAAGTTCCTTAAAAAACTAAAAATAGAGCTACCATATGATTATGTAATCCCACTCCCGGGCTATATCTGGAAAAGATGAAAACTGTAATTCGAAAAGATACATGCACCCCAATGTTCATTGCAGCACTGTTTACAATAACCAAGACATGGAAACAACCTAAATGTCCATTGACAGATGAATGGATAAAGAAGATGTGGTACATATATACAATGGAATACTACTCAGCCATAAGAAAGAATGAAATAATGCCATTTGCAACAACATGAATGGACCTAGAGATGATCATACTAAGTGAAGTAAGTCAAAGACAAATATCATATGATATCACTTATATGTGGAATCTAAAATGTGACACAAATGAATTTATTTACAAAACAGAAACAGACTCACAGACATAGAAAACAAAGTCATGGTTACCAAAGGGGAAAGGGGAGGGGTGGGATAAATTAGGAGTTTGAGATTAACAGATACACTCTACTATATATAAAATAGATAACCAACAAGGACCTACTGTATAGCACAGGGAACTACACTCAATATCTTGTAATAACCTATAAGGGAAAAGAATAGTGTAGTATTCCATTTTATGGACTAAACCAGAAATAATTAAAACATAATGTTATTATGAATTATTATTATCCCCCATGGATGCATGCCTGGGTTGTTTCTAGTCTTTGACAAGTAAAAATCTTGATGAAATAAATAAGCTTTTTGGCGAATGACCCTGAAGACAGCTGTGTGTAGGATGGTCTTGGGAGAGGGGAGAAGCAGTCATTCTAGAAACAAGGGTCGATTGGCAGCCTGAGGAGACCCCCGCTTGTCTCCCATAGAACTTTCTGCTGAATGAAATAGCCCAGCTGGTTCCCAAGGAATCTTTGTAATTTTTGCATTGCTCTCTATCTAAGGAAAGGAATGGTTAGTTATTCTTGGGTTCAGACCAGCACGGTCAAGATTCTAGAATTGCCCTATCCAAACCATGAAAACACCTGAAAGCTAGCCATTGTTCTCCAAAGTGCACCCCTAGATCCCATTTCTCACCCACTTTTCTCTAATTTTCCTGCTTTGTTTTTGCTCTGCATTCTGGGTGCTTGAGGTCGTGAGGTCTCAATGAAGCCCAGCTGTTCCCGCTGCCGCCGCTGATTCTTATTTTATTATTGTTCAGCCATGCAGAGCATGGGATGCATAACACGTTTGCCCCACATCCCATGTGTTGCATTCAGTGTTTATCAGATTGTGAGCATCTCAAGGGCAGGGAGTATGTCCTATATTTTCCCCTGAATGCTCAGCACAGCTCCTGGCACACAGGGAATGATCACGCTTGTAGAACCAGGCTGTACTATATCTAGTGTGTAATTCCCAAGCAATGCAGAGTTTTGCTTGTGTGTAATATAGCTTCGATCTAAATAATGCTCACATATGCCATTCCTTCCCCCTCGTTCTTTGCAACAGACAATATCAGGTGACTTCGAGAGGTAGGCTCTGTGTGGGTTCAAAAGTCAGCTCTCTATGAAAAATAAAATAAAATAAATCAGCTCTATACAAGAGGCTTTCTCTTTAGGAAACAGATACTGAACTCTGTATGGATGAAATGGTATCATGCCTGGAATTTGCTTTGAAAATAATTCTGGTGTTTACAGCATGCTGGGGGTATGAGTTGGTCATTGTTAAACAATGAGCGTAACAGAAAAAATTTTGCTATTTTGTCTACTATTGTCTATTTTCAAACCTTTCGATGACACTGCCCCCCACCCATCACTTCTCGCACTCAAAAGCCAAAGCAATCTTCTTTTTATAAGTTTTTTTTTAAAATAAATTTATTTATTTCTGGCCGCATTGGGTCTTCGTTGCTGTGTGCGGGCTTTTCTCTAGTTGCGGCGAGTGGGGGCTACTCTTTGTTGCGGTGCGCGGGCTTCTCATTGCGGTGGCTTCTCTTGTTGCAGAGCACGGGCTCTAGGCGTGCGGGCTTCAGTAGTTGTGGCGCGCGGGCTTCAGTAGTTGTGGCTCGCGGGCTCTAGAGCGCAGGCTCAGTAGTTGTGGCGCACGGGCTTAGTTGCTCCGCAGCACGTGGGATCTTCCCCGACCAGGGCTGGAACCGGTGTCCCCTGCATTGGCAGGCGGATTCTCAACCACTGCACCACCAGGGAAGTCCCGCCAAAGCAATCTTTCTGCGTTGTGGATCTGACCACATCCTCCTCCTATTTCAAACCCCACTGCCCCCCTCCCTCTGGAAAAAAGTCAGAAAGAGGTGATCTTTTTTTTTTTTTGAACTTGTCATTTTATATTGGGGTATAGTTGATTAACAGTGTTGTGTTAGTTTCAAGTGTACAGCAAAGTGATTCAGTTATACATATACATGTATCTATTCTTTTTCAAATTCTTTTCCCATTTAGGTTGTTACATAATACTGAGCAGAGTTCCTTGTGCTCTACAGTAGGTCCTTGTTGGTTCTCTGTTTTATATATAGTAGTGTGTGTATGTCAGTCCCATATTCCTAATTTATCCCTCCCCCAGAAAGAGGTGATCTTTAATTTTAAAGGTAATAATCTTTAATCTTAATCTTGTTCAATTCCCACTAGATCCAGGGCTGCAGATGCCTATCAGTTTCAAAGGGAGAAAATGAAATATTGATTGAGCCTGTGGTTACCTCTCTGGCCCCTCTGGCTACAGGGTTTCCTCGCCAGGGAGCACATTCACAGACACCCCCCTATCTCCCCAACACCCCCCCCCACCAGCCCCGCAGTTGTTCTCCTGCAAAGCACCCCTCCTTGGGATTGTGAGTGAGAAATACATCTCAGAAACCATGGGAACACACTCTGAGCAAAGCGCCCAAGGGAACCTTGGCACCTGAATTCCACAACCAACAGTTTTCTACCCTGTAGGCAGCCTACATGGAATTTGCATTTTGCGTCCTGTTTCTCTGGGTATGTTCAACGTTGTCCTCTGAGCAATTCCTCCGAGGACTCAGAAAAGAAACAAGTTCTCCATTTTTGCAAGCCAACAAGTTTTCTATAATGCAGCCCTTCAAGCTCACACTTCCCAGGGACGGACATACCTGACCCATTTGTTACAGGATCAGCTTTCCTCACAGCTAATCCCCCCACCCCTCGCCACAGCGGCTCGGCCCCTGTGGCCTCTCAGGCTGGTTCCGACCAGAGCGTGGAGGCGGCAGAGGCCCGTGTCCCTGCCTTGATCACCTGCAGCTGCTGCCAGGCCATTGATAAGGGGCCTGCTGTTTATAACCATGAGCTACGAGAAATTGGTCACAGATGGAAGCAGCAGCCAGATACCCCCGTCGTGTGATTCTGGAAGGCACTCCAGTGGAAAGGCAGGACGGTTTGTGACACCCCTGGTCGTCCTCCAGCTTGCCCTGTTGCAAACTATTCCACCCACCATGATGGTTTTGCAACACACACTCAGGTTTTCCTAAAACCGTGTTCAGCTGGCTTTTTCTGAATGGAGAACACTAGGAGTCTGGAGGAAGCCCCTAGGTGTCCCTTTTCTGGGACGGAAAGGGCAGAGCACAAGAACAGAATGGGTTTTAACAAAACGCAACAAAACCCCAAATCCAAAGTCCACAAGATTCCGGCAATTGAGAAACGCTCAGGGGGCTTTACGAACAGACTTCTGCCTTCTGCATGTTCTTCCGGACCCTCCCCAATCCTTTGCCACTGGTCAACTTAACGCCCCGCCCAGGTCCAGATCGCTCTGTGCCATGTCAGAAACACGCGTGAAGAATTCACCTGCACAGACTCATACTTGCTGGCCTGTGGGATTTCCATTTCCTCAATTCAGACGGCATGAGAATGGTCCCCACCTCCCAGGGGTCAAGGAGGAACCGGGGGTGTGGTGCTTAGCATACAGCTAAGAGCTGCAGGTCTGTAAGTGTGGGACTGTGTGTGTGTGTGTGTGTGTGTGTGTGTGTGGTTGCCAAAGGCTGGGGCGGAGGAACAGGTAGAGCACAGAGGAATTTTAGGGCCGTGAAAATACCGTGTGTGATGCTATAATGGTGGGTATATGTCAATATACATTTGTCCAAACCCACACAATGTGCAATGATACAATGAATGGTGATACAAACTATAGACTCTGGGTGATAACAATGTGTCAGTGCAAGTTCTTCTCTTGTAACCAATGGCCCATTTTGGTGGGAAATGTCAACAATGGGGGGAGTAGGCATGTATGGGTCAGGGGGTGTATGGGAACTCCTTGCAACTTTGCTCAATTTTGCTGTGACCCTAAGACTGCTCTAAAAAATTAAATTTTTTTTCAAAGGAAATACACTGAAAACAAAACAGTGTGAATAAGTGTGGCTAAACCAGTGGTTCTCAATCGGGGGTGACTTTGCCCACTAGGGGACACCTGGCAATGCCTGGAGACGTATTTGGTTGTCACAACATGAGGGGGACACACTGCTGGCATCCGGTGGGTAGAGACCAGGGATGCGGCTCAACATCCTACAATGCACGAAGAGGCTCCCACCACAGATAATCGTTCAGCCCCAAATGTCTGCAGTGCCAGGCTGAGGAGCCCCCTGCCAGATGCTGATGCTTGCCAAGGATCTGAGTGAAGCTGTCCTTTTTTTTTTAACATCTTTATTGGAGTATAATTGCTTTACAATGGTGTGTTAGTTTCTGCTTTATAACAAAGTGAATCAGCTATACATATACATATGTTCCCATATCTCTTCCCTCTTGCGTCTCCCTCCCTCCCACCCTCCCTATCCCACCCCTCTAGGTGGTCACACAGCACGGAGCTGATCTCCCTGTGCTACGTGGCTGCTTCCCACTAGCTATTTTACGTTTGGCCATGTATATATGTCCATGCCACTCTCTCACTTCGTCCCAGCTTACCCTTCCCCCTCCCCGTGTCCTCAAGTCCATTCTCTAGTAGGTCTGCGTCTTTATTCCCGTCCTGCGCCTAGGTTCTTCATGACCGCTTTTTTTTTTTTTTTAGATTCCCGCATTCCATACCCCTCCCTCTCCCCGGCCTGAGTGTCCTTTGTTTTATCTTTATTTTTTAAATTTTATTGACATATTGTTGATTTACAATGTTGTGCTAATTTCTGCTGTACAGCAAAGTGACTCAGTTATACACATATAGACATTCTTTTCCATATTCTTTCCCACTATGGTTTATCCCAGGATGTTGAATATAGTTCCTTGTGCTATACAGTAGGACCTTGTTGTTTATCCATCCTATATATACTAGAGTGCATCCCAATCCAGCCCTCCCCAGCTCTCCTCCCCCTTGGCAACCACAAGTCTGTTCTCTATGTCTGTGAGTCTGTTTCTGCTCTGTAGATAGGTTCATTTGTGTCATATTTTAGATTCCACATATAAGTGATATCATATGATATTTGTGTTTCCCTTTCTGACTTACTTCACTTAGTATGATAATCTCTAGGTCCATTCATGTTGCTGCAAATGGTATTATTTCATTCTTTTTTATGGCTGAGTAATATTCCATTGTGTATATGTACCACATCGTCTTTATCCATTCATCTGTTGATGGACATTTAGGTTGTTTCCATGTTTTGGCTATTCTGAACAGTGCTGCTATCAACATAGGGATGCATGTATCCTTTCAAATTACAGTTTTTGTCCTTTTTAAGAAAGTAATTAGCAAGTGCTCTGGAGAGGCTGAAGGCACACCAGCACCTAAGAAAACTTCCTCTGCAATGGAATGGAAAGGGTTGACAAGGGTATAATAGCATTTTCTGATGGAATTTAATTGTTTTTAAAGCCGAACCATCTGAAATGACATCACACCAGTGCAACTGGTCCCCTATTCTTGGAAACACAGGACTCGTGGATGGGTGGGATGCAGGCTTTGGGGAAAAGGGATGGAAGAGGAATTAATCCTGAATTGTAGCTTGGGCAGCTTGGGAAGTGGCATTGACTTTTCACGAGATGGACAAGACTGGGACACAGAGGGGGTGGTTAGGAGTTTGTTGTACTTGTGCAAACCACATACGATGAGAGAAAGAACTAGGGTGTTTGCGGTGTGGACGGAGAAAAGATCTGAGATGTTGAAAGAGTGATTACGGTGAGGCAAGTGAGGCATTCACCTCAGGTGTAAAATTTAAGAGAAAGCAGAAAACCTCAATATTCAAGGTTATATTTTATATATATATATTTTAATTTTACTGAAGTATAGTTGATTTACAATGTTGTGTTAATTTCTGCTGTGCAGCAAAGCGATTTAGTTATACATATATATATTCTTTTTCATATTTTTTCCCATTATGGTTTATCACAGAATATTGAATATAGTTCCCTGTGCCATACGGTAGGATCAGGGTAATATTTTGATGCAATATTTTTAAAAATAAAAAATAATGCCAGAAATCCATGATGCATACAAAATATTTACCAAAATATTTACTCCAGACAGGATAGGACCCTGAGCTTTGCAGGACTCACCTCACCCTAGTCTCGACCCTGTGAGATCCTGTCTTGAGTGAAAATGTTGATATTTTGTTCATCATTGATTTTTTTCCGATTAATTTTGAAATTTTATTTTATTTATTTTATTTTATTTTATTTTATTTTTTAAAATAAGTTTTAGGGGATATTTTAATTAATTAATTAATTAATTTACTTTTGGTTGTGTTGGGTCTTTGTTTCTGTGCGAGGGCTTTCTCTAGTTGCGGCAAGCGGGGGCCACTCTTCATCGCGGTGCGCGGGCCTCTCACTATCGCGGCCTCTCTTGTTGCGGAGCACAGGCTCCAGACGCGCAGGCTCAGTAGTTGTGGCTCATGGGCCTAGTTGCTCCGCAGCATGTGGGATCTTCCTGGACCAGGGCTCGAACCTGTGTCCCCTGCATTGTCAGGCGGATTCTTAACCACTGTGCCACCAGGGAAGTCCAATTTTGAAATTTTAAGGACACGTTGCATTAAAGTATTATCTCTCTTGATCACTGAGATGTTTGCACCCTTGTTACCCCCACACTTAAATTTTATACCCAAGCTGAGAGCCTCAGTCGCTTCTCTCAGGAACTGGCCCCCATGAATGCAGACCGATGGGAAGGAGCTGTTAGCATTTGCACATGCAGCCAAGCGGCCAGGGTGGACCCTCAGCTCTCCAGAATCCCATGGACTTTCCACTGAGCTCAAGGCCAGGCTGAGTTCCAAGCAGGATATACATCCGTGGAACTAAGGACGGGAACGGCTCTCTTGGACCCAGCCCGGTACAGACGGCATGGTGGAGACAGCCCTTTCCAAAACACGAAAGAAAGCTTTAATACTAACCATCTGTTTGGCAAATCATTCTCACCACATTCTGTTTCTAAGCAGTTTTTCCTCTATGATTTTAGAATTGGTCATTTCGTGACTTTATTTTGCAAAGGAAGTCGTTTTTCTGCCCTATGGACCCTTCATGGTGTCTTGAAGCCAGTGGGTGTCCGTTAAATGCTTACTGAACAAATTCCACTGATACATGAATTAGAACGAGGAGCGTTTCCGTTTGTTTGGGAGTCTTGCTGTGCATGTGTGTGTGTGTGTGTGTGTGACATTTAACAATACGTCGCATATGCCCTTATATACACGTTTATAGACACATGAATGCAGGGTTTGGATACGGTGAATTCAGGTGATATGCTTGTGGCATGTGCACAAGTGCTTTGGAAGTGGATCTAGTCATTTAATTCCAAGAATCCATAGGGAAAGCACCGAATTTACCCCCACTTTACGAAGGAATAGCTTGAGGTCAGAGAGGTTCTCACACCAGCCAGAAGGAGCACAGCTTGGCTGTGGACCAGGTGTGTGTGACCCCAGGCTGGTCTCCACACTAACCGCTTTGCTCAATGGCCCCAGAATGTTCGTTCTAACTCACAAACTAGAGCCTCCGTCATGAGGGTCTAGGGATGAGGGGACTATGGTCCCAGACCCACTGGACCACCCATCTCCATCCTGGTGCATGGTCCTTGGGCCCAGCATGCGCCAGCAGCCAAGAAGCATTTGCGGAATGGCCAGTAGAAGGTAGTTTTCTGTTGCTGTGTCACAAATCACCACAAACTCAGCAGCTTAAAATCCCCTGGCCAGGGATTCAGGTAAAGGTTAGCTGGGTCTTCTGCTTAGGGTCTCACCAGGCTGAAGTCAAGGTATTATCCAGGGCTGTGGTCTTGTCTGGGGCTCAGGGCCCTCTTCCAAGCATGCACACACACACAGACACACACACACAGACACATACAGACATACACACAGACACAAAGACACACACACAGGTGCATACAGACACACACAGACACATACAGACATACACACACACAGACACACACACACAGATACACACAGACACACAGGCACACACACACAGACACATACAGACATACACACAGACACACAGACACAAAGACACACACACAGCGAGACTGCCTGTTGGCATAATTCGCTCTCTGCAGTCGTGCGGCTGAGACCCCAGCTTTCTCTCTGGCTGTCAGTGGAGGACAGCCCTGAGCTCCCAGGGGCTACACCCAGCTCCCTCCCACGTGCCTCCTGTAGGGAATAACACCATGGCAGCTGCTTCTTTCTCTTCTAGGCCACCAGGAGTGTGTCTCTCTGATTTCCTCTGCGACCAGGTGACCAGCCCGAGGAAACACTCTGCTCGGAAAGGGCTCACCTGATTAGGTCAGGCCGCCCAGGGTCATCTCCCTTCTGCTGTAGAACATAACATGATCAGGAGTGAGGTGTCACTGTATTCACAAGTCCCACCTCCACCCCGGGGGGATTTCAGGGAAAGACAGGAGTGGTTGCAGTATTGTCAGTTTTACTCCACAGGGCCATGGACCGCAGCTGGCCAGGGTTACAGGGCCCCGCCCTGGGGGCTGGTTCCTGCCCCCTGTCTCGTTGCTGGGGTCTGGAGGGACCCTTCTCAATAACGTGATGTCAAACGGGGGATTTCTCCTGAAACCAGAGAAGGAGCAGACCTCGAGCAAAAACAGCATGTGTTTTCTCTGGAGAAGACAGTTTCCGTGATGCTAATCTGTTGGTTACCAATTTGTTAAAAACAGTTCATTCCCAGATTTCACATTTGCTATTTTCGTTACTTCATTCAACAAGTACGTGTCACTTGTCCCTTCTGCTAGGTAGAATCTCGAGCGAATGCGGTACGTTTGAAGAAGTGAAAAATGTTCCGGGGCACAGAAAGGATTGCTGAGAAATGAGGCAGAAGCCTGACTCAGCACAGAGAAGCCACCTGGCCTCATGGAACTTAAACCCTCCTAGAAGGAGGAGACAGTAAGAAAATGAACAAACCGACACCACAGTTTCAGAGAGCAACTCTGGAAACAGCCCTCTGAGGCAATGATGTGGGAGCTGAGACCTGAACGACGAGAAGGAGAATGTCTGCGGAAGGACTTCCCTGGTTGAGGGCACAGCAGGTGCAAAGGCCCTGAGGTGGGTACAAGCCAGGTCACTTGGAGATCCTCGAACAATCCTATTCCAGGATATTGCCTGGAGCTGTTTCTCAGAACACAGAATGACCGTATGTTTGAAAAGATCAGTCCAGAGGGGTGAGGGCCTCTCTGCTGTCCTTTCCACCAATCAGGTGGCCTGGGTTCCTGTTTTCTGGCTCTTTCAGTGATCAGCTGTGCATTCTTGGGCAAGTCACTTAACCTCTCTGTGCTTCCATTTCATTACTCATAAAATTGATGAGGGGATAGGAACTAAAACATCTCTGGATAAAGACAAATGATCCAGTCAGAAAACAGGTAAAAGACCTGAACAGCCTACATGTCTACTGAAAGATGAATGGATAAAGAAATCGTGGGATATAGATACGATGCAATATGACTTAGCCTTAAAAAAGGAAAGAGATCCTTCCATTTGAAACAACATGGGTGAACCCAGAGAACATTATGCTAGGTGACATAAGCCAGACACAGAAAGAAAAAAATGCACCATCTCACATATGCGGAATCTGAAAAACTCAAATCCATAGAAGCAGAGAGTAGAATGGTGGTTACCAAGGTGGGGAGGTGGGGAAATGGGGAGATGATGGTCAAAGGGGACAAATTGCAGTTATGAGGGATGAGGGAGCTTGGAGATCTAGTGTCCAGCACGGTGACTGTGGTTATAATACTGTATTGAGACATGGAAGCAACCTAAGTGTCCATCGACAGAGGAATTGATAAACAAGATGTGGTACATATATACAATGGAATACGACTCAGGCATGAAAAAGAATGAAATAATGCCATTTGCAGCAACATGGATGGACCTAGAGATGGTCATACTGAGTGAAGTAAGCCAGGCAGAGAAAGACAAATATCATATGATATCACTTACACGTGGAATCTAAAAAAAATGATACAAATGAACTTATTTACAAAACAGAAAGACTCACAGACATAGAGAACCAACTTATGGTTACCAAAGGGGAAAGATGGGGCGAGGGATAAATTAGGAATTTGGGAGTAACATACACACACTACTATATATAAAATATATATATAGGACAAGGACACATGGTATAGCACAGGGAACTATATTCAACATTTTTTTAATAACCTATATGGGAAAAGAATCTGAAAAGGAATATATATATGTGTGTGTGTGTGTATGTGTGTATATATATATATATATATATATATATATATATATATATATATATAACTGAATCACTCTGCTGGATACCTGAAACTAACACAACTTTGCGAATCAACTATATTTCAATAAAAAAAAATAAAACATAAGTGCTGTACTGAATACTGGACATTTTCTGAGAGAGTAGATTTCAGGAGCTCTCATCACACAAACAATGGTAACTATGTGAGAAGGTATGTTATTTAGTTTGACTGCAGTAATCATTTCACAATGAATGTGTGCATCAAATCACATTGTACAAATATACAATTTTTTTGGTGGCCATGCCAAGTGGCTTGTGGAATCTTAGTTCCCTGACCAGGGATCGAACCCGGGCCCCCTGCAGTGGAAGCACCAAGTCTTAACCACTGGACCGCCAGGGAAGTCCCTAAATATATACAATTTTTCTTAAAAAAATAAAAATTTAAAAAGGAGACTTGTCAAACCCCAGAACGTCTGTTCCTTTTTGTAGTAAAAGGAATCTTCGCAAGGTTTTCTAAACCACTTATCACGAACCAGTGAATATTCAAAGGAGACCTAAATTTGAAGCCTGTACCAAAGCCTATCTCTACAACACCTGCCACACTATACAAACTTTTATGTACTTCTGTCAGTCCTCAACATCTACCTCTCTGAATTTTCATGAACTTCTGTTTCACAAGGGTAATTATTTTATATACACTGGCAGTAGCATACAATAAAATAACTAGTATTAAAAAAAAAAAGGAGACTTGAACAGATAGTTCACCGAGGAGGATCTAGGGAAGCACTCTTGAAACGGGTTTGAATCACTACTCTGGGGAGGATTGAAATTCAATGCACTGAGACACCCCACAGCCACTGGAAGCTACAGGAGGACCCCTGACCATACCAAGGGCCGCAGGGATGTGGGGCAGCTGCGACTCTCACCACTGCTGGGGGGACGCAGAACGGCACATCCACTAGGAGAACGGTTTGTCCGTCTCTTTTAGAATTAAATGCACACTTAATTTTCCACCCAGCTTTCCCACTCTGAGCTGTTTGATCTACAGAAAAGGACTTACATTGAGAAGAACGTGAATGCAAAGGTTTAGAGCAGCCCTACACTCAGAATCGCCAAAAGCTGGATGGGACTCCAGTGTCCTTCACGTACAACCGGTGGCCCATCCCCAGCGTGACATGGCCCATCCCCACCATGAGATGCAGCTCGGCAACACACAGGACGG
Organism: Eschrichtius robustus; assembly: GCF_028021215.1. Lineage (NCBI taxonomy): Eukaryota > Metazoa > Chordata > Mammalia > Artiodactyla > Eschrichtiidae > Eschrichtius > Eschrichtius robustus. The sequence continues at coordinate 68,465,304 of NC_090842.1, read as the reverse complement.
GAGTTTTTCATTCGGTTCATTTTAACGAGCGTAACTTCAATTCTGAAACCGGAGAAGGTTTCAAGGTGCGTGTGGACAATGCGGCTGCTCGAAACCTCTCTCGCAACCGTAGATCGTATGGAATCTTGATACACGTCAAGTGTATCTGGTCAGATTTAACTTTCAAACGGAGCAGTGCCATAACTGTGAAACACACACGAGACAAACGCAGAAGAAGTCAGAGGATATAACATGTTATCTATCATTGTAAAGTGGATTACGTTTTGAAGTGGTAATATTTGGATTCCTTGGGTTAGGTGAACATGTAGGAAGATTTTTACAAAGAAAATAGCTTAGGGGTGGCATGGGAGCAGAGTAACCAACCAGGAGCTGCTCTGCTCGTCAGAGGGAGAGGTGGTGGCCCTGCCACACAGAGAGATGGACTTGAGGTGATCGGGAGCAGTGCCCACAGGGTGTGGTGATGGAGAGGATGAAGACAGGGAAGGACAGAAAGAAGTCAGGGGTGATGAGGCCTTTGTAGTCCGGTGGCCTCTTTTTTTTAAAATAAATTTATTTATTTATTTTTGGCTGCGTTGGGTCTTCGTTGCTATGCACGGGCTTTCTCTAGTTGAGGCGAGCGGGGGCTGCTCTTCATCGTGGTGCGCGGGCTTCTCATTGCGGTGGCTTCTCTTGCTGTGGAGCACGGGCTCTAGGCACGCGGGCTTCAGTAGTTGCAGCACGCAGGCTCAGTAGTTGTGGCTCGTGGGCTCTAGAGCACGGGCTCAGTAGTTGTGGTGCACGGGCTCAGTAGTTGTGGCACCCGGGCTCAGTAGTTGTGGCTTGTGGGCTCTAGAGTGCAGGCTCAGTAGTTGTGGCTCATGGGCTTCGTTGCTCCGTGGCATGTGGGATCTTCCCGGACCAGGGCTCAAACCCGTGTCCCCTGCATTGGCAGGTGGATTCTCAACCACTGCATCACCAGGGAAGCCCCCAGTGGCCTCTTTATAACTCTGGGATGGTGCTGAATGGATGGAGTGAGCCTGTGTTTGTCCAGCCCCAGCTGCACATTGGTGGAAGGACTGAGGAGGGGAGGGTCAGTGGAGCTGGGGGATCAGGAGACACTCAAGACACCTGAGGATATAAATAGACCTTGTCTGTCGACATAAATGGGTTTTAATGTGAGACCTGAGCTGTGCATCCAGGAGAAGCTTACTCAACCTCTCTGTGCTTCGGTTCCCTCCGAAATGCATCAAAGAGGGAAGAAACACAGTGCCTCCCTCAAGGTGATGGGACAACACCTGAAACATTGACCAGCTTCAGCTGGTTTTGCTCCCTTAAAACAGGCTGTCGACTGATCAAACCTGGAGTTACTTTACAGACAGCCCTGCACATGTGCAAGACGGGAACCCGCGTCCTCAGGTTTACCCCAGAACCAAGAATCTTCAGTCTACAGAACTCCAAGAATAGAACCGTTGCAACCAGAGCCCTTTCCAAAGCGAGAGGTCCTTCAATAAGGAAAACCTGACTTCCAGCAGCTTGAGTAGCTTGTATGGACTGATTTGAGACGAAGCCAATCATCTTCCAAGTTTGAAATTCCCTGAACCCCTTAAATTTCACTCCAACCCTGGACTGGGGAGACAGAAGGGGAGACTTGCCTCCTGTCTCCTGGCTGGTGGACCTCGCAATAAAGCTCTTTCTCTTCTCAAAAGCTGGTGCCATAGTGCTGGCTTCCGTGGGCCTCGGGCAGCCAGCCCCTGCTGGGTAGCGGTGGGGTAGTAACACGTGGCTGCATCAGGCTGTGGAGTAACGGTGTGGGTGTGCGTTTTGGCTCTTCCACTTCCCAGCTGGGTTCTTGTGCAATTTTCTTAATAGTGGTTTCCAACGCTGTGTATTGAGGATAAAAACAGTTCCTCTCCCGTAGGCGTTGTTGGAGGATTCGATGAATTGCATGGAAGGGAACAGGGCTGATGAGTTTCTCTTTCTGTCCTGATGCTCATGCCCCAGTTTTCATGCTCTCGACCAGGGATCAGAAAACTACCCTACAGAACCGTCCTACACTGTTGGTGGGGATGTAAATTGGTGCGGCCACTATGGAGAACAGTAGGGAGGTTCCTCAAAAAACTAAAAATAGAGTTGCCATATGATCCAGCAATCCCACTCCCAGGCATATATTCGGAGAAAACTCTAATTCGAAAAGATGCACCTAAATGTTCACTGCAGCACTATTTAGAATAGGCAAGACATGGAAGCAACCTACGTGTCCACCGACAGATGAATGGATAAAGAAGATGTGGTACCTACATACAATGGAATATTACTCAGCTATAAAAAAGAAGGAAATAATGCCATTTGCAGCAACATGGATGGACCTAGAGATGATCATACTAAGTGAAGTAAGTCAGACAGAGAAAGACAAATATCATATGATATCACTTATATGTGGAATCTAAAAAAATGGATACAAATGAACTTATATACAAAGCAGAAACAGACTCACAGACATAGAGAATAGGCTTGTGGTTGCCAAGGCGGTGGGGGGTAGGGGGAAGGATGGAGCGGGAAGCTGGGATTAGCAGATGCAAACTATTATATACAGGATGGATAAACAACAAGATCCTACTGTATAGCACAGGGAACTATACTCAATATCCTGTTATTACCATAATGGAATAGAATATGAAAAATAATGTATATATATATATATGTGTGTGGGTATATATATATATATATATATATATATATATATGAGTCACTTTGCTGTACACCAGAAACTAACACAACACTGTAAATCAACTATACTTCAATACCATAAATTAAAAAAAAAGAAGAAAACAACCTTCCATCTTCTCACATCTGTCTCTGCCTATGTTTGTAAATAAAGTATTATTGGAACACAGCTGTGCCCATTCCTTACAACTGTCTGTGGCTGCTTTCCCCCTGTCAATGGCAGAGTTGAGTAGTCGCCCTTTAGGGGAAAAGTTTGCCATCCCTTACTCTCAAGACAAATCCTATTGCAAGTTCCTAGGTCTCCCTGCAGAGTGTTCTGTACATACATCAGCGTCAACATGTATGCTTATGTTCACACCCTTCTCTTTTCACAGACACAGAGTGTGGCTGGCATTGCATTGTTTGCCATTTTGCTTTTATCACTTAACACTGTCTTGGTGACGACCCTGCATTGATGCACAAAGACGTTCTGCATTCTTTTTTTTTTTTTTTAATTTATTTATTATTATTATTATTTTTGGCTGCATTGGTTCTTCATTGCTGCACGCAGGCTTTCTCTAGTTGCGGCGAGCGGGGGCTACTCTTTGTTGCGGTGCACAGGCTTTTTCATTGCGGTGGCTTCTCTTGTTGCGGAGCACGGGCTCTAGGTGCGCGGGCTTCAGTAGCTGTGGCACGTAGACTCAGTACTTGTGGCTCACGGGCCTTAGAGCGCAGGCTCGGTAGTTGTGGCGCACGGGCTTAGTTGCTCCACAGCATGTGGGATCTTCCTGGACCAGGACTCGAACCCGTGTCCCCTGCATTGGCAGGCAGATTCTCAACCACTGCGCCACCAGGGAAGTCCCTCTTTTTTTTTTTAATTAATCAATCAATTTATTTATTTTTGGCTGTGTTGGGTCTTCATTGCTGCATACAGGCTTTCTCTAGTTGCAGCGAGCGGGAGCTACTCTTCATTGCGGTGCGCGGGCTTCTCATTGCAGTGGCTTCTCCTGTTGCGGAGCAGGGGCTCTAGGTCCGTGGGCTTCAGTAGTTGTGACTCGCTGGCTCTAGAGCGCAGGCTCAGTAGTTGTGGCTCACGGGCTTAGTTGCCCCACGGCATGTGGGATCTTCCCGGACCAGGGCTTGAACCCGTGTCCCCTGCATTGGCAGAAGGATTCTTAACCACTGCACCACCAGGGAAGCCCCGTTCTGCATTCTTAACGGCCCTACAACGTTCCATTTGTGGATTCTCCATAATTTCATGAGCCGATTTCCTGACACACTTCTGTTGCGTGTCTGCTACAGAAGTAATAAGGATAACGCCCTGGTGCAGGGAACAATCTAGTCACACAGATGTTATTTCACCCGAATTTTGCTCTGACTCTTGGATGAACTCAGGGAGTCGTTGCAGATTCAAGGTTGTGTGCGTTTGTGGTTTAGATTAAGTACTGATCAATGGCCTCCGGGCTGGAGGGAAAATATGCATGTGAATTTTGTAGATGTTTGCAAATTCCTTCTCCAGGGTGTTGTCAGGGTGAGGATTTGGGATTTCGTTCTCAGCCCATTGTAGGCCACGGGAAAGATGTAAGTCTGGGTAGCGTGGTCTGATTGAGGACTCAGAACTCTCCCTCTGGCTCCTCTGGGGAGCGTGGAATGCCCAGGGGCTGCAGGGGAAGTGGGGGGCCCAGTGAGGAGGAGGATGGTGCCACAGATTTCCTCCTGACCTGCTGCCCACACTATCAGGGGACAACTTGATGGGATTCTCACTAAATACCAAGAGCGACAGATGCATTTTATAGGTTTGCATTTCTGTCGAAATTCACCTGTTGGTCTCCAAAGTCCAGATTTCATTTTGAGGTCTCTGATTTTTTTGTTTAAAGAGTTTCTAATATATATATTTTCATTTTTATTGAGGTATAGTTGGTTTACAATGTTTTAGGTGCACAGCAAAGTGATTCAGTGATACATATATACACCTATATATACCTAATCTTTTTCAGATTCTTTTCCGTTAGAGGTTATTACAAGATATTGAGTAGAGTTCCCTGTGCTATACAGTAGGTCCTTATTGTTTATTTGTTTTATATATAGTAGTGGGTATCTGTTAATCCCAAATTCCTAATTTATCACTCCCCGCCACCTTTCCCCTTCAGTAACCATATGTTTGTTCTCTAAGTCTGTGAGCCTGTTTCTTCTTTGTAAATAAGTTCATTTGAATCATGTTTTTTTAGATTCCACATATAAGCAATATCATATAATATTTGTCTTTTTCGGTCTGCCTTACTTCACTTAGTATTATCATCTCTAGGTCCATCCATGTTGCTGCAAATGGCATTATTTAATTCTTTTTTAGGCTGAGTAATATTCCATTGTATATACATGCACGACATCTTCTTTATCCATTCATTTGTCCATGGATATTTAGGTCGTTTCCATGTCTTGGCCATCATAAATAGTGCTGCTATGAACACAGGGGTGCATGTATCTTTTCAAATTAGAGTTTTGTCTGGGTATATGCCCAGGAGTGGGATTGCTGGATCATATGGTAGCTCTATTTTTAGTTTTTTAAGGAACCTCCATACTGTTTTCCATAGTGGCTGTACCAATTTACATTCCTACCAACAGTGTAGGAGGGTTCCCTTTTCTCCACATCCTCTCCAGCATTTATTATTTGTAGAATTTTTGATGGTTCTAATATGTTAAGCAATTGTTTTCCAATCGATTATATGCACTTTTTTTTCAGATTGTTTCTTGCTTTTAAAACACAACTTAAAAAAAAAAGGGTGATTGTGTTAGGTTGCTGGGGCTGCCATAACAAAGGACCACAGACTGGGGGTCTTAACGAACAGAAATTTATTTTATCATAATTCTGGCAGCTCAAGATCAAGGTGTCAGCGTGACTCCCCTGGTGGTCCAGTGGCTAAGACCCCTCACTCCTGATGCAGGCGGGCCGGGTTCAATCCCTTGTCAGGGATCCCACATTATGCAACTAAGAGTTTGAATGCCGCAACTAAAGATCCCACACGCAGCAATGAAGATCCGGAGTGCTGCAACTAAGACCCAGCGCTGCCAAATAAATAAATAAATATTAAAAAAAAAAAAGATCAAGGTGTCAGTAGCCTTGGTTTCTTCTGAAGCCTCTCTGCTTGTAGATGGCCATGGTCGTCCCTCTGTGTGTCTGTGTCCTAATCTCTTTTTATAAGGACACGAGTTGGACTGGACTAAGACCCATCCTAATGACCCCATTTTAACTTAATCACCTCTTTGAAAACCCTGTCTCCAAACACAGTCACATTCTGAGGTACTTGGGGTTAGGACTTCAATATATGAATCTTGGGGAGACCCCATTCAATCCATAACAATGGTTTTCCATGAATTAAAGGAAGGAAGAAGATGGAAAGACTTCTGCTTTCATGGGACACATTGGGGTGGTAGACAATGACAGTCAACAGGAGAATAATTTAAAAAGATAATTCAGCTAGTAATAAACAGTGAAACAAATCATATGTATTCATATAGATAGATGGATGGATAGATAACCGACAGAAGGCTAAGAGAGAGTCCTGTTATATTGTGAGAGGATGTGCAGTTTCCTAACCAAGAGATTTTCTTCGTTGGACTGAGGTGAGCCTCAGGAATCTGCATTTTTACGAAGTCCACTCCCCACACAGGTGATTCTCTTGCTGTGTGTCTGCCTGTCGCCATGGAAACCCCAGAAATGCGCACAGGCTTTATAAACATTGTCAGATATTTGCAACAAGCCAACGAGCTAGAAAAGATTATTCCCCCAATTTGAGCTGCTGCAGTAAAGGATGCCACTAACCACTGACCCTGCATTGCATTAGTCACTCTGCAAACACATCTGGGGTACCCGGTCCCCGCTGTGAACCCCGTTCCCTGTCTGACCACAGAGCCCAGAACATTCTGCTCCCTGGGGCCCTCTCTGCCCCTTCCTCAGCCCCTCCTTTCCCCTTCTAGTTGTGGTTTCCATGGCAACTGCTGAGCCTGCCTACTCCACCCCCACCCCCACCACTTAATGAGGTTTAAAAAAAAGATAATTACTAGACCTCCATATATAACCTACTTATTTCAATAGCAGTTTTCATAATTATACTGCATATAATGGTCTGTTACCTACAGGTTTCCATGTTAGCAAATATACATCTAAAACATTTAAACATTTAAAACTAAATTTAAAATTGAATTTATTTATTTTGTGTATAGCAGTGTGTATCTGTTAATCCCCAACTCCTAATTTATCCCTCCCTCCTCCCCCCCTTTCCGCTTTGGTAACCATAAGTTTGTTTTCTAAGTCTGTGGGTCTATTTCTGTTTTGTAAATAAGTTCATTCATATCATTTTTTTAGATTCCACATATAAATGATATCATATGATATTTGTGTTTCTCTGTCTGACTTACTTCACTTAGTACAATAATAATCTCTAGGCCCATCCATGGTGCTGCAAATGGCATTATTTCATTCTTTTTTATGTCTGAGTAATATTCCATTCTTCTTTTTGCATTTCCCTTATGTTCACTTGTTAATTGTTGTAGTTTATTTTTCACTTGAGATAGTTACCTTTTTCTTCATTGATTTTTTAAAAAAATATTTATTTATTTATTTATTTGGCTGTGCTGGGTCCTAGTTGCGGTATGTGGGACCTTCGTTGCGTGCGGGATCTTTAGTTGTGGCAAGCGGGATCTAGTTCCCCAACCAGGAATCGAACCTGGGCCCCCTCCCCTGCATTGGGAATTCGGAGTCTTAACTGCTGGACCACCAGGGAAGTCCCACCTTTTTCTTTTATTGCTTCTTTCGGGTTCTTTATATATTAAGGCAATTTGTCGTTTGTTTCCAGTATGGCTTACAATGGATATTTCGATTATGTTCATTACTTTAAGTCACTCCTTGGTTTATTTTTTCCAAGGAGTAACACTTTGTTGTTGTTTTTGTTTGTTTCTTTGTTTACTTTAGTAATCATAGCATCTGGCTTTATTTCAAATTATTTTGGTGTACACTGAAACTCTGGCCTCTAACTGAACTTTATATCAGTGGCTAAAATTTTCTGGATGCTCTTGCTTAGGTTATTTTTAACTTTTAAGAAAGGTGACCATTTGCATGCTAATAGGAGAGAAAGATTAGAGACAAATATACCTCCCACACCTGCTCACTTTTTCTTCCTCTCTCTCTCTCTTCCCACCCCCTCCCATTAACAATTTTCTTGTGTGTCCTTCCAGAGCTATTCTTTGAGTATGTGTGTTTATTGCTAACCTCAATTCTTTTTTCTTGTTGCAGCAAATAATACCACTTTCACGGGTAATAGTTCAGGCCTGGATTTTACACTTAATTTCGGAGATCATTCATCAGGTCAGGAGAGTGCTGGTTTCCGTGGCAACGACCTGAGCCTGCCTTTATCAGCTGCAGCTGTGAGAGCTCTAGGAGGGACTATGGACGCTGGGATAAGGGACCCCAAAGTTGGCCCAACTAGGGGTCCAAAGGGGAGGAACGGACTTGAGACTTCAATCAGTGTCTCAGGACTGTGTTATTCTCATGCAGGTTAAACCGTGCCTTTGGAGAACAGCTTTACAGGAGGATAAAACCAGAGTGTGTTTGGCCTCTCCTAGCAGCTGTACCAGCATCTGGGGCATGATAACCAACTCTTCTCACCGGTCACTAATCTACTCCTTCATTCTCTCACTCATTATACAAATCTTGATTAATATCTTCTTTTTTTAAAATAAATTTATTTTATTTATTTATTTTTTGGGGCATTGGGTCTTTGTTGCTGCACGCGGGCTTTCTCTAGTTGTGGCGAGTGGGGACTACTCTTCGTTGCAATGCGTGGGCTTCTTGCTGCGGTGGCTTCTCTTGTTGCAAGGCACAGGCTCTAGGCACACGGGCTTCAGTAGTTGTGGCACACAGGCTTAGTTGCTCCACAGCATGTGGGATCTTCCCGGACCAGGGCTCAAACCCGTGTCCCCTGCATTGGCAGGCGGATTCTTAACCACTGCGCCACCAGAGAAGCCCCTGATTAATATTTTCTTAATATTAATTAATTATGGGCTATTCACTCTTCTGTGTCCCAGGAACAAAGCTGTGAGTGACCCCTTATTCGCAGTAGCCAAAAGGTAGAAGGAACACCAGTGTCCATCAAGGGACGAACAGATAAACAAAATACGTATATACACATCGTGGAACATAATTGGGCCTTAAGAAGGAAGGAAATTCTGACACATGCAACAGCGTGGATGAACCTTGAGGACATTATGCTCAGTGAAATAAGCCAGTCACAAAAGGACAGATATTGTATGATTCTACTTTTATGAGGTCCCTAGAAGAGTCAAATTCATAGAGACAGAAAATAGCATGATGATTGCCAGGGGCTGGTGGAGGGGGAAAGGGGAGTTAGCGTTTAATGGGGACAGAATATCAGTTTGGGAAGATGAAAAGAGTTATGGAGACGGATGGTGCTGATGTTTGCACAACAACGTGAATGTACTTACTGCCACTGAACCGTACACTTAAAATGGTTGAGGGCAAATTTTACTTCATGTGTATTTCACCACAATTAAGTTTTTTTAGGAAGAGAGAGGCAGAGCAAGAAACTTGAATCCCTACAGTGATGGAGAAAAACAACCCCAACAGTTTCATTCGCCATAAATGGGAGGGAAGAGGGAGGTGTGGAGGAGTGGGGGGAAAAAGGAAAGAAAACAAAACAAGGATTACCAAAATTTTAACAAATAAAAGGATTGTTGTTTTACAAACCAGTCAACAATGGCTTACTCAGGCAGTGAAACTAAGAAGAACAGCAAAGAAACTATTATTATAAAAGCCGGGATGGTGTTTGTCTCTGGAGGGGGGGTTGGGGGGGTGGATCCTGGGGAGCTAGGGCTCCTTTATTACCTGGGAAATAGTTACGATCCTGTGTTAACCTGTGCAAATGAGCTCCAGGCGCCTTTTTTCTGTATTTTATACCTCACAGCGAAAAGCATTATGGAAACTTTTAAAAATGTGTGAGCAATCGCTTGCTGTAAGAAAATATAATCCCATGACACACGAAAGAAAAAGAAAAAGGTGAATATTTGTCTTGTTTAAAAGCTGGAGAGAGCTTGCTTCGTGGCACCTTTCGAGGCTGTGCCCTGCAGAGAATCACGACTCAGAAATGACTCATTTTCCAAATTATATGAATAATGCAAAAACGCGGAGATGGGCTGAGGTTGGAAATTTGCAAGTGAAAAGGGCTCTTAGCAGTTCTGTAGAAATGTCTTTTTGTGCTGGGTTTTGAGACGTGACATTTATCGCTTAAATGTCAACCTCTTAGCCCAGAATGGAGCAGTTAAAACAGCCATTAGCGGGATGGAAAATTCGTGCCACCTCCGCAACCCGGGAGAAAGGCTGACGGGAACAGCACACGAGGTTTTCAACATCTGCTTTATCAAATATTATATTTTCTTCTCAGTATACTGACTAAGCTCTCCTTTTTTTAAATTTAATTTTTATTTTATATTGGATTAAAGTTGACCTACAATGCTGTGTTTGTTTCAGGTGTCCAGCAAAGTGATTCAGTTATACATATATATGTATCTATTCTTTTACACATTCTTTTTCCATATAGGTTATTACAAAATATTGAGTATAGCTCCTTGTGCGATACAGTAGGTCCTTGTTGGTTATCTATCTTATATACAGTAGTGTGTATATGTTAATCCCAACCTCCTAATTTATCCCTCCGCACCCTTTCCTCTTTGGTAACCATAAGTTTGTTTTCGAAGTCTGTGAGTCTGTTTCTGTTTTGTAAATAAGTTCATTCATACCATTTTTCTTTAGATTCCACATATAAGTGATATCATATAATATTTGTCTTTGTCTGACTTACTTCACTTAGTATGATAATCTCTAGGTCCATCCATGTTGCTGCAAATGGCATTATTTCGCTCCTTTTTATGGCTGAGTAATATTCCATTGTACATATGTACCACATCTTCTTTAACCGTTCCTCTGTTGATGGACACTCAGGTTGCTTCCATCTCATTTATTTATTTATTTATTTTCATTTACTTTTTAAAAACAGTTCAGAATCAGGGTGACATAGGCCATATTATTATTATTATTATTATTATTATTATTATTATTATTATTATTATTATTAACAGTTTGGAGATGGGCTATAAGCAGGAAGCAGTGATCCAGACACATTTGGGAATTCCTGAGATGACTCAGGCTGATGTTGTCAAATGCACAGAGCGTGGGGGTTCTGCACTGTCCAGATGCACTGAGACCTGGATGCCTCAGGCAAGCATCTCCCTGCACAGCCAAGCCCAGCCCTAGATGGTCACTGACAAGTGTATTCACGTCAGCAGAATTTGTAACAAGAGAATGGACACACTCTAAATGCCCACCCACTTAAATTAATTGTTGTGTATTAATCTGTGGAATACTATACAACCATGAAAAAGGATGAAGCACCTCTCTGTGCACTGCTGTAGACCAATCATTAAGATGTATCACTGTGTGGAAAAAAAAGTATAACACAAAACTTGACAGAGCATCACGTTTTGTGTTAATATGCGAAAAACAGAAAACATACTTGTTCTGCATACATAGACTCTTTGTGACGACACACCAAAAATCTGGTAACCTTGGTTGCCTCAAAAGAAGGGGATTCGGTAGTTGGGGAATGGAGGATGGAAGGCAAGTTGGCAATAATTATCCTTTTACATCATTTGAGTTTCCTATTTTGTGAATGTATTAACGATGTTTTGAAATCAGATAGTTTAAATCCCCTGCCTTTGTTCCTTTTTGTTTTTCTTAAGGATTTTTTTTGCCAATTCTAGATCCTTTGTTATTCCATATAAAATTTATTTATTTTTAAATGAAGTGTAGTTGATTTACAATGTTGTGTTCGTTTCAGGTGTACAGCAAAGTAATTCAGTTATATATATATATGTGTATACATATATATACATGTATATATATATATATATATATATATATATATATATATATACACACTTATATATATATGTGTATTCTTTTTCAGATCCTTTTCCATTATAGGTTATTACAATACATTGAATATAGTTCCCTGTGCTATACAGTGGGTCCTTGTTGTTTATCTATTTTCTATATAGTCGTGTATATCTATTAATCCCAAACTACTAATTTATCCCTCCCCCTGACACCATAATCTCATATAAACTTTAGAATCAATGTGTCAGTTCTTACAAAAAATGGCACTGGGATTGTTAGACCAACTCTGGGGAAACAGCCAACCTAACATTACCAAGAGTTTTGATCTCTGAGCATCATACATTTCTTCATTTATTTGAGTCTTATTTAATCTCTCTTAGCAATGTTATCTTCTGTTACATTTACCCTCGGTAGTGCATATTTTTGGATCTTAATGAAATCGTTATTTAAAAGTTTTCATTTTCCAATTGTTTCTTGACCGCCTTCTGAATTTTGTTTACATTTTTCCATGACTTAAAACTTTAAGTAATTTTATCGTATTTGTTAATCTTTTTCTTTCCTTCCTGACTCTGTTATAATAGTTTGGAAAGCCTTAGTGCACACATCAAATACATGTTAACCTCTAGCCCACCTCGTAAAATAGACCTCTTATTTAATATCATGCAAATCGTTGTCTCTAGTTATGCTTGCTTCTTGAATGGTTCATTTCGAAGAGAACACAAAAGCACTCATCAGACAGAACAAAAAGAAATCTCTCTTCCGCCTCTCACTGTTTTTCCTTTCACCTCTCCCTTCTCCGGTGGCAATTTCCATAACACCAACTTCTTCTGTATCATCCAGTGCCAAGTTTTACATACACTTTTTTTTTACAGAATTATTATGCATCTGTTACTACGCATCATTATATCCTCATGTGTTGTTATGCATACATTTATCTGCACATCACACAAAATGACAGTGTATACTCTGAGGCATGTGTCCCTCGTGTGACAATACACCTTGGGCATGGTTCCCTGTCCGTAGGCTCAGAGCTTCTTTATTTTCTTTTGATGGTAGCAGGATCGTTCACAGTGTGAAGACACCAAGGTTGATTTAAGCTGCTCTCCTCCCACGGACAGTGAGTTGTTTCTGTTCTTTTCCCTGGCTCCCGAAAAGCCACAGAAAAGAAACTTGTCTGTCTGTATTGCATTTGGCATATGTTCACGTTTGCCTGTAGGATATATTCTAGAAGTAACCTCGTTGGTTCAAAGGACATGTGCACATTTGAGATAACCTTTGACACATCTTATATTCACTCGAAACACGTATGCGGAGCGTCAGCAATGATCCGGCATCGTTCAGGTCCTGGGAAGGCAGAGGTGAACCAGAGAGGCAAGAATCTCAGGACTCAGGGGCTGATGCTGTCACCCAGACACCGATGATAAACCAGTGAGCAAACGAACAAACCGGATGAGCTCAGTCATGGATGACCGTGACAAAAACAACAAACTGCGGTAAAGAGAAGGAGAGCAGAGAGGGGAGGGGTAGGAGGTCACTTGAGCCACAGACCTTCTGTTTCCCTGGGTCTCCTGCATTTTGAACCAGCCCGCACGCTGATTCTGATGGGGATGGTCTTCAGGAAAACTACTGAAAATAGTCTTTAAAAAATTTTTTTTTTATTGGAGTATAGTTGATTTACAATGTTGTGTTAATTTCTGCTGTACAGCAAAGTGATTCAGTTATACATATACATATATCCACTCTTTATTAGATTCTTTTCCCATATAGGTCCTTACGGAGTATTGAGTAGAGTTCCCTGTGTTATACAGTAGGTCCTTGTTAGTTATCTATTTTATGTATAGTAGTGTGTATATGTCAATCCCAATCTCTCAATTTATCCCTCCCCTCCTTCCCCCCACACCCCATGACCATAAGTTTGTTTTCTACATCTGTGACTCTATTTCTGTTTTGTAGATGAGTTGAGTTCATTTGTACCATTTTTTAGATTCCACCTATAGGTGATATCATCTGATATTTGTCTTTCTCTGTCTGACTAACTTTACTCAGCATGACAATCTCTAGGACCATCCGTGTCTGAAAATAGTCTTTAAAATACCGGTTGCACTCTGCCACAATGAAAGATTCCCCCCTTTTCCCTTGTTTACTTCACATACGCACAAGTCAATGTTATTTGATTCAGAAAATGAATGATGTGTTTGAATTCATTTGCGATGAAAATTAAGGGGAAAAATTAAAGGGATGAGCTGGCTATCTTCAAGGATGTGGCGTTATGGTGAAGGGGGAAGGAAAGCTCCAATTTCAGGACACAGAAGGACTCAAGAGAGGAGATAGAATAACCAAGAAGGGGACTTCCCAGTGGCGCAGTGGGTAAGACTCCGTGCTCCCAATGCAGGGGGTCCGGGTTCGATCCCTGGTCAGGGAACTAGATCCCACATGCATGCCACAACTAAGGAGCCCGTGAGCCACAACTAAGACCTGGCACAACCAAATAAATAATAAAATAAATAAATATTAAAAAAAAGAACAACCAAGAAGTAAGATCAATTCAGCAAACCACAGAAGAAAACCAATAGCTTTCTGAACCCAGAAGGAACAGAAATCTGGCAGGTTGCACATTGACTGACTTAGAGCCCAATCTCACACAAATACCGTGGAAAGTTCAAGGCAGTGGGTCAGAGTGGGGGCAGGTTATTTAACCAGAAAAACCTCGTGCTTAGGTTATGAGGTAACTGAAGCAAGATTCCTACTCGAGAGATGTCCTTCAAAGGTGTTTATCTCCTAAGAGCAGGGATTCCATCAGAGGCAAATTTCTGGCAGAGAAAACTCTCCACTTCTGAGTAATCTAGTGAAACCACGGATGTTAGGTAAATGTGCCGGCTGAAGGCAGAGTTTCGAGGATGGCGACAGAGTGGGGACGGCACAAAGGCTGCTCTGTGCATGGAGAGGGTGGGACGCGTCTGGATTTCAAGCAGGGAGATGCTATGGAGACAGGGAAGTCTAGGGAGAGAGGATGCACCTGAGACTAAAGGGGGTTGCCATGGAGACAGAGAGCCTCCGCTGATGGATGTCAATGAGCTATACATGATCTGGGATGGCAAAGGTTCCAAAGAAGGCCAGACTTTTGGGGTTGAAATTCCTTCCTTGAGTAGAAGCCACACCAAGTGTGTACCCAGGGGACCTTGGCCCATACTGTGACGTAAAACTCCCCAAATTCACGATCAATGCCTATTGGGGGCCCAGTCCGTACATGTATATAACTTGCCATTTAATGAACAGGAAAAGGAGATGGGTTTCTCAGAAACGGCACAATATGCTCATTATTCAGGATATGCCCTTTTCCAAACGGTGGGGGAAAAAAAAAAAAAAAAGGTGTTTGAGTCCATTAAGATTGTTTTGCTGATTGTTTCCATGGATACTGCTGGCTACAATTATTCCTGGATTTTTCAAAGGCTGAAAATCTGTTCTTTCATTTTCTAATGTAACGGTTTTGAGTCCCTGATGTAGATGACAAATGCCGGGCACATAATTAGTGATCCATAAACCCCCTTCACTCTGATTGCCTGAAAAATATCCCCTAGCTAAATGAAAAGTATAAAACAATGGGGGGGGGCGGGGAGTCTCGTTTTTCTTATTTTGTAACTTCATGTAGAAATATATATAAACACACGGTAATAATAATATCATCTGGGTTTTTTTTTTGGCCGCACTGCACGGCTTGCGGGATCTTAGTTCCCCAACCAGGGACAGAACCTGGCCCCCCGGAGTGAAGCTGCTGAGTCCTAACCACTGGACCGCCGGGGAAGTCCCTCTGTTTTCTTTTCTTGCAACAGCGTGGCATGAAAGTCAAGAAGGTAAAGCAAATGAAGCCTCAAGATATATTCCTTTTTTCAAAAATTTTTAATTAATTTTTTTATTGGAGTATAGTGGATGTACAATGTTGTGATAGTTTCAGGTGTACAGCAAAGTGAATTTATTATATGTATACATATATCCACTCTTTTTTAGATTCTTTTCCCATATAGGTTATTATAGAGTATTGAGTAGAGTTCCCTGTGCTATACAGTAGGTCCTTATTAGTTATCTATTTTATGTATGGTACTGTATGTCAACCCAATCTCCCAATTTATCCCTCCGCCCCCCTTTCCTCCTTGGTAACCATAAGTTTGTTTTCTACATCTGTGACTCTGTTTCTGTTTCATAAATAGGTTCATTTGTACCACTTTTTTTTTAGATTTCACATATAAGCAATATCACATATTTGTCTTTCTCTGACTTCACTCAGTATGACAATCTCTAGGTTCAACCATGTCACTGCAAAATCAAGATATATTCTTAACCTCCCACTTCTTGCAAAATGTTGCCTCCCGCAAGTTCCCCTAAAGAGGAAATTCTGTGGCCCACGCTGCCCATAGGACCCCATCTTCCCCTTTGTCACATGAACTTTGGGATCTGTGGGGGCTGTGGCCTGGACACTGTCATGATCAGGTGGCCCTTGAGAAAGGCTCATCACCAGCCTTGTTTATGGTGGGTCCCTCCCTGCCCTTACCGCACCTGGCACTTACATTTTCAAATCATATGTGGCATATTCATTAATCTACTTTTTATGCCGATGGTTTTGGGTCATGTTTAACATGACCTCTTGCGCCCTTTGATTATAAAGACATTCATCATCTTTTCCTGGGGTGAATGCATTAGTTTTCAATTGTTGGGTCACAATAACCTCAAACTTAGTGGCTGAAAACAACCACCATTTCTGTGGGTCAGGGATGCAGGCATGGATAAACTGGGTCCTCTGCTCAGAGTTTCAAGAGGCTGTGATTGGGACTTCCCTGGTGGTCCAGTGGGAAAAAATCCGCCTTCCAATGCAGGGGACGCGGGTTTGATCCATGGTCGGGGAACTAAGATCCCACATGCTGGGCTTCCCTGGTGGCGCAGTGGTTAAGAATCTGCCTGCCAATGCAGGGGACAAGGGTTCGAGCCCTGGTTTGGGAAGATCTCATCACATGCCGCGGAGCAACTAAGCCCCTGCACCACAACTACTGAGCCTGCGCTCTAGAGCTCTTGAGCCACAACTACTGAAGCCCGCGTGCCACAACTACTGAAGCCCCTGCGCCTAGAGCCCGTGCTCCGCAACAAGAGAAGCCACCACAATGAGAAGCCCGTGCACCTCAACAAAGAGTAGCTCCCGCTCGCTGCCACTAGAGAAAGCCCACGCGCAGCAACGAAGACCCAACACAACCAAAAATAAATAAATAAAATAAATAAATTTATAAAAAAAAAAAAAGATCCCACATGCCGGGGGGCAACTAAGCCTGCATGCTACAACTACTGCGCTCTCGTGCCTCAACGAGAGAGCCTGAGTGATGCAAACTAGAGAGCCCTCGCGCCACAACTAGAGAAGAGAAAACCCGCACGCCACAACTAGAGAGTAGCCCACACGCTGCAATGAAGAGCCTGTGCACTGCAACGAGAGATCCCTCATGCCTCAGCTAAAACCCAATGCAGCCATAAAAATCAAGTAAATAAATAAATAAAATAAATATTAAAAAAATTAAGCTATAATACAATAAAATTAAAAATAAAAAAAGAGGCTGTGCTCAAGGTGGCAGCTGCACAGTTTTCATCAGAACCGGGGGCTCTGATGGGGAAGGATTTGATTCTAAGCTCACTCAGGTTGTTGGTGGAGTCTGTTTCCCTGGGACTGTAGGGCTGAGGGCCCAGCTTCTCGCTGGCTGTCAACTGGAGACCACCTGTGGATCCTTTGCCATTTGAGTTTCTCCCAACATGGCCAGTTTGTGAGCAGTAAAGAGAATCTAGAGCCAGTGTGCTGGCCAGATAGAGTCTTACCTAATGTGACATAATCATGGGAGTGACATCTTGTCATCTTTGCCATGTCCCACTGGTTAGAAGTCAGATCACAAGTCCCATCTGCACTCATCGGGACGGGACGTGAACACCAGGAGGTGGAGACCTTGGGGGTCCTTAGAATCTATTCAGTAAAAGAAGCCAGGGCCCTCTCTCCCACCCTAAACACTGTTCTTCCACACACCTCACAAGAGTGGGGAATAGGGGGTTTCATCCAGTCCTGAATGGGAAAGAAGATTTAGATGGAAGAAACATTCTGACATCAGTCCATGGTGCCCAAGGAGATGCAGTCAGAATGTTCTGTTGCCAAACAGCTCATGCAGCTTAATATAAAAAAAACCCAAACAACCCAATCGAAAAACGAGCAGAAGACCTAAATAGACATTTCTCCAAAGAAGACATACGGATGGCCAATAGGCACATGAAAAGATGCTCAACCTCACTAATTATTAGAGAAACGCAAATCAAAACTACAATGAAGTATCATCTCACACCAGTCAGAATGGCCACCATCAAAAAGTCTACAAATAATAAATGCTGGAGAGGGTGTGGAGGAAAGGGAATCCTCCTACACGGTTGGTGGGAATGTAAATTGGTGCAGCCATTATGGAAAACAGTATGGGGGTTCCTCACAAAAGTAAAAATAGAACTACCATATGATCCAGCAATCCCATTCCTGGGCGTATATCTGGAAAAGATGAAAGCTCTAACTTGAAAAGATACATGCACCCCAATGTTCATAGCAGCATATTTACAGTCGCCAAGACATGGAAGCAACCTAAGTGTCCATCGACAGATGAATGGATAAAATAGACGTGGTACATATATACAATGGAATAGTACTCAGCCATAAAAAAGAATGAAATAATGCCATTTGTAGCAACATCGATGCAACTAGAGATTATCATACGAAATGAAGTAAGTCAGACAGAGACAAATATCATATGATATCACTTATATCTGAAATCTAAAAGAATGATACTTATTTACAAAATGAACTTAGTTACACAACAGAACTTATGAACTTATTTACAAAACAGAAATAGACTCACAGACATACAAAACAAACTTATGGTTACCAAAGGGGAAAGGTGGGGGGGGGGATAAATTAGGAGTTTGGGATTAGCAGTTACACACTACTATATGTAAAATAGATAAACAAGGACCGACTGTATAGCACAGAGAACTATATTCAATATTTTGCAATAAACTATAATGGAAAAGCATCTGAAAAAGAAAAAAATATATGCATATGTATATCTGAATCACTTTGCTGTACACCTGAAACTAACACAACATTGTAAATCGACTATACTCCCATTGAAAAAAAAAAAAGAAGAACATCCTGTCACCAGGCAAAAGCTGAGCTTGACGACCCACCATGGAATCTCCCCAGAGGGATGAGCAGGGATCCAGGAAGAGGGTGGCTTCTTGGGAACCACCCAATGTGGCCAGTGATGCAGGACTGTTTGTTTTCAGGCCGTCCAGACACTTAAATCGCCGCTGTCTGCTTTGCAGATTACGTCCCTAGATGCCATCGATAGCCGGTGTTTCCTAATTTCCCGACGCTGGCTGTCTTTTCTCCTCACAGTGTGACATAATAGACGCCTGGCCTGTGTGCCTTCGAGGGGGTCCAGGTCTTGGGTGAGCACATTTCACATTTCGATGCTGTGATACGAACTTGTGTTCAGACATGCTTGTAGAAGGAAGTTCCACACCAGAGCATGGGTTTTCTCAAAGTGGGAACCTCTGACGTCTCGAGCTGTCCGGGGTGCTGCAGGATGTGTGGTAGCAGCACCCCTGGTCTCCCCTGCAACTGGGTGCCAACAGCATACCCTCCTCCCTGTGTGACAAGTTAAAACATCTCCATACACTGCAAGGGTCCCCTGGGGGAAAAAAATCACCCCAGGCTGGGAACCGCGGGGATCATACATGAAACAAGCAGTGACGCAAATTTCACTTTTATTACTTTCTAATCTCACCCGATAACACAGGAGGGACCCCAGGCCCAGGGGGTGGGGCACAGGCAGCTGAGCTCTTCAGGAGCCGGGGAAACAGTCAAAGAGGACCTGGGCGAGGCTGTTCCAGGCAGAAGGAACAGCCAGTGCGAAGCAGAGCCAGCTTCCTCTTTGTAAGATCACAGAGAGGCCAGACTGAGGGAGGGAGGGGAGGGCAGGGGGCTGAAGACCCTGCAACCAGGCCCACCTCAGGGGTCCCTGTGCTGGGGGTTTAATGCCCTGAGGTCACCATCATGAAATTCCTTTTTGTTTGTTGTTTTGCTTTTGTTTGTGTGTTTTTGGCCACATGGCTTGTGGGGTCTTAGTTCCCCGACCAGGCATTGAACCCAGGCCCACAGCAGTGAGAGCACAGAGTCCTAACCACTGGACCACCAGGGAATTCCTTTTCTTTTTCTTTTGATGAAATTGTTAATTTTATCTTTGAAGTTGAGTTTTGGAAGTGAAGTCCCACAGGACAAGGAGCTGTGTCCGGTGCTGGGTGTCCTGCCCTCCATTTAGTCCTGCATCCCTGGGGCAGGTCCTGGGCAGTTCAGAAACCCTCCCCTCCAGGAACCCTTGCTGCCCTCTGCCTCCCCCAGGAGGGGGTTCAGGGCACAAGCCTGGGGAGGGTTAGGGTCAGGCGGGCCCCAGCCCCCGTGAGGGTCTGCGCTCGCCCCCCAGCAACCCCATGTGGCCAAGGGAGCATGACACTGAATGGCAAACGACAAACACCATTGACAGGTTGAGGGTAAGACTGCGGAAGAAAGGAAAGAGCCTTTTCCTGCTTTTTTGAACCAGAGGCCTGCATTTTCCTTTTGCACTGGACCCTGCAAGTTATGCAGCCGGTCCTGGCTGGAGGGGTCAGCCCAGGCCAGGTGGCCAAGACCCCTTGTGGGCCGTGCGAGGGGAGAGCATTTAATTGTGGGAATTATCACGTACACGGGGGAAGATGCTATTTAACATGTTGTATTCGCTTTCAAGGGGAGAGGAGCCGTTGAGGGAAGGGAAGGAGTAGACCATTAGGAGGAGGTGGTGGCTGGGCTGGGGGGTGGCAGAGGGCAGGGCCAGCGGTGGACTCAGAGAGATGGAAGGCAGGGGTGGAATTGGTGAAGAAGAGACAGAGGGAGGGGCCTTCCCGCTGCATCTCCTGCTGCCTGAGGGGAAGCAGAGGTGGAGTCTGACCTTGGCCCCAGGACCTCTGAGCCCCCTCCCCAAGGCAGCAGTCCCCCTGGAGTGAGCCCCGGTCCTGCACCCAAGGCCCAGCTGGAGGCCCCACCAGAGACACAGCCTCCAGCCAGGGAAGAGGGTGGTGCTCGTTGCAACCACAAGCCTTGTTCAGAGATCCGGAGGTGCCCATCTCTTAACTGTGGTTGTGGTTTAAGTACCAGTGTCTGTGCGGCTGCATGTACTCTTGGGTCCAGCCATCATGGTGGATACTGCTGGCCGGGTACTTGTGAGCTGCTGACTAAGGCAGGCAGACACAGAGTGAGCAGCAGACCATCTCTAACATGCACGCGGTGTGTACACTGAGTGCCCCACGTGCCCATGGGGAGAGAACCCCTGTAATCGCGTGGCATCTCTGCTCTGTGTACACACAAAGGCATACCTCCTGCCACACCAAGGATGCCAGACCTGGGAGCCTGAGGGCCCAGACGTGGGCAGCTGTGACTTGGGGGCTCCAAGAGAGGCTCACCCCAGAGGAAACATCCCATAATGTAGCTCCATCCCAGAACCAGCAAGTCTTGGAATCTGGGCCACGGGGGACCTGCCTCCTGTCCCTTGCACCCCATATTCAGGTGCGAGTGGGGATAGCCACAGGGCACCTGATCCTGCTCTGGGCCACCCTGCTGGTGTGGGCCTTGAGGAGAGACGGTTGCAGGCGGATGGAACAGGAAGGGCAAAGGCCCTGGGGCAGGAACAAAGCTGAGGCTTCACGAATCAGAGGAAGGGGTCCAGAGCAGGTTGGGGTGGGGGAGCTGCGGAAGCCTGGGCTGGGCAGATTATTCACAGCCTTGCCTCCATGGGGACACTTCGTTCACTGCAGTAGCAGAAGGGAACTCCTGGATATCACATGCGTTGCTTATTTTATTGTCAGCTGGTGTCCAGAGGGAGGTCTGTACCGACTGCTGGCAATAAGCATCAGAATTGCATTGCAGGCCCCCAGGCTCCCCGGCTAGCTCTGAGGCCCTCAGTGTCTTATTTTACTTTTAAAATTAATTCTCAGTAAAATGGATCCTTTTTTCTCTCCTACACTGTTGGTGGGACTGTAAATTGGTGCAGCCACTATGCAGAACAGTATGGAGGTTCCTTAAAAAACTAAAAATAGAGTTGCCATATGATCCAGCAATCCCACTCCTGGGCATATATCCTGACAAAACCATCATTCGAAAAGATACATGCACCCCTGTGTCCACTGCAGCACTATTTACAATAGCCAGGACATGGAAGAAACCTAAACATCCATTAACAGAGGAATGGATAAAGAAGAGGTGGTATCCAAATACAATGGAATACTGTTCATCCATAAAAAAGAAAGAAATAATGCCATTTGTAGCAACACAGTTGGATGTAGAGATGATCATACTAAGTGAGGTAAGTCAGAGAAAGACAAATATCATATGATATCACTCATATATGGAATCCAATTTTTAAAAAATGATATAAATGAACTTATTTACAAAACAGAAACAGACTCACAGACATACAAAACAAACTTATGGTTACCAAAGGGGAAGTGGGGGAGGGATAAATTATGAGATTGGGCTTAACATACACACACTACTATATATAAAATAGATAATCAACAAGGACCTACTGTATAGAACAAGGAACTATATTCAATATTTTGTAATAACCTAGAAGGGAAAAGAATCTAAAAAAGAATACATGTATATACATATAAATATATACACACACGTATATATGTATAACTGAATCACTTTGCTGTACACCTGAAACTAACACAACATTGTAAATCAACTCTACTTCAATTAAAAAAAGGAAAAAAACTGACTTTTTTTGGTGTACAGTTCTATGAGTTTTTTATTTTTAATTAATTTATTTATTTTTGGCTGTGTTGGGTCTTCGTTTCTCTAATTGCGGTGAGCGGGGGCCACTCTTCATTGTGGTGCACGGGCCTCTCGCTGTCGCGGCCTCTCTTGTTGCGGAGCACAAGCTCCAGACGCGCAGGCTCAGTAGTTGTGGCTCATGGGCCCAGTTGCTCCGCGGCATGTGGGATCTTCCCAGACCAGGGCTCGAACCCGTGTCCCCTGCATTGGCAGGCAGATTCTCAACCACTGCGCCACCAGGGAAGCCCCAGTTCTATGAGTTTTAACCCAGCCATAGATTCATGTAACCACCGGCACAGCCAAGGTATAGGACAGTCCCATCTCTCCTCCAAGTCCCCTCGTGGCACCCCTTTTAGTTACACCTCTCCCACACCCCACTGATCTGTTCTCCATCCCTAGAGTTTTGTCTTTTCAAGATCGTCATGGAAATGGAAGCAGACGGTGTGTAGCCCTCTGAGTCTGGCTCCTTTTCACTCAGCATAACCCCCTGGAAATTATTCCAATAGTTGGATGATTCCAACAGTCTGCTCCTTTTTATTGCCAAGTTGTATTCCATTGTATTGATGCACTAAAGTTTATTGATTTATTTGACTGTTGGAGGACATTTGGATAGTTTCCAGTTTTGGGCTATTATAAATAGAACTGCTGCAAACATTCATGTATAGGTTTAAAAATTTTTCAGAAGAGTATTCTTTACTTCACTCAATATATGCAAAATATTATCTTTTCAGTATCTAAAACTATGAATGAGATAGTCTATGCTATTTTTTACACTAATTTTTTTTTCTATTGTGGTAAAATATACGTACAATTGACAATTTGAACCATTTTTCAGTGCACAAGCCTGCAGCTTAAGGACATTCACGATGTTGTGTAACCATCACTGCCACCTATTTTCAAATTTTTCTTCATCCCAAACAGAAGCAATAACTCCTATTCCCCCACCCCGACTCCTGGTAACCACCATTCTATGTTTTGTCCCTATGAATCTGCCAAAGCAGGAGACCACGTGAGGGTAGAATAACACAATATTTGTCCTTCTGTGCCTGGCTTATCTCACATTAGGTCTTCAGGGTTCATCCATGTTGTACCAGGTACCAGAACTTCACTCCTTTTTATGGGTGAAGAATATTCCGTTGTGTGGATAGGCCACATTTTGTTTATCTCCCCGTCTGTTGATGGCCCCTTGGGTTCTTTCCACCTTTGGCTACTGTGAAAAGTGCTGCTCTGAACATGGATGCACACTTACCTCTTTAAGTCCCTGCTTTCAAGTATTTTTGGGTGTGTACCCAGGAGTGGAACTGCTGGGTCCACACGGTAAATCTATGTTTAACATTTTGAGGAACCGCCAAACTGTTTTCCACAGAGAGATTGCACCATTTTACATTCCCGCCAGCAACATGTGAGGGTTTCGATTCTTCCACATTCTTGTTAACCTTGTTATTTTCCTTTTTAAAAAAAAAAAAAAAAATCGTGGCCACCCAGCGAGCGTGAAGTGGTATCTCATTGTGGTTTTGATTTTCATGCCCATGTTTTGGGATGACCATCGGTTTCCAAGTTTTTAGGGTCAATACCTAGGAGTGGGATGGCTGAATCATGTGGCTTTTTTTTTTTTTTTTTTTTTTGGCTGCACCACGCGGCTTGCAGGATCTTAGTTCCCTGACTAGGGGTTGAATCCAGGCCCCTGGCAATGGAAGCACGGAGTCCTAACACTGGACTGCCAGGGAATTCCCAGGGACACGTTTTGTTTTGTTTAATTTAATTATTTAATTTATTTATTTTTGGCTGTGTTGGGTTTTCATTGCTGTGCACGGGCTTTCTCTAGTTGCGGCGACCGGGGGCTACTCTTCATTGTGGTGCGCGGGCTTCTCGTTGCGGTGGCTTCTCTTGTTGCAGAGCATGGGCTCTAGGCGCCCATGCTTAGTAGTTGAGGCACGCAGGCTCAGTAGTTGTGGCTCGCGGGCTCTAGAGCACAGGCTCAGTAGTTGTGGCGCACAGGCTTAGTTGCTCTGCGGCATGTGGGATCTTCCCGGACCAGGGCTCAAACCCACGTCCCCTGCATTGGCAGGCAGATTCTTAACTACTGCGCCACCAGGGAATCCCGACATGTTTATCTTCATAAGAAACTCACTCTTTTCCAGAGTGGTTCCGCCATCTTGCATTCCCAGCAGCAATGGATGGGGAGTTCCTGTTGCAAAATCTGGGCTGCGTTTAAAGTGTTTACACTCTGGCTGTTTTCAAGGTAGAACGGCTTTTGTGATCACCTCCATGACAAATAACGGTGGTTGAGGGAGGAATGGAAATAAGGAAGCAGCCACAGTGACATTTCCAACAGGGATCACCTGGTTCCTGAGTAGAAGGCATTGGAGAGTCAACACAAGGCTTGGGGTCCAGAGGAAACCTCAGGTCAATAGCCCACCTTGGAATGTCCTCGGGATTCATGAACTTGATGCCAAGCCATCTGTTACACACATTTCCATCTAATTAAAGTGAAGTGGATGGACCTAGAGTCTGTCATACAGAGTGAAGTCAGAAAGAGAAAAACAAATACCATATGCTAACATATATATATGGAATATAAAAAATAAGGTCAAGAAAAACCTAGGGGCAGGACAGGAATAAAGACACAGCCACAGAGAATGGACTTGAGGACACAGGGAGGGGGAAGGGTAAGCTGGTACAAAGTGGGAGAGTGGCATGGACATATATACACTACCAAATGTAAAATAGATAGCTAGTGGGAAGCAGCCACATGGCACAGGAAGATCGGCTCGGTGCTTTGTGACCACATAGAGGGGTGGGATAGGGAGGGTGGGAGAGAGATGCAAGAGGGAGGAGATATGGGGATATATGTTTATGTATAGCTGATTCACTTTGTTATAAAGCAGAAACTACCACACCATTGTAAAGCAATTATACTCCAATAAAGATGTTAAAAAAAAAAAGAAGAAGAAGCAGGGACTTCCCTGGTGGACCAGTGGTTAAGAATCCACCTTCCATCTACCCACCACCAGTCTCTCCCATCAGGAAACTTACACAAGTCTCTTAGATAGCCTCAACCACCAGAGGGCAGACAGCAGAAGCAAGAAGAACTACAATCCTGCAGCCTGTGGAACAGAAACCACATTCACAGAAAGATAGACAAGATGAAAAGGCAGAGGGCTATGTACCAGATGAAGGAACAAGATAAAACCCCAGAAAAACAACTAAATGAAGTGGAGATAGGCAACCTTCCAGAAAAAGAATTCAGAATAATGACAGTGAAGATGATCCAGGACCTCAGAAAAAGAATGGAGGCAAAGATCGAGAAGATGCAAGAAATGTTTAACAAAGACCTAGAAGATTTAAAGAACAAACAAACAGAGATGAACAATACAATAACTGAAATGAAAACTACACTAGAAGGAGTCAATAGCAGAATAACTGAGGCAGAAGAACGGATAAGTGACCTGGAAGACAGAATGGTGGAATTCACTGCTGCAGAACAGAATAAAGAAAAAAGAATGAAAAGAAATGAAGACAGCCTAAGAGACCTCTGGGACAACATTAAACACAACAGCATTTGCATTATAGGGGTCCCAGAAGGAGAAGAGAGAGAGAAAGGACCAGAGAAAATATTTGAAGAGATTATAGTCGAAAACTTCCCTAACATGAGAAAGGAAATAGCCACCCAAGTCCAGGAAGTGCAGTGAGTCCCAGGCAGGATAAACCCAAGGAGAAACACGCCGAGACACATAGTAATCAAATTGACAAAAATTAAAGACAAAGAAAAATTATTGAAAGCAGCAAGGGAAAAACAACAAATAACATACAAGGGAACTCCCATAAGCTTAGCAGCTGATTTCTCAGCAGAAACTCTACAAGCCAGAAGGGAGTGGCATGATATACTTAAAGTGATGAAAGGGAAGAAACTACAACTAAGATTACTCTACCTGGCAAGGATCTCATTCAGATTCGATGGAGAAATCAAAAGCTTTACAGACAGGCAAAAGCTAAGAGAATTCAGCACCACCAAACCAGCTCTACAACAAATGCTAAAGGAACTTCTCTAAGTGGGAAACACAAGAGAAGAAAAGGACCTACAAAAACAAACCCAAAACAATTAAGAAAATGGTCATAGGAACATACATATCGATAATTACCTTAAACGTGAATGGATTAAATGCTCCAACCAAAAGACACAAGCTTGCTGAATGGATACAAAAACACGACCCATATATATGCTGTCTACAAGAGACCCACTTCAGACCTAGGGACACATACAGACTGAAAGTGAGGGGATGAAAAAAGATATTCCATGCAAATGGAAATCAAAAGAAAGCTGGAGTAGCAATACTCATATCAGATATAATAGACTTTAAAATAAAGAATGTTACAAGAGACAAGGAAGGACACTGCATAATGATCAAAGGATCAATCCAAGAAGAAGATATAACAATTATAAATATATATGCACCCAACATAGGAGCACCTCAATACGTAAGGCAACTGCTAACAGCTGTAAAAGAGGAAATCGACAGTAACACAATAATAGTGGGGGACTTTAACACCTCACTTACACCAATGGACAGATCATCCAAACAGAAAATTAATAAGGAAACAGAAGCTTTAAATGACACAATAGACCAGATAGATTTAACTGATATTTATAGGACATTCCATCCAAAAACAGCAGATTACACTTTCCTCTCAAGTGCACATGGAACATTCTCCAGGATAGATCACATCTTGGGTCACAAATCAAGCCTCAGTAAATTTAAGAAAATTGAAATCATATCAAGCATCTTTTCTGACCACAATGCTATGAGATTAGAAATCAGTTACAGAGAAAAAAACGTAAAAAAGACAAACACATGGAGGCTAAACAATACGTTACTAAATAACCAAGAGATCACTGAAGAAATCAAAGAGGAAATAAAAAAATACCTAGAGACAAATGACAATGAAAACACAACAATCCAAAACCTATGGGACGCAGCAGCAAAAGCAGTTCTAAGAGGGAAGTTTATAGCTATACAAGCCTACCTCAAGAAACAAGAAAAATCTCAAATAAACAATCTAACCTTACACCTAAAGGAACTAGAGAAAGAACAACAAACAAAACCCAAAGTTAGCAGAAGGAAAGAAATCATAAAGATCAGAGCAGAAAAAAATGAAATAGAAACAAAGAAAACAATAGCAAAGATCAATGAAACTAAAAGCTGGTTCTTTGAGAAGATAAAAAAAATTGATAAACCATTAGCCAGACTCATCAAGAAAAAGAGGGAGAGGACTCAAATCAATAAAATTAGAAATGAAGAAGGAGAAGTTACAACAGACACCGCAGAAATACAAAGCATCCTAAGAGACTACTACAAGTAACTCTATGCCAAAAAACTGGACAACCTGGAAGAAATGGACAAATTCTTAGAACGGTATAACCTTCCAAGACTGAACCAAGAAGAAATAGAAAATATGAACAGACCAATCACAAGTAATGAAATTGAAACTGTGATTAAAAATCTTCCAACAAACAAAAGTCCAGGACCAGATGGCTTCACAGATGAATTCTATCAAACATTTAGAGAAGAGCTAACACCCATCCTTCTCAAACTCTTCCAAAAAATTGCAGAGGAAGGAACACTCCCAAACTTATTCTATGAGGCCACCATCACCCTGACACCAAAACCAGACAAAGACACTACAAAAAAAGGAAATTACAGACCAATATCACTGATGAATATAGATGCAAAAATCCTCAACAAAATACTAGCAAACAGAATCCAACAACACATTAAAAGGATCATACACCACGATCAAGTGGGATTTATCCCAGGGATGTAAGGATTCTTCAATATACACAAATCAATCAATGTGATACACCATATTAACAAATTGAAGAATAAAAACCATATGATCAACTCAATAGATGCAGAAAAAGCTTTTGACAAAATTCAACACCCATTTCTGATAAAAACTCTCCAGAAAGTGGGCATAGAGGAACCTACCTCAACATAATAAAGGCCATATATGACAAACCCACAGCAAACATAATTCTCAATGGTGAAAAACTGAAAGCATTTCCTCTAAGATCAGGAACAAGACAAGGATGTCCACTCTCACCACTATTATTCAACACAGTTTTGGAAGTCCTAGCCATGGCAATCAGAGAAGAAAAAGAAAAAAAAGGAATACAAATTGGAAAAGAAGAAGTAAAACTGTCAGTGTTTGCAGATGACATGATACTATACATAGAGAATCCTAAAAATGCCGCCAGAAAACTACTAGAGCTAATCAATGAATTTGGTAAAGTTGCAGGATACAAAATTAGTGCACAGAAATCTCTTGCATTCCTATACACTAATGATGAAAAATCTGAAAGAGAAATTAAGGAAACACTCCCATTTACCATTGCAACAAAAAGAATAAAATGCCTAGGAATAAACCTACCTAGGGAGACAAAAGACCTGTATGCAGAAAACTATAAGACACTGATGAAAGAAACTAAAGATGATACCAACAGATGGAGAGATATACCATGTTCTTGGATTGGAAGAATCAATATTGTGAAAATGACTATACTACCCAAAGCAATCTACAGATTCAATGCAATCCCTATCAAATTACCAATGGCAGTTTTTACAGAACTAGAACAAAAAAATCTTAAAATTTGTATGGAGACACAAAAGACCCCTAATAGCCAAAGCAGTCTTGAGGGAAAAAAACAGAGCTGGAGGAATCAGACTCCCTGACTTCAGACTATACCACAAAGCTGCAGTAATCAAGACAATATGGTACTGGCACAAAAACAGAAACATAGATCAATAGAACAAGATAGAAAGCCCAGAGATTAACCCACGCACCTATGGTCAACTAATCTATGACAAAGGAGGCAAGGATATACAATGGAGAAAAGACGGTCTCTTCAATAAGTGGTGCTGGGAAAACTGGACAGCTACATGTAAAAGAATGAAATTAGAATACTCCCTAACACCATACACAAAAATAAACTCAAAATGGATTAGAGACCTAAATGTAAGACTGGACACTATAAAACTCTTAGAGGAAAACATAGGAAGAACACTCTTTGACATAAATCACAGCAAGATCTTTTTTGATCCACCTCCTAGAGTAATGGAAATAAAAACAAAAATAAACAAATGGGACCTAATGAAACTTCAAAGCTTTTGCACAGCAAAGGAAACCATAAACAAGACGAGAAGGCAACCCTCAGAATGGGAGAAGATATTTGCAAGCGAATCAATGGACAAAGGATTAATCTCCAAAATAAATAAACAGCTCATGCAGCTCAATATTAAAGAAACAAACAACTCAATCCAAAAATGGTCAGAAGACCTAAATAGACATTTCTCCAAAGAAGACATACAGATGGCCAAGAAAAGCTGCTCAAGCACATGAAAAGCTGCTCAACATCACTAATTATAAGAGAAATGCAAATCAAAACTACAATGAGGTATCACCTCACACCAGTTAGAATGGGCATCATCAGAAAATCTACAAACAACAAATGCTGGAGAGGGTGTGGAGAAAAGGGAACCCTCTTGCACTGTTGGTGGGAATGTAAATTGATACAGCCACTATGGAGAACAGTACGGAGGTTCCTTTAAAAACTAAAAATAGAATTACCATATGATCCAGCAATTCCACTACTGGGCATATACCCAGAGAAAACCATAATTCAAAAAGACACATGCACCCCAATGTTCATTGCAGCACTATTTACAATAGCCAGGTCATGGAAGCAACCTAAATGCCCATTGACAGACGAATGGATAAAGAAGTTGTGGTACATATATACAATGGAATATTACTCAGCCATAAAAAGGAATGAAATTGAGTCACTTGCTGAGATGTGGATGGATCTAGAGACTGTCCTACAGAGTGAAGTAAGTCAGAAAGAGAAAAACAAATATTGCATATTAACGCATGTATGTGGAACCTAGAAAAATGGTACAGAGGAACTGGTTTGCAGGGCAGAAGTTGGGACACAGATGTAGAGAACAAACGTATGGATACCAAAGGGGGAAAGCCGCAGGGGGGTGGGGATGGTGGTGTGATGAATTGGGCGATTGGGATTGACATGTATACACTGATGTGTATAAAATTGATGACTAATAAGAACCTGCTGTATAAAAAAATAAATAAAGTTCAAAAATTAAAAAAAAAAAAGGAATCTGCCTTCCAGTGCAGGTGACGTGGGTTTGATCCCTGGTCAGGGAACTAAGATCCCACATGCCACAGGGCAACTAAGCCCATGCGCCACAACTGGAGAGAAGCCCGCGCACCACAACGAAAGATCTTGCATGCCTCAACTAAGACCCGACACAGCCAAATAAATAAATATATTAAAAAAGAAGCAGACACTTTTCTCATAATCCATACAAAACATCCAGTGGTCAGGAGACACCCACTTCTAAGTCATGCACATGTCTTAAGTACATGTCAACTACTTGGAAGTTCATATCCCTGGACCTTATTTTTCTCACTTTTTCTTATTTTCTAGCCTGAAGGTCCCTCATGTATATCTTCCTATGTGTGGGTGTCTTGTCCTGGGTGCCTGCCAGGGGCATGAAGCAGAGTCAGTGTTAAAAAGCTATACGTTCAACTGAATTTTATTTTATTATTATTATTTTTTTATTTTTTATTTTTTTGCTGTACTTATGATTACCATTTTATTATAGAGGATAACAATGGACAGCCAGATGAACAGGTATATAGGGCAAGTTTGTAAGGACAAGAACTTCTATCCTTGTGGAATCAGGGATTCCACCACCCTCTCAGTACGTCAATATTTTCACCAACCAGGAAGCTCCCTGAGCCTTGTTGTTCAGAGTTTTTAATATCAAGATTTCTTTACAAAGACATGTGTGATGAAATCATTGGCCATGTAATTGAGCTCACATTTCCAGCCCCACTATCCCTGGAGGTTGGAGATTGGGAGGTTGGGCTGAAAGTTCAAACCCTCTAGTCACATGTTTGGTCTTTCTGGTGACTAGCCCCCATCTGAATTGATCTAGGAATCCCGCCAGGAGTCACTTCATCAGCATAACAGACATTCCCGTCACTCAGGAAATGCCAAGCTCTGTCAGGAGCTGGAGATAAAGATTTATAGACCAAATATAAAGACTCAATATATTTTTTATTATACCATAGTAGTCGTTCAACTGAATTTTACAATACACCCCATTCAGTCTGGTTCAGGGTCCCTCAGCCTCAGTATAACGGGCAGTTGGGGCTGGATAACTCTTGTAGGGGCCGTCCTGTGCATTGCAGGATGTTGAACAGCATCCTTAGCCTCTACTCATTAATCCCCTTTCCCCGACTTGTGATTAAAAAAATGCTGCCAGACTCCTTCTGAGGACAACATTCATTCCCAGCTGAGAATCGCGGTCTAGAGCAATGTGAAGAATGTGTTTTCTTACAGTGTGATCTTATACTGCATATCTTTGAACATTTACATACACACACACACACACACACACACACACACACACACCATATCTGTAGGGCTGTGAACCTAGTGATTAAGAATGTCGTGCGGGGACTTCCCTGGTGACACAGCGGTTAAGAATCTGCCTGCCAAGGCAGGGGACACAGGTTCGAGCCCTGGTTTGGGAAGATCTCATCACATGCCGTGGAGCAACCAAACCCGTGCGCCACAACTACTGAGCCTGCACTCTAGAGCCCGTGAGCCACAGCTACTGAGCCCATGTGCTGCAACTATGGAAGCCCATGCTCCTAGAGCCCGTGCTCTGCAACAAGAGAAGCCACTGCAATGAGAAGCCTGCGCACTGCAACGAAGAGTAGCCCCCGCTCACCACAACTAGAGAAAGCCCGCGCACAGCAACGAAGCCCCGGTGCAGCCAAAAATAAATAAATAAAATAAATTAAAAAAAAAAAAGAATGTTGTGCGGCTGAAAGACCATCAGCCTAACCTCTGGGGAGGAGAGAGAGGAGCAGGATACTGAATTCAATCATAGGGCAAATGATTAAATCAACTATGCCTGCATAATGAAATCCTAATAAAAACTCTGGACCCCGAGGCTCGGATGAGCCTCCTTGGTGACACACACGGATGGGCAGGAAGGTGAGACACGCTGAGGACCAAGAAGCTTCATGTCACGCCCTGTGCATCCCTTCATTTGGAGGCTGCTGGTCTGTATCCTTTATAATAATATCACGTTGTGAGCATAGCGCTTTCCTGAGTTCTGTGAGCCTTTCTAGTGAAGTATAGAACTTGAGGGGGTGATTGCAGGAATTGAGGATCCCTGAGTTGGTAGCCAGAAGTGTGGGGGTGGCCTGGGAACCACCAAAACATTTGGCTGATGCCTAAAGAGAGGGCAGTCTTGTGCCCCCCACCTGTGAAGTGAGTGCAAACTCTTGGTAATTAGCACAGGAGTGCATGGCAGCCCCCCATCCTCACAAGACAGTGGGAGAAGGGGCCCAGAGGCCACCCCATCCCCTCCCCAGGTCTCAGAGAGGCAGACACCTGCAGAGCCTGGCTCAGCCACGACCAAAACGAACCCCCTCATCTCAGAAAATGGCACCACCGTCTAAAATAAGTCTTCATTGTGCCATCTGCAGAGACGTGGATGGACCTAGAGACTGTCATACAGAATGAAGTAAGTCAGAAAGAGAAAAACAAACATCGTATATTCACGCATATATGCAGAATCTAGAAAAACGGTGCAGATGAATCTATCTGCAAAGCAGAAGTAGAGACACAGACGTAGAGATAAAAACGTGTGGACAGGGACTTCCCTGGTGGCACAGTGGTTAAGAATCCGCCTGCCAATGCAGGGGACACAGGTTCGAGCCCTAGTCCGGGAAGATCCCACATGCCGCGGAGCAACTAAGCCCGTGAGCCACAACTACTGAGCTTGCGCTCTAGAGCCCTCGAGCCACAACTACTGAAGCCCGCGCGCCTAGAGCCCATACTCCGCAACAAAAGAAGCCACCACAACGAAAAGCCCACGTGCCACAACGAAGACCCAACGCAGCCAAAAATAAATAAATAAAATAAATAAATTTATAAAAAAAAACAAAACAAAACGTGTGGACACCAAGGGGGGGGGGAAGGGGGGCGATGAATTGGGAGATTGGGATTGAAATATACACACTACTGATACTATGTATAAAATAGATAACTAATGAGAACCTACTGTAGAGCACAGGGAACTCTACTCAGTGCTCTGTGGTGACCTAAATGGAAAGGAAATCCAAAAAAGAGGGGATGTATGTATATGTATAGCTGATTCACTTTGCTGTACAGCAGAAGCTGATACAACATTGTAAAGGCAACTACACTCCAATAAAAAAATAAATAAAACAAAATAGGTCCCCAGACTTCCCTGCCTCTGTCCTTCTCTATGTTCACTGCCGCCCAATCCGCGCGGCCGCCGTCTCACCCGCGTCGACATCACTTTGGTAACCTCTGTCCCTGGCGGGCACGTTCCTTGGCAGGTAGCGGGTGCTGGAAAAATACATTTTTGTTCTGGAAGCGCACACTTGGGCAAGCTCCTGAGGAACGTCAGTCTCTCCCAACAATCCAGAAGCCGGGAAGTAGAGACCCTGTTCCCTGGCGTAACTTGGGCGCCAAGCACTGAGCCTGGCACCCAGCAGGTGCTCAATCAAATGCCTGTTCAAGGGCACCAGGATATGCCACCCAAAAGACGGCACTTTGGCACACGAATTATTCCGAGCTGAAGGCATTTGAGTTCCTGAAATCCCTTATCTGCCTAAAAGCAGAGCCTCAAGTGTCATTAATCCCCTCCCGGGAGCAACTCCCTCTTCTGGGAGACGTAGAGCAGAAACCACATCCAGACAGACGTCCAGACAATTCACCCATATTCTTCCTTCCATCTGTTCTCCAAAGGGGGTCCATGTATCTTCCCAAAGATACATCAGAAAGCTAACGTCCTTTCTCCCACGCCCCTCCCCCACTAAGTTAGGTATATAGACCCCAAATTCTGACCCACGCTTTGAGTCACTCATCTCTGGGTGCTCCCGTGTGTCACACGCACAACTCACGTGTTAATACGTTTCTGTTGGTTTTGCTCTCGTCCACCTGCTTTGGTAATTGCCTTTCACTCACAGGGCCCCTGCCAGAATAACTGAGACTCATTGAAAAGAGATTTTTTCCCTCCCCTATGCTTTCAACGTTATCAACACTAGCAATTTATTTTTATTTTGTTTTTTGCATTTTATCATACAGTTAAACAGCTATAAAAAATAAGCATAATCAACTACTCAATAATAGTAGTATGGAAAACTTATTCAGAACATCGTTTTTTGTTTTTGTTTCTGTTTTTTTCTTTGTTTGTTTTGAATTTGCTTGGATTTTATATTTTCCACTCTCACATTAAGATGCAAGGTTCAGGGTTCCCCTGGTGGCGCAGTGGTTGAGAGTCTGCCTGCCGGTGCAAGGGACACAGGTTTGAGCCCTGGTCTGGGAAGATCCCACGTGCCGCGGAGCGGCTGGGCCCGTGAGCCACAATTACTGAGCCTGCGCGTCTCGAGCCTGTGCTCCGCAACAAGAGAGGCCGCGATAGTGAGAAGCCCGCACACCGCGATGAAGAGTGGCCCCCGCTTGCCACAACTAGAGAAAGCCCTCGCACGGAAACGAAGACCCAACACAGCCATAAATAAATAAATAAAAATTTAAAAAAAAAATGCAAGTTTCAAATATCTGGATATTTGGGACCAAAACTTTCCTCAGCCTTGGCTATTCAATACTTTGCATTGGCCCATGTGTTCCATGACAGGCTAATCCATAATGGGTTAACATATTTTCATCAGCTTTGGTACTACAGCCAAGGTGCAGTGTGTTTAACACTAGCAATTTATTAATGAGGAATTAACAAAACCCGAGGCTCTTACCAGAGCCAGCGGGCTCTGCACAGTCTGGCAGTGGTAATTCTCAGGCTTCATCTCCCTCCCCTGCTCCCTCTCCCCACAGTGGTCTGGCCTCTCTTCCTTGTTGTCCCCTGCCCACACAGCTGAAGCGCTAAGTGCTCACCTCTCACCTGTTCCTGCGGTTTGCCGAGCCCTTCATTCACGTCCACGTCCAAATACCACCACCTCCAACCCCACCCCTGACCTAGCCTTTTTACTCTCCACAGCCCTTAGCATCCTCCAAAACAGAAATGTATTTTATTATATGTCTCCCATGACCATAAGGTCCATAAAGAAAGGGGCTGTAAAAAAATTATTTTATTTTATATTTTTAAAATTATTTTTATTGGAGTATAGTTGATTTACAATGTTGTGTTAGTTTCGGGTGAATCAGGTGAATCAGCAAAGTGAATCAGTTATACACGTACATATATCCACTCTTTTTTAGATTTTTTTTCCCATATAGGTCATTACAGAGTATTGAGTAGAGTTCCCTGTGCTACACGGTACATTCTTATTATTTATCTGTTTTACGTAAAAAAAAATTATTATGCCACTTGTTAAAACACAGTAAGGCAGACTTTATTCAGGACCATCGAGATAGGTGCAGGGACCACTACAGTGGTGGCGGTGGGAGGGGAGATTGGGTTCAACTCTGAATACAAGGAAAAGTGGGGATTTATAGCCAAGGAGCAGAGTGGGGTGGGTATCAGTGGATGGAAAGTTACTAAACCTCAGGGGGAAGGGGAGATTCTGGCTAAACTGACCTTGTGGGATTTCTCCCGCCCCAGCTTTATTGAGATGTAATTGACACATAGTTTAAGATGTACAAGTGTTGATTGGATACATTGATATATTGCAATGTGATTCCCACCTTAGCATTAGCTAGCACCTCCATGCCAGCACATAATGCTCGTTTCTTTTTTTTTTCCTACTTTTTAAAAACTTTTAATTTTATGTTGGAGTATAGTTGATTAATGATGTTGTGACAGTTTCAGGTGTACAGCAAAGTGATTGAGTTATACGTATACATGTGTGTATTCATTTTCAAATTATTTTCCCATTTAGATTGTTACGTGATATTGATCAGGAACTCTGCTCATTTCTTTTTGGTGGTGAGAGTGTTTAAGATCTAGTCTCTTTCAAGTATATAATAGGATACTGTTAACTCTAGCCACCATGTTGTACGTTAGACCCCCAGAACTTCTTCATCTTCTAACTGGAAGTTTGCGCCCTTTGACGGGCATCTCCCAGTTCTTGCTGAAGCCAGGGCAGGGTGATCAGGCGTCACCCAGGGGATAACGGGGTGGGGGTGGTGAGAAACCTGATCAGATATCGAGGGCCACCAGACACGCAGGGTGGGAGATTCTAGCTAAACGAATTGAAGCAAGATTCTTGCTCAAATTGAACAATGCAGAAATAGACGCAGAAGTCCGGAAGTTGAGACCTGGTTGAAAAGTCAGAGGGTCAGAAGAGCCTGGCCAGAGTTTGGCCAAAGAGAGAGCCTTTGTCAGGGATCTGTCTGTTGGTTTCCCTCTCTACCCCAGGCAGTACTCACCACAACGTAGCCACTCGGCAAACTTGTGGAGGATCAGTCAATGACTAAAACCCGTGAAGAATGAATGCCTCATCCATCACACCCTGTCTCCAGACGGGCAGGACCTCATCTCTGTTTATTGTACACTCTTGTTTTCCCCACCCGGGAACAGGGCCGGGTGCACAGCAGAGGCTCAGGCAACATTTGTTGGATTAGTGAGTAAACGAATGAATGAATTCATGCTGGGAAGAGATCTGCTTATGTTACCAATCCTTGTGGGAGATGTGTGATTTCTAGAACCACCTTTCTGCCCCTCTGCAAAGATTTCATCCCCAAATGCATTTCACTGTGTGCAAAAATCACGTGGG
Source organism: Eschrichtius robustus (assembly GCF_028021215.1). Lineage (NCBI taxonomy): Eukaryota > Metazoa > Chordata > Mammalia > Artiodactyla > Eschrichtiidae > Eschrichtius > Eschrichtius robustus. Next base: position 68,427,928 of record NC_090842.1, on the reverse strand, counting down.
TGGGGTGGGGGATGCCACCTGAGCCCCCGCAGGCCTTGGCCTCTGCAGCCGGGCTGTTATGACGTCCATGCCTCTGCCTTGTCCCCCCCCCCCCCCCCCCCCGACACCCTACAGGGACTCCCCCCTGCTGGTGGGAACGAGGTGGGCTCAGACTGTTGCCATGGAAACGACTGCTGGTGTCGGGGAGGGAGGGGAGAGGGGTCGAGGAAGGTTGCTAAGAGAGTCCTGTGTAGTTAACACATTTGGAGCTCTCCATACATTTCCTTCCCATCTGTCGGACAGAAAAAGACTCCCGGGGCCACTGTGGCCTCCAGTCTGTTTTCCACAAAGTAGCCAAAGAGGTGTTTCACACCTATAACTCAGAGGTAATCAATTGTTCCTAAAACCACTGTGTTACCTCCTGAGGGCCCTGCTGACCACCCCGCCCCACCCCGTCCTGATTCCTGAACCCACTTCCTTCCTTTATTACTGACCTTTGTCCTGCTCTCTGAAGAGAACAGAGTTCATCTGCCCTGGGCCTTTGCACTTGCTGTCCCTGGTTCCTGAAATGATCTCCCCGAACATATTCCTGTGGCTGGCTCTGTCCAGTCCCAATATGTCCTAAACTCTCTGGGCCACAGTTTACTCATTAGCAGACAAGAATAATAATAACACCCGTAAGGATGTTCTGAGGATTCCTACAGATACGCCTACAAAACCTGCGAGAGATTCCTAGCTCAAGATCCTGCTACAAACAAACAAACAAACAAACAAATGTATGTGTGTTTAGCTGCCGTCCGACTTGTACCTACAGAATTCCTCTGATAAATAGAAATAAGGATGCTTCTGGGATAAGCATATAAGACCTTACAAATTTCTGTCCCCAAACAGAAGCAAATTCTCTCAGTTTGGATAACGTTGTCTGGTAGAGATTCCTCAGGGTCATTTTTGGAGGCGCAGTCGTTAAGTCTGCATATGAAGGGCCTACTATGTGCTGGGCCCTGATTTTAAGTCCCCCACCCGGGCTGACTCCAATGCCCCTGGGATCTCCCTGCCCCACCCCCTTCCAGCCTTTCCCATCCCCCACTCCAGCTGCAGTTTCCATGGCAACACCATGGTCTCCCAGGGAGGATGGAGCGGAGGGACAGACTTTAGACCAGCCTGGCTGGGGAGAGCGAGGTCCCCCACCCACCCACTGCGCAGTCTGGGCATCGGGGGTTCATGTGGTATTTTGTGCACACGTAATGCGACACAGGCCGAGTCTCTCTGCAGCAGGGAACACGGGGCCTCTGCAGATGTGGACAGAATCGCCAGTCTCCTCTGAGCACCAGCATTCCTCCTTGAATTCCGTCAGAAACATTGACGGGGCCCCTCCTGTGTGCCAGAATAAAATAGGGTGCAGGAAGGGCCTGGTCTGTGCCCCGACTAGAGTCCAGGGACTATCAGGGGGGACACCTTCACCCCCAAATCCATTTACGTCCAGAGTATGGAATATTATTCAGCACTAAAAAAAAAAAAGAACCGTCAAACCACGAAATGACATGGAGGAAGCTTAAACTCACGTGACTCCGTGAGAGAAGTCAACCTGAAAGAGCCCCATGCTGTATGATTCCAACTACGTGACATGGAAAAGGCAAAACTACGGAGACAGAAAAACGATCAGTGGTCGCCAGGGGTGGGGAGGAGGGGAGGATGAATGGAGCAGGGCACAGAGGAGTTTCAGGGCAGCGAAAATACTCTGCAGGATGCCACATGATGGATACATGTCATTATACATTTGTTCCCAACCCACAGAGTGTACAACAGCAAGAGTGAGCCCACAGCCGCACAGACACTGGTACTTAAACCACAACCACAGTTAGGAGATGGGCACCTCCGGATCTCTGAACGAGGCTTGTGGTTGTAACGAGCACCACCCTCTTCCCTGGCTGGAGGCTGTGTCTCTGGTGGGGCCTCCAGCTGGGCCTTGGGTGCAGGACCGGGGCTCACTCCAGGGGGACTGCTGCCTTGGGGAGGGGGCTCAGAGGTCCTGGGGCCAAGGTCAGACTCCACCTCTGCTTCCCCTCAGGCAGCAGGAGATGCAGCGGGAAGGCCCCTCCCTCTGTCTCTTCTTCACCAATTCCACCCCTGCCTTCCATCTCTCTGAGTCCACCGCTGGCCCTGCCCTCTGCCACCCCCCAGCCCAGCCACCACCTCCTCCTAATGGTCTACTCCTTCCCTTCCCTCAACGGCTCCTCTCCCCTTGAAAGCGAATACAACATGTTAAATAGCATCTTCCCCCGTGTACGTGATAATTCCCACAATTAAATGCTCTCCCCTCGCACGGCCCACAAGGGGTCTTGGCCACCTGGCCTGGGCTGACCCCTCCAGCCAGGACCGGCTGCATAACTTGCAGGGTCCAGTGCAAAAGGAAAATGCAGGCCTCTGGTTCAAATAAGCAGGAAAAGCCTCTTTCCTTTCTTCCGCAGTCTTACCCTCAACCTGTCAACGGTGTTTTTTGTTTGCCATTCAGTGTCATGCTCCCTTGGCCACATGGGGTTGCTGGGGGGCGAGCGCAGACCCTCACGGGGGCTGGGGCCCGCCTGGCCCTAACCCTCCCCAGGCTTGTGCCCTGAACCCCCCTCCTGGGGGGCAGAGGGCAGCAAGGGTTCCTGGAGGGGAGGGTTTCTGAACTGCCAAGAACATGCCCCAGGGATGCAGGACTAAGTGGAGGGCAGGACGCCCAGCACCGGACACAGCTCCCTGTCCTGTGGGACTTCACTTCCAAAACTCAACTTCAAAGATAAAGTTAACAATTTCATCAAAAGAAAAAGAAAAGGAATCCCCTGGTGGTCCGGTGGTTAGGACTCTGTGCTCTCACTGCCGTGGGCCTGGGTTCAATCCCTGGTCGGGGAACTATGACCCCACAAGCCATGTGGCCAAAAACACACAAACAAAACCAAAACAAACAAACAAAAAGGAATTTCATGATGGTGACCTCAGAGCATTAAACCCCCAGCACAGGGACCCCTGAGGTGGGCCTGGTTGCAGGGTCTTCAGCCCCCTGCCCTCCCCTCCCTCCCTCAGTCTGGCCTCTCTGTGATCTTACAAAGAGGAAGCTGGCTCTGCTTCGCACTGGCTGTTCCCTCTGCCTGGAACAGCCTCACCCAGGTCCTCTTTGACTGTTTCCCCGGCTCCTGAAGAGCTCAGCTGCCTGTGCCCCACCCCCTGGGCCTGGGGTCCCTCCTCAGTCAGCCGGAGGGTTGGGCGGGGGGAAGAGCCCTCTGTCACCGCGGCGCTGTGGTGGGGCCGCTCTGGCGTGGTCCGCGCTGCTTCCCGGGAGCTAGTGCTGGACCCTATTTCAGTTGCTTGTACAGAATTCGTGAGGAAAGGGACTAAACGCATGCCACCATTCCTAGATCCGAAGACTTGGGATATAAATTCTTGCCAGAAATGGAGCCAAAAAAGAATAGATTCCAGGATGATGGATGGAATCCCTGGGGTTTCTGGGGGCACAGACATTGGCCTTGACGACCTGCCTTGAGGGCCTACTGTGTACCAGGCTGGGATTTGGATTCTGCGCACCCACACTCCCTGCAGAGGCAGAGACATTCAGGGCCCCTTCTACAGTCCCGCATCCTCCCTCCACACTGTGGCTACGGTTTCCATGGCAACTGCCTGAGCCCACCTGCGTCACCGCAGACGTGGGGGCTCCTGCGCTGGGAGTGGAGAAGAGGGGCGTGCATCAGACTCGCACCACCTGGGAGGGCCAGGCCCCCTGCGCAGTCTCCACGTCAGCAGCACGTCTGCACATTTTGCGCGCGTTGAAATGCGTCAGTGGTACCATATTCGCAGAAAGAGAAAAAAAGAAGGAAAAAAAAAAAAAGCGTCTGCCGGAGCCTCCACCGACTCCGAGTGAAGTTTTGAATCTGTTCTGAGCAGCCGTGACACAGCAGTTTATGTTTTCACCATTCATTTATTTAGTACATATTCGTATTGCATGTGAATTGAGATAATTAGATATACACACCTATGTGTATTCATGGAGCTACTGCTTTATTCTAGATCTGGAAAATGAAACGGTGAGACATAAGGCCCAGTTTCTGACTGCTGGTAGACCATTCATTCTTTTCTTCACCCCCCAAATTATGTGTTTACTATGCAAGTATTTATTGAGGTCCCACTATGGGTCAGCACTGAGTTAAACCTGATGCATGAAGTAGAAACCAAGACAGATTCTCCCCCCCCCCTTAAGAATCTTTCATGTATGTGAAAATACCAGTCAATAAATGTAACTTAAATACCAGATGATGGTAAGTTCTATAAAGGGTAAACAGGGTGAGGAGATGGAGAGTGAAGGAAGGGGATCTTTTAGCTGATCAAGGAGGTCTTCCTGGAGGTGGAGGTATTTGAGCAGACCTGAATGAAGGGAGGGCACAAACCTTTGGATCGTTAGAGAAACAACCATTCTGGGCAGAGAGAACGGCACCTGGAAACATTGGAAGATGGGGCATGTTTCTCATGCTTGAAGAACAGCGGGGAAGCCAGGGTGTGTGATGGGAGTGAGTGAGGAAGAAAGCGGATGGGGGTGGATTCAGATGGGGAGCTGGGAAGAGTCATGCAGTGCCTTCTGGCTTACATTTAGTGAATAAACACATAGCTAAATTTATCATTAAGGTGTTCACATTTTTGTTTCTTAGAGATATATTTCCTCTGTTGGATGGATGGATGATTGATGGTTGGATGGATGGATGAATGATGGTTAGATGGATGGATGGATGATGGTTGGATGGATGGATGGATGGATGATGGTTAAATGGATGGATGGATGATGGTTGGATGGATGGATGGATGGATCGATGGATGGGTGGGTGATGGTTAGATGGATGAATGGATGATGGTTAGATGGGGATGGATGGATGGGTGATGGTTAGATGGATGGATGATGGTTGGATAGATGGATGGATGGATGGATGGGTGGGTGATGGTTAGATGGATGGATGATGGTTGGATGGATGGATGGATGATGGTTAGATGGATGGATGGATGGGTGATGGTTAGATGGATGGATGATGGTTGGATGGATGGATGGATGATGGTTAGATGGATGGATGAATGGGTGATGGTTAGATGGATGGATGGATGGGTGATGGTTGGATAGACGGATGGATATTTAAATGAACAAATGGTTGGAGAGATCGATGGATGGATTAATGGTTGGATGGATGGATGGGTGATGGTTGGATGGACGGATGGATATTTAAATGAACAAATGGTTGGAGAGATCGATGGATGGATTAATGGTTGGATGGATGGATGATGGCTAGAATAATGCATAAATGAATGGTTGGATATATTGAAGGATGGATTAATGGGTGGGTGAGTGTAAGGACTGATGAGTGGATGGATGGATGGATGATGGATGGATAATGGGTGGATGGATGGATGGATGGGTAGGCGGATGGATGGATATTTAGATGAATGAATGTTTGGTTGGGTGGATGCTACAAGTAAAATAGACAATTTTTTCCTTCTCCAAGGGTCAATTCTGAATTCTAGAAGTCTCCCTTGCTCTCTGTCTACACCACTCATCTGTGAAGATCATGACTTTGGGGTATATATACATAAAAATATATATTTGGAAGTAAAGCAGTGGCGAATGAATAAGGGTAATTGAAAGATGGCCTCCCCTTTGTGTGCAAACACCTGTGGGAGTGGGTAATATTTTCATCGTCATGTCCCATCTTTCTGATCAGGCTGTAGAGGTTTGAATGCCCCTCTCTTGCCCCACTCTCCTTGGGTGATGCGGATGAAATTCCCACTCATAGTGTTATCTACATAGATGGCGCCCCCTGGAGCTGTGCAGTGTACAACCCTATGATCTCCAGTGACTCTGTGCATTTGGCAGGATCTCCAAATCTGCATCCCCAGCCCAGACCTCCCTCAGGAGCTTCAGAAACAGATATCCACCCAGCAACTGGACGTTCCCCTCGGATGACATTCAGTACGAACGGTGCAAGTTCAGGACTGATCTAAACATCAACAAACCCAGCCCACCAGCAACAGGTCAAGAATTCCCAAGATATAGCTCCACCCAGGCCACTTCTCCTCTGCGTATCTTTCGAGTCTGCCCAGATTTCCCAATTTCCAGAGCCACCACCCTATTCTAAGCTACCTCCTCTCTTGCCAATGGACCAATGGTGTCCAAAATGGAGCACCGGGAAAAAAGGTTTAAGATGTTTTATTTCTATTTTTTTTTTTACTTTCACCTTTGGAAATGATCTATTTCTTTTGAGTGCTTTATTATCTATACACCGCCTTGCTGCAGTAGCATATAATCTGTCAACAGCTAGCTAAGGCTCCTTGGTGGCTCTGTGTGGAAAATCCTACTACTGAAACAGGTGAGGGAAATTGAGTCAGAGGGTGGTCAGCTCACTTTGAAAATCCTAGGTTGGTGCCTTAGTTGCCTCAGCTCTAAAATGGGCATCAGAGCATAGGCAACCCTTAGAAATCTTCCAAGCAAAGACATAACCCCCGGGGCGAAGAGCCCAGATGACAAACTCTGGCTGCCTGGGTTCGAATCCTGGCTTTGCCACTTGCTAGTTGTGTGAACCTCCAGAACTTATTGCCTGCCCCGAGCCGCCATATCCTTGTATGTAATAGTGGGATAATATTAGAACATATCTCAGATGAGCCTTTCTGAAGCAAGAATTCAGAGGACTGAATGGCATAGCATAAGTGCTATTGTATTGGGTATTAAACTGAGCATAATGCATAATTTCTGTGATTATTGAGTGGTTTCAACATTGGGAACTGTGGGAACACTGCCAGGCCTGCAATAAAGTTTCCCTCAAAAGTCACCAAAAGGGGCTTCCCTGGTGGTCCTGTGGTTAAAAATCCATCTTCCACTGCAGGGGACGAGGGTGCGATCCCTGGTCGGGGAACTAAGATCCCACATGCCGCGGGGCAACTAAGCCGGCGCCCCACAGCTACTGAGCCCGCGTGCCGCAACGAAGACCCAACTCGGCCATAAATAAATAAATAAATAAATAAATAAATAAATAAATAAGTCACCCAAAGTACTGCTATGACAAATGGCAGAGCTGGAAACCCATCCCAGTCAAGTTGGTTATTGTGGTTAAAATCGGGGACCTGGGGAGGACAGCCATTGGGGAAAACAGTACGGTCATACCTCAAAAAATTAAAAATAGAATTACCATTTGATCCAGCAATTCCATTTCTGGGTATCTACCCAAGAGAATTAAAAGGAGGGTCCCAAAATGATACCTGTACACCCATGTTCATAGCAGCCTTGATCACAATAGCTAAAAGGTGGAAGCAACCCAAGTTGTCTACTGATGAATGAGTGGGTAAACAAAGTGTGGTGTATGCATACAATGGAATATGATTCAGCCTTAAAAGGGAAGGAAATTGTGACACGTGCTACCACATGGATGAACCTTGAGGATGTTATGCTAAGTAAGTCCGTCGCAAAAGACTAATGACTACTCTATGATGCCACTTCCATGAGGTACCTACGACATCAAATTCATAGAGACAGAAAGTAAGATGGTGATTGCTGGGGCTGGGACAGGGGGGAATGGGGAGTTATTGTTTAAGGGCTGCAGAATTTCAGTTTTACAAGATGAAAAGAGTTCTGGACATGGATAACGGTGATGGTTGCACAACAATGTGAATGTATTTATCACTACTGTACTGTACACTTAAAAATGTACTTAGGAGGGTGAGGGACTTCCCTGGTGGTCCATTGGTTAAGACTCTGTGCTTCCACTGCAGGGGGTACAGGTTCGATCCCTAGTCAGGGAACTAAGATCCCACATGTCCCCCTGTGCCAAAAAAAAAAAAAAAAAAAGACAAACAAAAAGGACTAAAAATGTCCCTAGGAGGGCGAAGTGTGTGTTATGTGTATTTTACACATTGGGGGAAAACTGAGGGGGCTGGCGGATTGGGAGGTGGAATAGTCCAGGGTTGGTGTTTTGCCTAAAGAGTAGGAAAGAGAAGGGGCAGAGTATTTCCAAGGGAGATCATAACTCTAGACGGCTAAAGAGAAAGGAAAACGGGTGGTGGATCCTGCGAGAGACTTGGGTTCAGCAGAAATGTAGATGAGGTCGTTGGACTGAACCGACAATCTTACTGCAGAGCCTGGAAAATTCCACTCTGCGGCTCTCTCCTCACCTTCCCCAGCCCCTCGCCTCCCTGACTCTGGCTGCAGTTTCCACAGCAACAGCCCGAACTCCCGCATCCTTCAGGGGAAAGTGGGCGCCCTTGTGAGGGGAACCAAGTGAGGAGAGGGATGAGGCCGGCGGGGGAGGGCCTGGTCTGTCCAACAGGGTCTTTGCATCCGGGGTGTATGTGCGCTTTTTGTGCACGATGAAATGCGTCACCATCCGCAGCGGCTCTGCAGAGGGGAAGACTGGCGTCGGGAGGTTCTATGGACGTGGCTAGAAATCCTGAGTATCTTCTCTGCAGTGCACCAGCACTTCATGTTTTCAGAATATTGATTGGTCAGAAATACTGATTGAGCTCCCATTGTGTACTGTGCACTAGGGGCATGGAGAATAAAATGGTGACTGAAAAAGAGTCTCGTCTCTGCCTACCAGGAGTGGAGAGACCGTTAGCAGAGAGAGCTTTCCACACCCTCGTTTATTTCATCACCCATTCTTTCCTTCAGACAATATTTACTGAGAGCAGAGCTTGAACTAAGCCTGGTGGAGACAGCAAAGAACCAACAGACAGATCTCTGCTCTTGTGATCTTGCGAGAGCTGGCTCCAGCGTACCTCTGACATACCACAGAATACTGTTCTGCGTCTCGTCTAAACTCTGCTGATAAGCCCAGTATGGGAAGGAGTTAGACCCAGTCCGCAGCACACTGAATCTCAGGTCTTAGAGAGGACTCTTTGGCCACAAAGAACCTCAGTCTGCACAGAGCAGAATTCACCGCCCCTCCGATCTGGGCCTCCTGAGAGGCTCTGGCCCCCTGATCTGGGCCAGGTGGCAGCAGCTGGCTGGGAGGAAGAGGGGTCTTTGTGCCTTGGAATGTCTGGCCTGAATCCCTCTCTCTGCAGAAGGGGCTGGGCAGGTGGGGGAAGGGTCAGGGATGGGACAGAGGGGAGGGAAGGATGGTCTCCAGATTTGGGCAGCTCTTCTTCTTTATTTTTTTTTTTTTTTTACTTTTTATTTTATCTTGGAGCATAGTTGATTAACAATGTTGTGATAGTTTCAGGGGAAGAGCAAAGTGATTCAGTTATACGTATACATGTATCTATTCTTTTTCAAATTCTTTTCCCATTTAGGTTGTTACAGAGTATTGAGGAGAGTTCCCTATGCTATGCAGTAAGTCCTTGTTGGTTATCCATTTTAGATATAGCAGCATGTACATGTCAATCCCAAACTCCCTAACTAGGAAGCTCTTCTGAAAGCACGTGTGAATGCTGGTGCAAACGGGACTTTCTAAGAACTTTCTGACATGACACAGTAATACATACGTGTCGTCACAATTTTAAGCATTTTCCTGCACATAAATTCATTGCCTATTTCCGACAACCGGGTAACATGGGACGCTCGGCATCCTTGTCTGCATCTGAGGCGGAAACAAGCGCAGAGAGGTGAGGTCGTGTGGAAGGAGGTGGCAGGTGAGGGGTGCTGCAGGAGACCTGCCTGCTTTTGTCACTTGTGTTCTTTTTTTTCTTTCTTTTGACATGTAAAGAGCAACACTTATTTAGTGTACACAACTCAGTGAGTTTGGGGTTAAGTATACGGCCATGAAAGCAGCACCACCATCGAGGTCGTAAACACATCCATCACCTCCCCAGTGTTCCTCCTGCCCCTTTAGTATCTTTATTATTTGTGTGCGTGTGTGTGAAGAGCACCTCGCTGGAGAGCTGCCCTCTGGGTAGGTGTTAAGTACAACGCGCAGTGCTGTGGCCACAGGCGCGATGCCCGATGGCAGATCTCCTGGGTTCTTAACTCATCCGTCCACCACTCCCTGCTTACAGTTTCCAGAAGCTTCCCCTGCAGCTACACAGGACACACCCATGGCTGTTGTGGGAACGGATGGAACACATGCACGCAGTCTTAAACAGCTGCCTGGCACCTAGTCAATGCTGAAACTGCTTAGTTCTGAGATTTTCAAGTCCTGGTTTCGCCAAGAAATTCCCACGGACAGAGAGGACGTGAGAAGACGGTTCTCCCTGCATCTGCGCTCAGCTAATCCCCGAGTCCTCCGCTTCACTGGCTCCCTCGGGATGGGAAATGCCTGGAGAGATGCGCATTTCTTCTTTCCACAAGCGTTTCTCAAGTACCCCGTGTGTGCCGGGCGGGCTGACGGTTGGAACCCTCAGATTCTGGAAAATTCCAGTCTCGGTCTCCCTCTGTTCCTTCCTCATCCTGCTGCGGTTTCCATGGCGACAGCCTGAGCTGCCTCCGTGGTCCTCGAGAAGTGGGAGCTCGTGTGGGGATGGAAGGGGAGGACTGGGGGGCCGACTCAAGCCCGCTGGCCCTCCAAGGGGTGCGGGGGGGACACGCGCCCCTCAGGGAACATTGAAACACATCCTTGAACCAAGACCTGCAGAAGGGTGTCACTGAGCCTGGGCAGGTGTCTGCAAATGGTTAGAAATCACACTTCGGTCCAGCGCCAGTGATACCAGCACTGTCTGTTCTCACCACTCACCCACTCACTCCACATGCCCCTTGAGGCCCTACTTGTTGTGCCAGGAACAGTTGGAGGTACCAACAACACCCTGATTATGGAAGGCAAGTCAGCTCCCCTTCCCCCCATCTGTATGTCGAAATCCTAACCCCCAGTACATCCAAATGGGGCTGTACTAGAAGCCAGGTTTTTAAAGAGGTGATTCACTTAGAACAAGGTCCTATGGGTGGGCCCTAATCCAATGGGTGTGTGTCCTTATAAGAATAAGAGGAGATTAGGACATAGACACGCACAGAGGGAAGACCAGATGAACAAGCCAAGCAGAGAGGCCTCAGGAGAAACCAAGACCTTGATCTCAGACATCCAGCCTCCAGAGCCATGAGAGAATAGATTTCTGTTGTTTAAGCCACGCCATCTGTGGTGACTTGTTATGGAAGCCCTAGAAAATTAGTACAGTGCTTGCATCTGTGTTACGGGAGAGATCTTTATTAAAAAAAATTTTTTTTAAACTAATGCATCCAATAAATATCCAGAGTGCCTCTGTTCCAGCCAACCTCTCGTGGTAAGACTCCTCTGTTACACTCGGCTGTCCATGTGCAGCGGCCATCTTCTTGTCCTTTAGACGTGCAAAGCCCCTTCCTACCTCTGGGCCTTTGCTCCCCCCGTTTCTCCCTATACTCGTTCTCTCTGGAGCTTCCCGTGGCTGGATTCTTCCTGACATTAGAGCCTAATCAACACCACATCAGCTTGGGACTTCCCTGGCAGTCTAGTGTTTAAGACTCCACCGCTTCCACTGCAGGGGGTGGTGGGTTCCATCCCTGGTTGGGGAACTAAGATCCCACATGCTGCGTGGTGCGGCCAAAAAAAAAACCAAACACCACATCAGCTTGCTTTTTGTTCTCTGTGGCATGGGCTCCTCCTAGAAACTCCTCTTTTTTGTATTTGCTCCTATGTGGATGGACTTGTGGTCTGCTGGAGTATAAACCCCATGAAAGCAGGGCATTTTTCCTGTCTTGGTCACCACTGTCCTCCCAGTGCCTGGCTCCATAAATATCAGTTGCATGCATGAATGAATGAATGGAGGAGTGAAGTGTGAGCATCCCAGACCACTCCCTGAGTCCCTGGCTGTTACGGGCAGGGTCTCTCTGAATTCCTCTAGGCTCACCGTAGGGGGAATTCGAGGGTATCTCTTGAATCAGGGAAGACTCAGACCAGCCCCCTCTCTCACTCCTCCCATCCAGTGTGCGCTCACCTGACAGGTGAAGGATAGGTGTGGGCCCAGGTCCACTCCCTGATGTTTAGTCCCCCCAAGGATTCCTCCCCACTTTCTCAGGCCTCGTAGCTGCAGGAAACCTTCGTTGGGGAGGGGGCAGGGTGGTTTCTGCTCTTGTTCCAAGTTTCAGCAGAGGGTGATGGGGCTGTGTCTCTGCTGAATCTCCCCCATACAGGAGGGCCTGAGGTCTGCAGTCAGACAGTAGGATGCAAAGGAACTTTGCAGAGACAGGAGGAGGATGGGGAGGGGGAGTGCTGGGGCTTGGGCTGAGGCTTCTGGCCTGTGTAAGAAGCATATTCTGACATTTATAAAGTGAATGTGTAGCATTTTCAGTCCGAAAAGAAAATAATGCACCTCATTTTATCAAAAGAAAAAAAAATTTTTTTGAATCTTGAAGAATTGCTTATAAAGACACATCTTGGGGGCATACCGACCTCCAGACTGGTTCAACATAGCCGTTCCTGTTCATCTTTACACTTTCAACTAAAAACTAGCCAGCGTAGTAATTTCCCCTAAGTGTTTCCAGCTGTGAGATGTCAGTTTCTAGTTTGGTTTCCAGATGCACTATTAGAGTTAATAAACTTTAAACTTGACAGTGTAAAACCTTGAAACACTGCACTGTGTTTATGAAGAAAAAAACTAAAACCATCTTTCCCTTCTGCAGCTTTTCTGACGTTTTCTGAAATGGACACACATCTTTCATTATTCTGAGGCTAAAAGTTCTTGTTCAGATTGCTTGGGGCCTGAAAAAGAGCCCTGCTGACTTTGCTTAGGGTATTTCCTATGTGGGGTAACACAGAACATCAGTCTCTGTGAAATCATTCGTATTTTGTGTTTATCCAAGTGCAGAGATAGTTTCTTGTATGAAGGTGCAAGATAACCAGTGACAGAATGCAGTAAGGTTTGCACTATAACTTAAAATTATAAAAGTAAAAATATAATACAAGTTTTCAGATTTTTTCCCCCTAAATTACTCAGATTTGATTCATAGCATATATTCTTAGGGTTTTTTGGTTTGTTTTAATGGGTTCATTACAAGGTGTATTAATTGCCAGTGGTGGGGAAATGTAAAGAAATTTCTTTATACTTAAAAGCCCTCGGTTTTCAGAAAATATTTATAAATGAATTTATTACAGAATTATCTAAATCATAGATTACTAGTTAGGCCAATCTTTTGGAAAATGATATATATTTTTACTGTTATTACTCCATAAAAGAAAATTGCCTGATATATTTACATCTCTTGCAGTAAAGCTTTCATCCTTAAATAGTTGTATGTCTATACTCTGAAGACATTTAAAATACGTTTTTATCTCTGCAGCAGAGATTGCAGAAGTGAATTCACTTGGTTTTGTTTGTTTGTTTTGAGGCCATGGGTTTTAAGAGGTAAATTATTTTGGGCACCATCATAAAAGAAAACTACCATTTGCTACATTATGGCAAAGATGTTAACATATGAAAAAGAGATACGTTTTAGAATAAATGAAAGAACATCACTGTGATTCTGGGCACTGATCTTTTGATGAAATTTTTTTTGTTTTTTTGACAAAATTCTTGTGTAAGTTTTGATACTGTAAAGTTCTGCATTGTGTATGTGTCCATCGTAGCAATGTAATCAATTATGCAATCTCAAAAAGTATTTGTTGTTTATCTGACATTCAAATTTAACTAGCATCCTGTAGTTTTATTTGCTAAATCTGGCAACCTTAAATATTGGTAACAGCAACAATAATGATAATAATAACCACAAATGTTTGTTAAATGCTTACTGAGTGCCCAGCCACCTAACGATCTGAGAAATGTTTATGCTATAATTAAGTTTAAAAAAAGAGAGAGAGAGAAAGAGAGAGAGAGAGAGACAGATAGGAAGGCAAACAATATAAAAACATTATGACCCTAGTTTTTCAGAGGCAAAATTTATTCCTTCATTCATCTACTCATTCAGCCATTATCTATTGATGCTCTAGTAAGCATCAGGTGGTAGAGTGAGCTTTGACCACATAGCACCCAAAATCACACAGCAATGCCCTAGACAAGAAAAAAAGAAGTAGAAAATGTTCAGAAAAGAAAAAAAAAGGAGGAGGAAGAAGAAGAACGAGAAAGAGGAGGAGGAGGAGATGGAGAAGAAGGAGGAGGATGAGGAGGAGAGGAGAAGGAGGAGGAGGAGATGGAGAAGGAGGAGAAGGAGAAGGAGGAGATGGAGAAGAAGGAGGAGGAGAAGGAGATGGAGAAGGAGGAGAAGGAGAAGAAGGAGGAGGATGAGGAGGAGCTGGAGAAGGAGGAGAAGGAGAAGGAGGAGATGGAGAAGAAGGAGGAGGAGAAGGAGATGGAGAAGGAGGAGAAGAAGAAGAAGGAGGAGGAGAAGGAGATGGAGAAGGAGGAGGAGGAGAAGAAGGAGGAGGATGAGGAGGAGAAGGAGAAGGAGGAGAAGGAGAAGAAGGAGGAGGAGGAGGAGGAGATGGAGAAGGAGGAGAAGGAGAAGGAGGAGAAGGAGAAGAAGGAGGAGGATGAGGAGGAGAAGGAGAAGGAGGAGATGGAGAAGAAGGAGAAGGAGAAGGAGATGGAGAAGGAGGAGAAGGAGAAGGAGGAGATGGAGAAGAAGGAGAAGGATGAGGAGGAGAAGGAGGAGATGGAGAAGAAGGAGGAGGATGAGGAAGAGATGGAGAAGGAGGAGAAAGAGAAGGAGGAGAAGGAGAAGAAGGAGGAGGAGGAGGAGGAGATGGAGAAGGAGGAGAAGGAGAAGGAGGAGAAGGAGAAGAAGGAGGAGGATGAGGAGGAGAAGGAGAAGGAGGAGATGGAGAAGAAGGAGAAGGATGAGGAGGAGAAGGAGGAGATGGAGAAGAAGGAGGAGGATGAGGAAGAGATGGAGAAGGAGGAGAAAGAGAAGGAGGAGAAGGAGAAGGAGGAGGATGAGGAGGAGAAGGAGAAGGAGGAGATGTAGAAGGAGGAGAAGGAGAAGGAGGAGAAGGAGGAGGAGAAGAAGAAGGTCTCATTTATTCTAAGGTATATTTTTCAGATTTTAACATTTTTGCCATAATTTAGTAGACAGTATTTTTCTTTTATAATGGCGCCTGTGATAATTTGCACCTTAAAATCCATAGCCTCAAAAAAATAAAAACAACAGTTGAATGAGATCTTTAATATAAACATTTGATTAATTCAAATAGATATCTTACTGTTAGGACGACAAAAGCCAGGGCATTTTAGATTGGATTTTTTTCAAGGTAAAAGGCGGCAAAAATAAAGACTACACAGAAAGACCTGATCAGGGTGACCAGAGGGAGGCCTCTCAGAGAAAGAAAGCTAGAGAAACACTGGTGAAAAATGCAATCCCAGGAAACAATTTGCAAAACAGATGGCTAGCATTTAAATAGCCTATGGTTTGCAAATAGATGGGTCTCCAGTACACTGACCACCTTGTGCTGTGTCCATGGCAACCATTCTCTTCCTCAGTTACAAGGTAACAAGTATGGAATTCGGAATTCGGCTTGGCTTTAGCGGGGCGGCGTGGGGATTGTAGGAAGGAGCCATGGGCTGAGGGTCTGCAGAGCTGAGTTTGGGCTCTCATCACAAAATGCCATGGGCTGGGTGACATTTATTTCTCACAGTTCTGGAGGCTGGGAAGTCCTGGGTCAGGTACCAGCCTGGTTGGGTTCTGGGAAAACTCTATTTT
Source organism: Eschrichtius robustus (assembly GCF_028021215.1). NCBI lineage: Eukaryota > Metazoa > Chordata > Mammalia > Artiodactyla > Eschrichtiidae > Eschrichtius > Eschrichtius robustus. The sequence goes on along the minus strand of NC_090842.1, from coordinate 68,412,354 downwards.
ACTCCCCTCTCCCAGTGTCCTCATGTGATGGAGAGAGAAATCATCTCTCCAGTGTCTCTTCTTAGAAGGGCACTAATCCCATCACGAGGGCTCCACCCACATGACCTCATCACCTCCACGAAGCCCACCTCCAAACACCATCCCACTGGGAATTAGGGTTTCAACATGTGGATTTGGGGGAACACAAGCATTCAGTCCACAGCAAGCCCGTAGCCTGCTTGATAAATGTTAACACTTGACTGTGATGGTTTTGAGTTTCACTAAGATGGAAACTGAACCAAGAAAAGACTCAATAAATGCAGATCTCACTGATTCCAACTTTCAGTTTACTGCAAAGGGGCTTAAATGGGCAGTGGTAATGTGGGGAACTCCCCACCATATGCTTTGTGGCTCAGCCATTCATTATTTCAACAAATATTTAAGGAAGGCACACTGTGTGCCATATCAGGGTTCACAACGGATTCCAAAGACTGGAAAATTCCGGTTCGCTGGGCTCCCCGGGCCCCTTCCTCAGCCCCTCCCCTTCTCCTCGTGGCTGCAGTTTCCATGGTGATGGCCTGAGCCTCTCTCTGTTGCTAAGGGCAGATCAGCAATCTTGGGAGGGAGCGGGCCACACCGGTGGATTAATCTCATTGAGAGATGGCGGTGGGCATCAGGGGAGTGGGGCGGGGGATTCAGAACAGGCTGCTACAACCACCTTTGGGTGCTTTTGAATGGGGGTCTGCGGAAGAACAAAAACACTCATGTGAGGGGGTCTGCGGTAGAACAAAAACGCGCATGTGAGAGTTTCTGCAGAGTCGGTTAGAACGCATGCGTCTCCCTCACTCCTCCAGCCATTAACAGCGTTATCCGCCCTCAGAATTCATCAGGTGGTTCAATAAATATCCATCGAGCTCTTTTGCATGCCAAGCCCTTGTCTTTGGGCAGATAATAAATGTCAGACCAACAGGCTGCTACCCTGTGCTTTGTCCCAGCAGGAGAAATGTTCACTCATCCCCAACGTCAGGTCCTTTATTGAACAAGGATGATGTGCATCTTCCAGGAGGCAGGTATCATCCTAGACTTTGGGGAAACGGCAGGGAGGAAGAGGGCCAAACCTCTGCATTGTGAGGGCTGCACTGGTGCAAGGGAGACGCACAATGAACAGAAGTATTAATATAACATCAAAGGTTGACAAGAGCTACTATATGACCCAGCAATCCCACTCCTGGGCATATACCTGGAGAAAACCATAATTCGAAAAGATACATGCACCCTGGTGTTCACTGCAGCACTATTTACAATAGCCAGGACGTGGAAGCAACCTAAGTGTCCATCGACAGATGAATGGGTAAAGAAGATGTGGTGCATACATACAATGGAATATTACTCAGCCATAAAAAAGAGCAAAATAATGCCATTTGCAGCAACATGGATGGACCTAGAGATTGTCATACTGAGTGAAGTAAGTCAGACAAAGAAAGACAAATATCATATGATATTGCTTATATGTGGAATCTAAAAAAAAGGGTACAAATGAACTTATTTACATAATAGAAGTAGAGTCATGGACATAGAAAACAAACTTATGGTTACCAGGGGGTGGGGGGAGAGGGATAAATTGGGAGATTGGGATTGACATATATGCACTACTATATATAAAATAGGTAACTAATAAGAACCTACTGTATAGCACAGGGAACTCTGCTCAATACTCTGTAATGACCTATATGGGAAAGAATCTAAAAAAGAGTGGATATGTGTATATGTGTAACTGAGTCACTTTGCTGTACACCTGAAACTAACACAACTTTGCAAATCAACTATACTCCCATAAAAATTAAAAAAAAAAAAAAAAGGCTGACGAGATCTCTGAAGGGAAGAGCTGTTTTAGATGCATGCTAAGGAAGTGGTAACATCTGAGCAGAAAGCTGAATGAGGTCAAGGAAACATGGGACTCTTTAAAAGTAGAGAGATCTAGGTAGAGGGAATGGTAAGTGCAAAGGTCCTGTGGCAGGAACATGCAAGGAGTGTGCAAGGAACTCCATGGCAGCCAGCGAGGGACACAGAGTGTTAGGAGGCGAGGTCCACATGGCAGCCAGCTTATGCAAAGCCTCATGAACACTGGGCTTTCTTAATCAATGATAACTATTGATTCTAATTGGGTTCCTACTAGGAGTCAGGCCCTGAGCTAGGTGCACCAAAACAGACAAGCTCCCTGCTTTCACGGAGCTCATGGTTATTAGGAGATTATGGATATCAATCAGATCATCAAAAGATAAATGCCTTTCTTTTTTTTAAATTAATTTTTATTGGAGTATAGTTGCTTTACAATATTGTGTTAGTTCCTGCTATACAGCAAAGTGAATCAGCCATACGTATACATATATCCACTCTTTTTTGGATTTCCTTCCCATTTAGGTCACCACAGAGTATTGAGTAGAGTTGCCTGTGCTATACAGTAGGTTCTCATTAGTTATCTATTTTATACATAGTATCAATAGTGTATATATGTCAATCCCAATCTCCCAATTCATCCCACCACCACCCCCCTTTCCCTCCTTGGTGTCCATACGTTTGTTCTCTAGTCTATGTCTCTATTTCTGCTTTGCAAATAAGTTCATTTGCACCATTTTTCTAGATTCCACATATATGCCTTAATATACGATATTTGTTTTTCTCTTCCTGACTCACTTCACTCTGTATGGCAGACTCTAGGTCCATCCACATCTCTGCAAATGACACAATTTCGTTCCTTGATAAATGCTTTTCAGGAACATCAAATAAGCATTCAGTGCCTTCTCCCTGCTTGTGGTCTCCATCCAGGGTGGGCATCCCCGGATAAATAAGCCAGTCATGGATGATGGGTGATGGGGGTGGAAGCAGACACAGTGAATATACTTTGTGGGGGGACGGTGTTGCCATCTCCTGAGCTGAAGGAGTCTCCATGGCTTCAGAGCAACGAGTGAACAGAAATGGACAATTATAGTATCTAAAATCAGCTGGGTCTTTATGATGTACCAGGTACTGTTGTAAATTCTTTACAAGAAATTCAACAAGCCTATAGGGTGGATCACATTATTATCCCTCATTTGGACATGCAGAAACTGAGGCACAGAGAGGCTGAGCAGTCTGTCCAACATTATGCCACTAGAAGGGGCAGGGTTTTTTGGGTTTTTTTTAGTTTTATTGAAGTATAGTTGATTTACAATGTTGTGTTAATTTCTGCTGTACAGCAAAGTGACTCATTTATACATATATATGTTCTTTTCCGTTATGGTTTATCCCAGGATACTGAATATAGTTCCCTGTGCTATACAATAGGCCCTTGCTGTTTATCCATCCTATATGTAATAGCTTGAATCTGCTAACCCCAAACTCCCAATCCTTCCCTCCTCCAACCCCCTTCCCCCTTGGCAACCACAAGTCTGTTCTCTCTGTCTGTGAGTCTGTTTCTGTTTCACAGATAGGGTCTTTGGGTCGTATTTTAGATTCCACATGTAAGTGATATCATACGGTATTTGTTTTTCTCTTTCCGACTTTCTTCACTTCGTATGACAATCTCTAGGTTCATCCAGGTTGTTGCAAATGGCATTATTTCCTTCTTTTTACGGCTGAGTACTATTTCACTGTGTGTATATGTGTATATATATATATATAACACATCTAGAACAGGCAGGGTTTAACGGAAGTCATCTGGCCTCCATGGCCCATGCTTTTCACCTCGTCAGGATGCTCCCGTCAACCACGTTTTAGTCCAGAACTAGAAAGCTGTGTCTACAGGGCCTGCATACAAGTTGGCACAGACCCCAGTGTTAGAAGTCTATGTGCTAAGATGATGAGGGGTTTCTTCTCCAAAGAAAGCAACTGGGGTGTGGGGGGGAGGGATACATGGTGTTGGAGGGAAAATAACCTTGATAAGTGGAAACTTCATTTTAATTTTTAAAAACTATTTTATTTATTTCTTTGGTTGCACCGGTCTTAGTGGCAGCAGACGGGCTCCTTAGTTACAGCATGCGTGTGGGATCTAGTTCCCTGACCAGGGATCGAACCCGGGCCCGCTGCATTAGGGAGTGTGGAGTCTTAACCACTGCGCCACCAGGGAAGTCCCGGAACCTTCGTTTTTAGGGAAAGTTCTCCAAAGTCACCCCATAACCTCCTATTTACCAAATTCTAGTTTATCAGATGCTGGGCTGTGTGTTTGATGCCGTGTTTTCATTATCCTACAAGGTAGGACTGATCAACATTCTGACTTTACAAATAAGAAGTTCGACTAGGAAAGGCTCAGAGAGACGGAAAAACCTGCCGAGGACGCACATTTTTTTTTTTTTAATTTTTTTAAAATTTATTTATTTATTTATGGCTGTGTTGGGTCTTCATTTCTGTGCGAGGGCTTTCTCTAGTTGCGGCAAGCGGGGTCCACTCTTCATCGCGGTGCGCGGGCCTCTCACTGTCGCGGCCTCTCTTGTTGCGGAGCACAGGCTGCAGACGCGCAGGCTCAGTAATTGTGGCTCACGGGCCCAGCCGCTCCGCGGCATGTGGGATCCTCCCAGACCAGGGCCCGAACCCGTGTCCCCTGCATTGGCAGGCAGACTCCCAACCACTGCGCCACCAGGGAAGCCCGAGGACGCACATTTTTATAGTCGTTTTTAAAATTATGGAAAATGCATATAACATACAATTTACCATCTTATCCACTTTTAAGTGTGCAGTTCAGTGGCATTAAGTACATTAATGTTGTGCATCCAGCAGCACCATCCATCCACAGAACTCTTTTCATCTTCCCAAACTGAAACTCTGTCTGCGTTAGACAAAAACTCCCCCACCCCCTCCCCCAGCCCCTGGCACCCACCATTCTACTTTCTGTCTGTGAATCTGACTATACCAGGGACCTCACGTGAGTGGAATCATGCAGTATTTGCCCTTTTGTGACTGGCTTATTTCATGCAGCATAATGTCCTCAAGGTTCACCTTTAATGTAGCACGTGTGAGAATTTCCTTCCTTTTTGAGCTGAGTAAATATTCTATTGCATGTATATACCATACTTTGTGTATGCATCCATCTACTGATGGACACTTGGGTTGCCTACACCTTTTGGATACTGTGACTAGTGCTGCTATGAACATGGATGCCCACATATCTCTTTGAGTCCCTGCTTTCAATTCTTTTGGGTACATATACCCAGAGGTGGAATTGCTGGATCATATGGTCATTCTATGTTTAATTTTTTGAGGATTCTCCACACTGTTTTCCACGGCAGCTACACCATTTTACATTCCCATCGACAGTGCTCAAGAGAAGAACACACATTTTTATTTATTCACAAATAATGAATGTGAAACTAGAGAACTCCAGGCTGGGATTTTAAACGTAAATTCGGTCTGATACAAGATTCTGGAATATTCCATCCTCTGCTGATTATCAGCTACCTCCACTTCCACCTTTTAACAGTAGTTTCCATGGCAACAGATTGAGTTTGCCAGCCCCGAGGAGGAAACAGGCTGGTGTGACTCTTGTGCAACCAGTCTGAGTGAGGGATGGCGGGGGGGGGGGGGGGTGGGGGGTGGGTAGTGGGGGTGGGGGGAGGGTGCCAGGGGAGGCTCTCAGCCTGCAGTCCACCCCCATCACTGGTGCTCCCCACATCTCTGTGCTTGTCCTTTGACACTTTGTGCAAAGGCAAGAAGGCAGTCCTGAGCCTCACAGAGTCTAGAAAACCCCACATTTTCATATTGGCTGTGGCCAGTGACATAAACATTCAGTGTCCTCGCTATATTTTCATCCGTTCTTTCACTTATTCGTTCAACAAATATTTATTGGGTATCTGCTCTGGTAAGTCAATGTGCCAGGCCCTGGTGAGAAAAACTGACATGATGTTGGAGGACAGTAGAACAGGCCACCCCAAAATATGACCGTAGGAGTTCAGGACATGCCACCCCCAATAATGGGACTTTGGTGTATTAGTTCACTGAGCTGCAGGCACTTGAAAACAGCAAATGCAGAGACAGGCTTTCTCTGAACTCCCTTATCTGCCTAAAGACAGATCCTCCAAAGGTAACTCACTTGTTAGAAATCCCCTCCCGGACGTTTCATCAACCAGGAAAGACTACTTCTTATCACAAAGAGGAGATTCGACACAGACACCACACCCAGACAAACGTCATCACAAACTATCTTGTCATACTGCTTGTCTACTCTTCTAAGGGCCCATTCATCTTTCCTGAAAATCATTCGCTCCATCCAGCCCCACTTCTCCGATTAAGATGGTATTTCAGTCCCAATTCTAGGCCACCTCAGGGAGTTATTCATTTTCCCCTGGGTATCACCCATGTTAATAAACTTCTGTTTTTCTGTTGTTAATCTTTTATTTCAGGGGTCTTTAAGTCAAGAACTTAAAGGGTGGAGAGAAAATTATTTTCCTCCCTTATTTTTTTTTCCTTGTAGAGATTAGGGTCTGCTTGGAGAGGCTTCCATCTGATAATTCATCCTACAAATATTCACTGTGGGTCCACCCTGAGCAGGACACTATGTTAGAAGAGAGAGAGAGAGACACAGCCCCTCCCGGAGATGATGAGGTGGGTGGCGGTCAATCCTCATCAGATAACCAGTGCCTCACCAGTGACACATGGACTGTTTATTCTTCATAAAAATGCATCTATGGAATGTCTTACATCTTTTTTAAAAAATAAATTAATTTTTTAAAAATTATTTTTACTTTTGGCTGTGTTGGATCCTCTTTGCTGCGCGCGGGCTTTCTCTAGTTGCGGCGAGTGGGGGCTACTCTTTGTTGCGGTGCGTGGGCTTCTCATTGCGGTGGCTTCTCTTGTTGCGGAGCACAGGCTCTAGGAGCGCAGGCTTCAGTAGTTGTGGCACGGGGGCTCAGCAGTTGTGGCTCGCGGGCTCTAGAGTGCAGGCTCAGTCGTTGTGGTGCACAGGTTTAGTTGCTGTGCGGCATGTGGGATCTTCCTGGACCTGGGCTCAAACCCGTGTCCCCTGCATTGGCAGGTGGATTCTTAACCTCTGCGCCACTAGGGAAGCCCCTGGAATGTCATACCTCTTGATTGTGGGGTTGATTACACACTTGCATACATTTGTCAAAACCCATTGGTTGTACGCTGGCAACAGCTGCATTTTGTTGTATGTAACTAATACAACAGTTAAGTTGTCTTTTTTTTAAATGGATTTTTGGGGGACTTGCCTGGCGGTCCAGTGGTTAAGACTCTGCGCTTCCACCGCAGGGGGCACGGGTTGGATCCCTGGTCCGGGAAATAAGATTATTTTGGCGTGGCGAAAAATAAATAAATAAATAAAAATTTAAAAAATAGTAACTAAAGTTTAAAAAAATAAAATAAATGCATTTTGGGACAGTGTCAAAATTTTACTATTTGGGTCTCTGTGGACTCCGAAAGAAATCACACATTTCAGAAAGCTGCTGATGTAAGCACTGTCTTCTGGCGACGAGGGTCTGTGTGCCCCGCAGCCAGAAGCAGACGGATATTGACACAGAGGTTGGGTTACCGTGTGAGATAAATAGTAATATTATGTTGTCAGGGGAAGCAAGGCTTTGGGGTGAAAAACAATAGAGAGGGAAAGGGAGGGGCCGCTCTGGTTTAGCTCTGGTGGTCATAGGCAGTGATGTTGGAGCAAAGACCCACGTGAAGGGGGGACCAAATTATGGGAGAATCTCAGGAAGACCAGAGTAAAGGTCTCAGCAGGTGAGGGGGTGGGTGGGTGTTGGGGGCTGTTCTCACTGGTACCCAGGGGAGGTTCGATTTATGTGGGTCACTGAGTGACTACAGAGAGCCTAATGCCATTCAAAGATTTTTATCACTTACATTCCCTAAAGGAAGGGGCGAGCCACGCAGGGCCACAGGGGAGGCCCCAGGGGCCAGGAGACAGAAGGCAGGAAGGAGGGGAAAGTCTAGCTAGATCCTTCACTGGGGTTTCCACGGGAAAGGCAAAGCAGTAGAGGATGAACAGCTTACGGTCGGCTAGTTTGAATAATTCCTCAGGCTTTGGGTTGTAGGGGTTGGTCTCTAGTGCCTGGTACCCAGCCCTGGGATGATTCAGGGCAGGAAACAGGGGCTTGATGTGTGAGGGTCAGGTGAAGAAGATGGTTGGGGCTATAGGCTTTGGATTTGTTGGTCTGCATATGAAAGATGCTTGTAGGCGAGATGTTATTATCTTTAGGGCTTAGGCAGCCCTTCAAGGGGCAATCTCCCCCGGGTCTGTGAGCAGCTCCCCCCGTCCCCCCCTCCGAGATGTCAAAGCATCATAAGATACAGAAGATAAAAAATATAATCAATATGGGGGGGGCAGATGGGTCAGTGGATGGATGGATGAATTGAAACGCTGACTATATAGATTTCCACCCCCACGATGAGAAGATTTTCGAAGTACAAGTAGAAATGAGGTACGTGACGCCCCCCCTCCACCACCCACTAGGTGACCCCTCGAGATACAGTTATCTCTTCATTCACAAACATTTATTAAGTTCCTATTATTTGCTGGACCACCACCATTATTAAACCACACAGAATCCTTAGCCAAATCATGGAAACTTCCAGTCTCTGAGGCTCCCCAGCTCCAGCTGCAGTTTCCATGGCAACAGCCTCAGCCAGCCACTGTCCAAGAAGCACAGGCTTGATGATCAAACTTCCAGCCAGGGTGAGGGGGAGGGGGGGACGGGAGAATTGTCATAAACTCTCCAGGCTGCTGGCTGGACAGCAGTGGTTCAGTTAAGTCCTTTATGCGCATTAAAATGAAAAAGAGTGCTGCAGAACAGTGGGGGAAACGGGGGTGGGGGGGGAGGAGGAATGGCCACTCAGTCTGGCTCAGCAGACCTTTTTTTAAAAAGATTTTTCTGATGTGGACCATTTTTAAAGTCTTTATTGAATTTGTTAACAATATTGCTTCTATTTTATGTTTTGGTTTTTTTGGCCGCAAGGCATGTGGGATCTTAGTTCCCCAACCAGGGGTTGAACCTGAACCCCCTGTACTGGAAGGCGAAGTCTTAACCACTGGACCGCCAGGGAACTCCCTCTGCAGACTTTTTAAAAGAACCGCTAATCTACCACAAGCCCCGGCAGTATGAACGTTACCTGTCCTCACCACTCACTCATTGAGTCAGTCAGCAAATACCACCTGAGTCCCACTGTGTGCCAGGCACTGTCTTAGGCATAGGGACCAAAAAGGGAAGTAAAAACAGGCACCAAATGGACTCCCCCCTGGGCCTTAGGCAATCAGAAGATTCATTCATTCAATTGCTTCCCAAAATTCATTTGTTCCTTCAACAAGTATTGAGGGTATCCACAATGGGCTAGACACGGGATTCGGGTGAGAACAGGACAAAGACCATGCCCTTCCAGAGGCTTCACTCCAGTGGGGGAAACAGGGAAAAAGTCGGTGGGTGGGAAAGATTAGGAACCAAACGAAGGTGGGAGAATTGGGATGGGGAATAACATGGCGGCAGGGGAGCAGGCTGTCTGCAGTTAAGGGATGAGGGAGGATCTAATACCTGAGCAGACGTGAAATAAGAGGGTGAGCCACATCACCCTCCGAGGTGGTGCGATTGCATTTACCTGACAATACACAGAAGGCAAAATTATAGGGACAGGAGATGGGTCAGCAGGGGTGAGAGGAGGGTGTTTAGCTGCCGAGGGGCACGAGGGAATTTCTGAAGGTGGTGAATTAATTGCGGGGGTGGTTAGAGGACTGTGTGCGTTTGTCAAAACTTGTAGAACTCTACACGGAGAAGAGTGAATTCAACTGTACGTAACGTGAAGTGAGTATAATTTTTTAAAATGTCTCTGAACGTGAAGGATCTTTGCTGGAGGAAAATAATTAGTTGCCTGAGTCTCGGCAGACTGTGCTGGAAATCACACTTCTCGTGGACACATCGGTGCTTGTAATCTGTTCCCACCGTTCATTTTCCCAGTGCACACTGAAGGAGCCCTACTGTGTGCCAAGCTCCCATCTCCACGTGAGCAGGACATGGTGGGCGAGAGTCACAAACTCTGCCTGCAAGGAACTCGGAGTCTATCCAACTCATCTTTCTTCATTCAAATATTTCCTAAGTGCCTAACAGGGGTCAGGCACGGTGATAGGCGTTAGTGAAAGAATAGAGAACAAGAAAGACTGTCTCCCTACTCCCATAGGGCTTACATTCTAGTGGGTGAGATGGACAACACACAAAAACACACTGCAATGTTGGCTGGTGATGACTGCCGTGAGGAATAATAAAGAAAGCTAAGGGGATAGAACTCAAACGGGAGTGAGCTATTTTTGATCAGATGGCCAAGGAGTACCTCTGGGGTGGTGATATTTGAACAGGATGGAAGGAAGGAAGGAAGGAAGGGAGAGGGGAGGGAGGGAGGGAGAAAGGAAGGGAGGGAGGGAGGGAGGGAGGGAGGGAGAAAGGAAGGGAGACAAAGGAATATCATTGCGGAAGGGCATTCCAGGCGAGAGAACAGAAAACAGATGCTCTGAGTCAGGAGCATGCTTGCACAGCTTAGGGACAGCAAGGAGGCCAGTGTGGCTGAAGTGAAAGGAGCAGAAGGGTAAAAATGGGGAGAAAATGGGAGAAAAGGGGCCCAGGTAACCAGGAGCCCACCTACCCATGATAACGGGGGTTGATGTTTAATTAATCCAAGAAGATCTTTCTCCTTTTGGGTGAGATAATGCTCGGGCTTGTACTCTACACAGTTTCCTAGAGTTTCCCTCTGGGGTAAGCTCCAGTGTGTTCTTTCATAGCTCGAGTACTCTGCAGCCTCTGTTAGCTGCCTTCCCTTCCTCATCGCTCTTCCCAACTCCCCTGCCAGTATTTCCCGGCACCACCACCTAAATAAACCACCTGCACGTAAAAGCACTTTCAGGGCCTGCTTTGGGGGAGACCCAAACTAAGACAGGTGTCCTTCAACACAAAAGGTGTCTCCAGATCAGCGTTGCATCTGGATACTTTTATCCACGATCCCACCTCAGGAGAGGGTGCCATCTTTTGCCCAACTGCACAGGGATGAAACCAGGGCATCAATGTTGCCTTCTCCTCCTCCACGCCCCTGCAAACACGACCAAGTCCTAAAGTTTCCTCCTGTAAGAGAGCTGCTAAATCAGGCCACTTTGCCCATCTTTTCACCTCCTCTGTTGGCTTTCCTCTCTTCCTACACGTTCTCAAAGGACAACTTGACCATTTTGCTCCCTGAAAAAAAAAAAAAAATCCATGGATTCCCTATGGTCACAGAGTAAGGATCACCCTGCACCATATCCGACAGGCGATGGTGGCCACCGAATTTCAGTGTGGATGAAATTCAGAGATGACTCCAGAGATGTGGCTATGGACCACACCCTGAAGACGCGACGGTATTCCTTTCACGGTGATGACGCAATCCTGCCTTTTACAGACAGCGAGTGGTACCTGTGCACGGGTGTGTACACATGTGCCAATTCAGTTGCGATGTGACCCAGTGAAATCCTTCTGGCTGCTTCAGAGTTACATGTGGGATGCAGCTCAGGTGTTCAGTTCAACAAACATTAATTGAGCACTTCCTGTGTGCCAAGCACAATGATAGGTGCTCACAACCACGGGCTTTGCCTTTAACAATCAGTGGGACAAGACTGGGGGCCCTAGAATTAGAAGGACATTTATTTAAGTCTGTTCAAGAGGTGCTATCTGCCTCAAAGACTGTTACCTTGATGCCTTTTTATATAGTGGAAATCAGCGTCTCCAAATCATTAGCCATGTTGAGCTGCTTCCAAGAAAACCATTAAATCCTTTCATTTATATATTCATTTATTTATTTACTTGAATTTTATTTTATTTATTTTTTATACAGCAGGTTCTTATTAGTTATCTGTTTTATACATATTAGTGTATATATGTCAATCCCAATCTCCCAGTTCATCCCACCCCCACCCCCGCCACTTTCCCCCCTTTGTGTCCATACGTTTGTTCTCTACATCTGTGTCTCTATTTCTGCCCTGCAAACCGGTTCATCTGTACCATTTTTCTAGGTTCCACGTATATGCATTAATATATGATATTTGTTTTTCTCTTTCTGACTTACTTCACTCTGTAGGACAGTCTCTAGATCCATCCACATCCCTACAAATGACCCAATTTCATTCCTTTCTATGGCTGAGTAGTATTCCATTGTATATATGTACCACATCTTCTTTATCCATTCGTCTGTCATTGGGCGTTTAGGTTGCTTCCATGACCTGGCTATTGTAAATAGTGCTGCAATGAACATTGGGGTGCATGACTCTTTTTGAATTATGGTTTTCTCTGGGTATATGCCCAGTAGTGGGATTGCTGGGTCATATGGTAGTTCTATTTTTAGTTTTTTAAGGAACCTGTTCTCCATAGCGGCTGTATCACCATTAAATCCTTTTGATTGATGGCAAAGTGTGTAGAGCTCGGGCTCCATCGGGCATTTAGCTCATGAATTAGGAGCACATTTGGAGGTGGATGTTGACCAGCTGACCCCTTGACTGCAGCTGATGAGACAGACCCACAGAAGCTGAGATAATAAGTGTAGTTACCAGTCTCTCTGTTTGTGACAATTTGTTACACAGCAAAAGATAACCGATACATCAGTTGACTGAGTGGATGAACAGTTCCTTTAAAAAGAGGCACTTTTTTGGTCCACAGTTGGGGTCACCGTTAGATAAGTGAACTGAAACAATTTGCCAAAAACTGCACTTGACTCGAATTTCAGTGGCACAAAATCTGTTTTTAGAAGCCAACGTGCTCAGCAGGAGAGGGGTGATTTCATGATTTCATTCCTTTTCCAAAGAGTTTTCTCAAAGAAAATGAACTCCAGAGACTCTGTCTTAAATGGGAATCTATTTCACAAGCTGCCTAGGCAAGGGGCGCTCTGAGGAGAACCCACGGAGAAAACCACCTCATACAGCATCGAGGCCTGGGCTGAACACTGCCGTGTGCATTACCTCTGCAAGCCCTTCTCTTCTGAGGAAGGAAGGGCAACTGTTTTACTGGGGACAAAGACCCATGTTTTAATTCATTCGTTTATTGCAAAGCAAGCATACAGTGTGAGTTCAGAGCCTGGAAAATCCCAGCCTCCAAGGCTCTCTCTGCTCCTTCACAGCCCCCTCCCCTTCTCCATGCTAGGCGCAGTTTCCACGGCAACAGCCTAAAGGTTGGGGGGCCGCTTCTGATGCAGAAACCCCATAAAGGCTTCAGAGGGGAAATACAGCTACTGATGTCAGATCATCAAACCGACCAGGATGGGGTGTGGAGAAGACTCTTAAAGCTGCAGGCCTCTCACCAGCAGTTCAAGCATATTTAAAAGGAAAAAAATTTATTGTGGTAAATATACATACAAAATTTATCGTTTTAACCATTTTTATGTATATGGACTTGTACGATTGAGTATACATTCACATTGTTGTGAAACCATCACCACCATCCATCTCCAGGACTTTTCCATCTTCCTAAACAGAAATTCTGCACTCATTCCATATTAACTCCCTACTCTCCCCTTCCCCAGCCCTGGACAACCACTGTTCTGTCCCTATAACTTTCACTCATCTAGGTACATCATATAAATGGAATTATACGATGTTTGCCCTTCTGTGACTGGCTTATTTCACTTAGCATAAGTCTTCAGTGTTTGTAGCATGCCTCAGGATTCCCTCCCGTTTTAAGGCTGAATGATATTCCATCATATGGACACACTGTATGTCACTTATCCATTTATCCTCAATAAATACATGGGTTGCTTCCATGTCTTGGCTATTGTGAATAATCCTGCTGTGAACATGGGTGTACAAATATCTCTTTGAGACCTGCTTTCAATTCTTTGGGCATATATCCTGAACGGGCATTGCTGGATCATACGGTAATTCTATGCTTAATTTTTTCGAGGAACCGCCACACTGTTTTCTACAGCAGCTGCGCCATTTTACATTCCCGCCAGTAATCGTGCATCTTTTATGCCCTTCGAATTGCTTCCTAAGTCCTTGCAGATGGGCAAAAGGATGGCTCTGGGGTTTCTGCAGACTTTCAGTTTTTAGTCGAGCAGCAGCTGCAGGTGCCAGTGGTATAAATATCATCTGTCTCCCACCATCCATTCTTCATTTGTTTAATCATTTGTCTATACGCTCATCCCCTCACGTTCTTACTGAGTGTCTACAATCTGCTAGGCACTGGAAGTAAAACGATGAGAAAAAAAGGACCCAGTCTCCATGTTCACGGAACTTAGAACACACTAATTCAGTCATTTATTCCATAAGTTCCTCCCAAGGGTCCACTCTGTGCCTGGCGCTGTGCTGAGGGCCGGAGGGTTGGGTGGTAAGCAAACCACACCATCTCTCAAGGTGATTACAGGCGTGTTGTGGGTTAGACATTAATTACACAAACCACGTCCCAACAGCAGCAAACATGGCCTCTCCTTAGTGATGCCAGACCCTGGGGAAATGGTGTAAAAGAATAACCAAGCACCAGTTCCTGGTTTCATGGAGCTTACCTTCAATAAGGGGGGGACTTAAAATAGAGAAACAATTCTGTCAGGATGCATCTGGTTCCAAGAGACAAGAAATGCAATTCAGTTTGGCTTAAACAGTGTAAGAAATGTATCAGATGTACAGACTGAAAGTGCCAGCAAGACAGCAGGCTTTGTGCAGTTTTGCATTGATGGTCACTATTTTTTAAAAAATGTTTATTGGTGTATAGTTGATTTACAATGTTGTGTTAGTTCCTGCTGTACAGCAAAGTGAGTCAGTTATACATATACATATATCCACTCTTTTTTAGATTCTTTTACCATATAGCTCACTACAGAGTATTGAGTAGGGTTCCCTGTGCTATACCCTTATTATATATTAATATAATATACATATTATATATATATATATACATAATAAGGGATATTATAAGGGATAATATTATATTATATTATAAAATTATAATATAATATTATATATCCCTTATTAGTTGTTTATTTTATATATAGTAGGGTGTATACATCAATCCCAATCTCCCAATTGATGGTCACTGTTTATTAAAGTTTGTAATAACCATGTTTTCTAGTTTTTAAATTTGATCCTTTACCACTATTTACAGTAGCCAAGACATGGAAACAACCTAAATGTCCATCAACAGATGAATGGATAAAGAAGATGTGGTTTATATATACAATGGAATATTACTCAGCCATAAAAACGAATGAAATAATGTCATTTGCAGCAACATGGATGGACCTAGAGATTATCATACCAAGTGAAGTAAGTCAGAAAGAGAAAGACAAATACCCATACGGTATCACTTATATGTGGAGTCTAAAATATGACACAGATGAACCTATGTATGAAACAGAAACAGAATCATGGACACAGAGAACAGACTGGTGGTTGCCAAGGGGAAGTAGGGGGAGGGGAGGGAAGGACTGGGAGTTTGGGATTAGCAGATGTAAAGTATTACATATAGGATGGATAAACAACAAGGTCTTACTGTATGGCACAGGGAACTATATTCAATATTCTGTAATAAACCATAATGAAAAAGAATAAAAAACTTTATATTTAGCTAATAGGCATATCTAATATTTTAATTTTTCTAAGACTTTCCATTAATTATGAAAGCGGGGAATCCCAGTACACACTACATTTAAAAATAAGTTAACTCTATATTGGTGAAAAACAGGTTATTTAAAATAATAGGGGGCTTCCCTGGTGGCGCAGTGGTTGAGAATCTGCCTGCCAATGCAGGGGACACGGGTTCGAGCCCTGGTCTGGGAAGATCCCACATGTCGCGGAGCGGCTGGGCCCGTGAGCCACAATTACTGAGCCTGCGCATCTGGAGCCTGTGCTCCGCAACAAGAGAGGCTGCGATGGTGAGAGGCCCGCGCACCGCGATGAAGAGTGGCCCCGCTTGCCGCAACTGGAGAAAGCCCTCGCACAGAAACGAAGACCCAACACAGCCATAAATAAATAAATAAAATAAATTAAAAAAAAAAAAAAAGAAATTTAGAAGAAAGTGTTAAAAAAAAACTTAAAAAAAAATAATAGGTACTACTTCAATAAAAAGCAACTTCTTTAAAGTTTTTTTAAAACAATAATAAATTTGATGCTTTGACATCTTGAGACCCTGCTGATCCTGGAGAAACTGCCCCTCCCAGGGCTGGTCAATGGCTTAAGATAGGAAATAACTGACCTGGGAGTGTGGTCTTCACATGTAAACCAAATCATCCTGAGCACCTCCAAGCACCTCCTCTATGGGGCTCTTACACTCTGGACCACTCTCCACTTGCCTAATCCCTCAGGACAGGTATCAGACAACCAGAGACAGCGTTTGTCTCTAGATCCCACTGAAATTATACACACTAGCCTATTCCAAGCCTTCTTTCCCTGCCTCACCCATTCCTTCCCCAGGGAAAGCACCATAAAGGCTCTTGCCCACATCTGTGCACCCTCTTCACCTCCTGACTGAACATGGTGCTTCCCCCTGTGGCCCTGCATGGTGTGGCACGCCCATTTCTCTTGAGATCTGTGAACTATAAACAGTCTTTTCAACGATATGTGTCTCCTGATCTGTTGACACTCCCATTTCTGAATAATAATAAAACCTATATTTTAAAAACAGAGTTCTGCTCTGGTCTCTTTCCCCTGGGACCCCAATCCTGTCTTCTTCCCAGCTTTGTCTTCTCAGGACTGTAGTCCTTCTTTAAAAGGGAACTTAGGGGAAAGAAAGGGAACTTGGGGTTCAGAGAGGGAGAAATGTTTGGGCATTTCTCCCAGACCTGTCTGCTGGGACTTTGTTATTCTTCCCTTCTTCCAGCCACAGAGCGGTTATACTTGGCTTCCCCTCCTTCTAAAACACGTCTGCTCATCCAAATAATTTTAAATATAATCCTGATCTCAAGGAAGGGACCAGCCCGTCCCCTGACTCTCTGCTTTCCACAGCATCAGCCTGGAACGTCGCTATACCTCAGCTCCCCATCTATTCAACCTTCTCATGTTTCTTAGCTGAATTCAAAAGAACTTGTTCCTTATCACCTCACACTGATCAGAATGGCCATCTCCAAAAAGTCTACAAATAATAAATGCTGGAGAGGGTGTGGAGAAAAAGGACCCTCCTACACTGTTGGTGGGAATGTAAATTGGTGCAGCCACTATGGAGAACAGTGTGGAGGTTCCTTAAAAAACTAAAAATAGAGCTACCATTTGATCCAGCAATCCCACTCCTGGGAGTATATCCAGAGAAAACCATAATCCAAAAGGATACATGCACCCCAATGTTCACAGTGGCACTATTTACAATGGCCAGGACGTGGAAGCAACCTAAATGTCCATTGACAGATGAATGGATAAAGAAGATGTGGTACATATATACAATGGAATACTACTCAGCCATAAAAAAGAATGAAATAATGCCATTTGCAGCAACATGGATGGACCTAGAAATGCTCATACTAAGTGAAGTAAACCATATAGAGAAAGACAAATATCATATGATATCGCTTATATGTGTAATCTAAAATATGACAGATGAACATATTTACAAAACAGAAACAGACTCACAGACATAGAAAACAAACTTATGGTTACCAAAGGGGAAAGGTGGGGGGGGGAGGGATAAATTAGGAGTTTGGGACTAGCAGATACACACTACTGTACTATATATAAAATAGGTAAACAACAAGGTCCTACTGTATAGCACAGGGAATTATATTCACTATCTTGTAACAAACCATAACGGAAAGGAATTTGAAAAAGAATAGATACATGTATATGTATAACTGAATCACTTTGCTGCACATCTGAATCTAGCACAACATTGTAAGTCAACTATACTTCAATTTTTAAAATATTTATTTATTTATTTTTGGCTGCATTTGGTCTTTGTTGCTGCGCGTGGGCTTTCTGTAGTTGCAGTGAGCGGGGGCTACTCTTCCTTGCGGTGCATGGGCTTATTGCGGTGGCTTCTCTTGTTGCGGAGCACGGGCTCTAGGCACGTGTGCTTCAGTAGTTGTGGCGCACGGGCTTAGTTGCTCCGTGGCATGTGGGATCTTTCCGGACCAGGGCTCGAACCCGTGTCCCCTGCCTTGGCAGGCAGATTCTTAACCATTGCGCCACCAGGGAAGTCCCTTCAATTTGAAAAAAACCCCTTCAGGTCCCATATTTGAAAAAAAATCTCGATGAACAGACACATCCTTGATGTTTCTCTCCCTTGAACCTACTTCCTCACTCTTTTTAGATCTTCAGTGTCTCTCTCACTTTTGGCCCCACAGAAAAAGACATACTGTGCCTTGTGCCTTCTCTTGTTTCCAAACGTACATTGGGCCTCTTCTCGAGTGTACATTTTCAGTTTACACTTTCGGAGTCCGTTGATTTGCCCTCTCTGCCCTGCGGAGAACACAGCAGTTCCTGGAACTGGTGTGTGTGTGCGCGTGTGTGTGTGTGTGGGGGGAACTCTGAGTGCCGGGGGCCCAGGAGAAAGCCTCTCATTCTGATGCATTCGAGGCGTCGGGTGTGGGGTTTCCAGCCTCTGGTCCTCCCAGCCCTCTCCTTCCTTCCCGCGCTGAACTTCTTACAAACAGCCAAGTCTTGTTTTTAAGGTTTGAGTCTGTCACCTCCTCCGCAACAGATTCCCGCTGAACGGAATTCCCCAAATGTGTCCAACGTGCAACTGGAAAGTATTTAGAAGACTTTGAATGCTGTGCTTTGTAACCTGATGTACATGCATGTGTACGTTCTGAGTCCTCGGCTACACTCACTCTGGCCGCTGCCTGAGCCCTCGTTTCCCCGTAATGTAGTTTTCGCCACATTGCTCCAAGAAGTTGCTCTGTCAATGCGCCAGTGACCTCCTTGCTCCTACTACATCCGAGGCCTGCTTCCCTGTCCTGCTCTCAGATCTGAGCTGCTCACTCCTTCCTTCTGTTACCCTTGGGGGGCACTAAACTCCCTCTGGCCTTTGTCTTACTTCCCCAGGTGCTCCTAGGTGTTCGGCTCCTCTACTCCACCCCTAAGTATCAGAGGGCTCCAGGGCTGGGTCCACGCCCACCTTCCCCATCTGCATTAGTCACTTACGGCTGCATAGCAAGTTACCCCAAGACGTAAAGCAGCAAGCATTTATTATGTCACCCAGTGCCAGAGTGGTTCTGGCTCAGAGTCTCTCGTGAGGTTGCTGTTAAGACGTTGAGCGTGGTTGTGGTCATTTGATGGCTTGACTGGGACTGGACAATCCACTTTCAAGGTGCTTTACGCATACTCCTGGCAGGAGGTGTGAGTTCCTCACCACGTGGGGCTCTCCAGAGGGCTCCTTGAGTGCCCGTGTGACAGGGCGATGGGTTTCCCCCAGGGCCAAGACAGAGCAAGAAGGCAGCGAGATGCCTTTTCACCCCGGCATCGGAAACCACGCGTTGACACTTCTGTAATCTGCTGCTGGCTGCACAGGTCAGCCCCAAGCATCCTGGGGGTGGGGACCACACAGGGGAGTGAGTACTGAGAGGCTGGGGACCACCTCAGGGGTTGGCTTCCACACCCCGTCTACTCTCTCATCCAGAGCTGCCTTTACAAAAACCGCCTCCAAGCTAATTTGTATCTCCAGCCTTGATTTTGCATCTGAACTCCTGCCTCCTGGACACTGGTCCGGGAATGTCAAACTGACGTCTTAAGCTAACGTGTCCCAGGACAAATCTTCAATCTCCCTTATAATCTACTCCTCACCCCCAGTCTTCCCAGCCTCTATGAAAGGTATCACTCTCCACCCCAAAGCCCAAACTCAAAACAGAAAAACACAAAATAGACGCCGTTCCTTTTTTTTTTTTTTTTTAATATTCTTTCCCACTATGGTTTATCATGTGATATTGAATATAGTTTCCTGTGCTATACAGTAAGACCTTGTTGTTTATCCATTCTCCATACATAATCGTTTGCATCTGCTAACCCCAAACTCCCAATCCTTCCCTCCCCCTTGGCAACTACAAGTCTGTCCTCTATGTCTGTGAGTCTGTTTCTGTTTCATAGATAAGCTCATTTGTGTCGTATTTTAGATTCCACATATAAGTGATATCATATGATGTTTGTCTTTCTCTGTCTGGCTTACTTCACTTAGTATGATCATCTCTAGGTCCATCCATGTTGCTTTAAATGGCATTGTTTCCTTCTTTTTTATGGCTGAGTAGTATTCCATTGTATATATGTACCACATCTTCTTTATCCATTCATCTGTCGATGGACATTTAGGTTGCTTCCATGTCTTGGTTATTGTAAGTAGTGCTGCTATGAACATAGGGGTGCATGTGTCTTTTTGAATTATGGTTTTCTCAGGATATATCCCCATGAGTGGGGTTGCTGGATCATATGGCAGCTCTATTTTTAGTTTTCTGAGGAACCTCCGTACTGTTCTCCATAGTGGCTGCACCCACTTACACGTCCACCAGCAGTGTAGGAGGCGTCCCTTTGCTGTACAGCAGAGATTGGCACATTGTAAACCAATTGTACTTCAATTAAAAAAAAAAAAAATAGAAGCCATTCCCCATTCTTCACCTTCTGTCCACACCACATATCCCCGCCAACACAAACCCTGCCGCAGTTCAACCTTCAAGACACAACAGGATTCATTCTGCTTGCATCCACCTCGAGCTGGGCGCCACCATTTCTCCCTGGATAACCGTGACATCCTGATGGCTCTGGTCCTTCCAGCTCCAGAGTAGTCTATCCTCCGTGAAGCAAGCCCCAGACCTTCTGCAGACAAGTCACGTCATGTAACCCTTCCCAACTCAGCCTCAGTCAGTGGGCCCACAACACACATAGACTGAGAAGTGCCCGCAAGGTCACTGGCATCCTGGCCCCCAACAGCTGCTCATGGCACAGCCCTCATTCCTTGGTCACCACACTCTCACCACCCTGCCTTCCTGCTGTCCCTGAAAATTTCCTCTGCCCCCTGATCTAGACTTTTGCACTTCCTCTCATAATAATTCCCTTTCCTCATAATTCCCATGGCTGGTTCCTCCTCAATCTTCACATGTCAGCTCAAAGGTCACATTCTCAAAGGCAGAGCTGGGACCAGGATGAGGTGAGCTTGAAGGAGGCACCAAAAACCTCAACAGCAAGATAAATAATATTTTAATGTAATGTTTTTCTTAAAAGATCAACGTGAATGCCAACAAAAGGAAGGAAAAAATATCAAAAATTTAAAGTCCAGTGTGTGCTGAGCCATATTGAAGCTTGAAGCAAAAGAAAATGGAAGCCCCTATACATGTGTTTTAATGTAATTTTTTAAGGATTAATTTTTCCAGAATATTGAAAAGTAGGCATGTTAAAATTGAAAAGTAGGCACGTTAAAACTCACAACATTATCTTATGTTTAAATATTTTAATTACACAAAAGAGAAAAAACTCCAGCATTTATTATAATTCTACTTTCCTGGCTTTAACAGAAGCGAACTGATCAATAATATTTTCTTTTTTTTAAAGGATGGTCTTTTATTATTATTATTATTATTATTATTATTATTATTATTATTATTATTATTATTATTATTATTATTATTTTGACCGCACCGTGTGGCATGCGGGATCTTAGTTCCCTGACCAGGGATCAAACCCGTGCCCCCTGCTTTGGAAGTGCAGAGTCTTAACCACTGGACCTCCAGGGAAGTCCCCAATAATATTTTCAAAATCTATTTCTGGAAAACAGTTTACCTTTAAAAAATATATAAAAGCATGGATAGAACAGCGTACGTTTCCTTTTGCCTCAGACTCCGATACAGCGTGGCACAAAATACGGTCAGATTGTCTCTGTATTTAAAATTTTATTATTTCATTCATCATGGATTTTTTTGCATTAATGTTTTTTCAAATATTTCAAATATTTTTTTTCCAAATTTTCAAAAATTTTTTCAAATGTTAAAATACTACTTATCTTGAAGACTATGTGTTTTGTGCTGTTACGTATTGAGTTTGCTGTGTGCCCATCATTCTTTCCTTCACTCAATCCTCACATCAACCCCGAGAGTTGTGATGTGATGGATTTCCCCCACCCCAGGAGGGCGGGCGGAGGGGGTGTCTAACTCTGCAATTAGAATGAGAGCTGACCACCCATTCTCCGCTGTGCCTCAGGGGTCTCATCTGTAAAGTGGGGAGTTAATATCACCCACCTTTGGGATATGTCATGGGAATTCAACAGGAAGCACTTAGCATGGTGCCTGGCACACGATAAGCATAAGAAATGCTCGTTACTGTATAAGGATAGTGACCATGGTGTAACCGCAGCCTTTGGCTCCATCCAAATCTAAAAATGCTGATTCTAAAGATACAAGGATTCTTCTTCTCTGTGAATAGCTCCGCCATCCAAAATATGTCCACTTCTGCCTCTCCCTTGGCCATCACGCTGATCGAGGCCCCCTGTCCTGTGCATGGCCCAGCCTCTGGCCTGGTGAAGTCACTGAGTAAACATTTGTTCTACTTTTGTGCGACTGTTTGATCTCTTTCTCCCTCTCCCAGTGGCCTCTGAGTCTAGGAGGCAGCGGTCACGTCCCCTTCTGGGCCCCGGAGAAAGCCTGGCTGAGGGTAAGTGTTCCAAACTGACGACACCAACAATATTAATAATTTTAGTAGCTAAAGGATAAATCCCAAAGCTCTTATCATCTACAAGGCTCTTCTTGATCCAACCCTTGGCCCCCACCACCTAATAGCTCTTCAGCTGCTCTGCTCTCCTGGTCCTGCCTTGAATGCACACAACGGGCCTTTGCACGTGCTGTGCCCGCTCGCTGGAACGTTCCTTTCCCGTGACTAGCTCCCTGCCTTTATCCATCTCTGTCCTCAGTCATCACAACCACTCAACACTTTCACCCCGCTCTCTTTCTCCCCTACTAACTCTCC
Organism: Eschrichtius robustus; assembly: GCF_028021215.1. Lineage (NCBI taxonomy): Eukaryota > Metazoa > Chordata > Mammalia > Artiodactyla > Eschrichtiidae > Eschrichtius > Eschrichtius robustus. The sequence continues at coordinate 68,389,532 of NC_090842.1, read as the reverse complement.
CCCCCAGCACCCCCGAGTTCTTTATCACAGCACACAAATCGCGTTTCGTTGATGGGTCTGTGTGCTCCCTTGGATTGTTAAGTGCTGGGAGGATTTTCCAGGCAGGTTGTAACACGTCGTTGTTCCCCAGGGTTTCTCAACTTTCCCTCTGCTGACATTAGGGGCTGGATAATTCTGTGTATGTGTGTGTATGTGTGTGTGTGCACGCGCGTGTGTGCGTGTGTGTGCGTGCGTGTGTGTGCATGTGTGTGCGTGCGTGTGTGCGCGCGCATGCGTGTGTGCGTGTGTGTGCGTGCGTGTGTGTGTGCGTGTGCGCGTGTGTGTGCGCGCGCGCGTGTGGCTGTCCTGTGCACTGTAGGATGCTCATTTAGCAGCATCCCAGGCCTCTATGCACTAGATGCTAATAGCACCCACCCTCCTTAAGTTGTGGTAACCAAAATATGTCCAAAGGCCCCTGTGGGAAGCAAAATCTCCCCCTGCCCCCGGTTGAAAACCACTGCTGGATCCCCATCTCCTGGAAGAGGGTCTGCCACGGCTGTTGGGGTAAAATGCATAGTTTGTGAATGAATGGATGGATGGATGGATGAACGAATGAATGAATGATTAAAGTAGATAATGCGTCATGGGCTTGCAGTTGACTTGGGACATCTAACACTCCACAAACGTCCAAGAGTGCCATTCAGTTGCGGGGAAAGATCACATCCGGGCCTCTGGGGGACGTCCCTCAGGCCTGAGCCCTCCCCACACCGGTTGGTTTTGTTGTCCACTGTTGCAGGCTGTTCTCACCTGGTGTGCAGGACAAAGGCCAGCTCAGCCTGTTGCCATGGGAACTGCACTGGGCAGGGGAGAGGAGGGGCTGCAGAATTGCCGGTACAGAGAGTGAGAGAGACGGTACAGAGAGAGAGAGAGACGGAGAGAGAGAGAGAGCCTCGGGGCGTGGAAATGTCTGGTCTCTCCAGGGAAGGGTGTGTGGGTTCAAGAACATCTTAGCGCCCTTGCCATGCAACACGAGCGTGTGGAAAGAACAAAATACGTTTGACACCTACATGCACACCCACTCTCCCTGTGCCGTGAGACAGGTTTCCTCCTTACAAGGCCATCTGCGTTTGATTCTGGGGAGACCTATGCTGCCTAGTACTCCTTGCTAAATGGATTTTGGTGAGTGTTATTCAAAGCATGAACATCTAATGGAGAAAGGAACTAATGTCATCTCCCGGTATGATGATGAAAATAAAATAGGGTGTGATAGTTAAGGACTGACTTGTGAGCACAACTGTACACTGAGGTCTCCCAGTGAAACGTGGAACCCGGAGGGGGGCGGGGCTTGGGGACCCCAACACACAGGGCACTGAGAATTCTTCGAAGATGCAAATTGTATATAGGAAAGGGCTTTCTTCTTTGGACTGCAAGCCCCCACATCACTTATTTTACTTTATTTTTCACAGAAAGCTTTTATACTTGCAGTTGTGGTTTCTTACAATGTAAGGGTACAGATTGTACATCACTTATTTTAATTAATTGCCTCGTTAACATCTCCGCGATGACCACAAGGTAGGCATGCGTGCTCTGGTGAGTTCCAGAAGCGGAATTGCTCGGTCAAAGGGCGAACATGTTTTATGGGCAGAAGACCTTAATAGACGTTTCTCCAAAGAAGACATACAGATGGCCAGTAGGCCCGTGAAAAGGTGCTCAACATCACTAATTATTAGAGAAATGCAAATCAAAACTACAATGAGGTACCACCTCACACCAGTCAGAATGGCCACCATTAAAAAATCTACAAACAATAAGTGCTGGAGAGGGTGTGGAGAAAAGGGAACCTTCCTACACTGTCAGTGGGAATGTAAATTGGTGCAGCCACTCTGGAGAACAGTATGGAGGTTCCTCAGAAAGCTAAAAATAGAATTACCATATGATCCAGCAATCCCACTGCTGGGAATATACCCGGACAATACTATAATTCAAAAAGATACATGCACCCCTATGTTCATAGCAGCACTAGTCACAATAGCCAAGATATGGAAACAACCTAAATGTCCATCGACAGATAAATGGATAAAGAAGATGTGGTACATACATACAATGGAATATTACGCAGTCATAAAATAGAATGAAATAATGCCATTTGCAGCAACATGGATGCAACTAGAGATTATCAGCATAAGTGAAGTAAGTCAGATAGAGAAAGACAAGTACCATATGATATCACATATGTGGAATCTAAAATATGGCACAAATGAACCTATCTATGAAACACAAACAGACTCACAGACATAGAGATCAGACTTGTGGTTGCCAAGGGGGAGGAGGGAAGGATTACGAGTTTGGGGTTAGTAGATACAAACTATTATCTATAGGATGGATAAACAACAAGGTCCTATTGTATACAAGGAACTATATTCAATATCCTGAGATAAATCATTTAACGGAAAAGAATATTAAAAAAAGAATGTCTATGTGTGTAAAACTGAGTCACTTTGCTGTACAGCAGAGATTGGCACAACCTTGTAAATCAACTCTACTTCAATAAAAAAAATTCTTAAAAAAGGGGTGAGGGACTTCCCTGGTGCTGCAGTGGTTAAGAATCGCCTGCCAATGCAGGGGACACGGGTTCGAGCTCTGGTCTGGGAAGATCTCACATGCCGCAGAGCAGCTAAGCCCGTGAGCCACAACTACTGAGCCCGCGTGCCACACCTACTGAAGCCTGTGCGCCTAGAGCCCGTGCTCCGCAACAAGAGAAGCCACCGCAATGAGAAGCCCATGCACTGCAACGAAGAGTAGCCCCCGCTCACCGCAACTAGAGAAAGCCCATGTGCAGCAACGAAGAGCCAATACAGCCAAAAATAAATAAATTAATTAGTTAATTTAAAAAAAGAAAAGGGTGGGGGTGAACCTATTTTAGACTTTGACACATTGCCAAAAACGCTTGCCAGGGCAGATGTGTCCACCGCCCGCACGTAGAGAGGAGCCTGCTTCCCCAGCCCAGTGTCAACCTCACACTCCCAACTTTCATCTTTGCCCACCTGGTGTGGTGGAACCGTCTCAGTTTGTCCATGGCCTCTAATTTTTGGATCACAAGTCAGGTGAGATTTTCACTAACTAACATAGGTCCAACGTTGCAATTTTTTGCTTTGTGAACACTCTTTCAGATCCTTTGTCCTGTTTCTCTATTTTCATGTTCAAATCTTACTCACCGAAACAGAATTTATATAGGAGTGATATACATTCCCTGGACTACCACGTCTGCAGCAGTGAATTTAACCTGTTGATTCCCCCCCACCCCCAATCTTTGTTAACTGTGGCGTTCCTTTGTACATAGCCATGCACACTATTTAAAAATTATTTCAAATTGTGCCAAAGTACACATAACATAAAATTTACCATCTTAACCAGTTTTAGGCACACAGTTCAGTGGCATTAAGTTCATTCACATTGCTGTGCTACCATCACCACCATCCATCTCCAGAACTCTCTTCATCTTGCAAAACTGAAACTCTGTCCCCATTAAACACTAACTCCCCATTCTTTCCTTCCTCAACCCCTTGGAATCACCATCCTATTTTCTGTCTTTATGAATTTGATTATTCTAGGTACCTCATATAATTGGAATCATACAGGATTTGTCTTTTTTCAGCTGGCTTATTTCACTGAGCATAATGTCCTCAAGGTTCGCCCATGTGGCAGCCTGTGTCAGAATTTCTTTCCTTTTTAAGGCTGAATAATATTCCACCATATGGATGGACCACATTTTGTTCATCTATTCATCCACTGATGGACACTTGGGTTGCTTCTACCTTTTGGTTACTGTGAATAATGCTGCTATGAACACGGGTGTACAAATATCTCTTTAAGACCCTGCTTTCAATTCTTTTGGGTGTATACCCAGTGGTGGAATTCTGGGATCATATGGTTATTCTGTCTGTAATTTTTTTTGAGGAATCTCTGTACTGTTTTCCATAGTGGCTGCACAGTTTTACACCTCCACCAACAGTGTGCAAGGGTTCCAACTTCTCCACTTCCTCTCCAATACTTGTCATGGTCGCTCAGTATCCGCGAGGCATTGGTTCCAGGACCTCCGCAGATACCAAACTCCGAGGATGCTGAAGTCCCTTACATTCGGCCCTCCGGTATCCATGGATTTAACCAACCGGGGATTGAATCCATCTGTGGCTGGTTAAATCTGCAGATGCCGAACCTGCGGATACAGAGGGCCAGCTGTGTTTTCTGTATTTTTTAAAGAAATATATAGTAGTGTGTATATGTCAGTCCCAATCTCCCAATTTATCCCTCCTCCGCCTTATGCCCTGGTAACCATAAGTTTGTTTTCTACATCTGTGACTCTACTTCTGTTTTGTAAATTAGTTCATTTGTACCCTTTTCTTAAGATTCCATATATAAGTGATATTGTATGATACTTGTCTTTCTGTGACTTACTTCACTCAGTATGACAATCTCTAGGTCTATTGATGTTGCTGCAAATAGCATTATTTTGTTCTTTTTATGGCTGAGTAGCACAGGGAACTCTACACAATACTCTGTAATGACCTATATGGGAAAAAAATCTAAAAAAAAAAAAAAGAGTGGATATATGTATAACTGTTTCACTTTGCTGTACACCTGAAATGAATACAACATTGTAAATCAACTATACTCCAATAAAAATTAAAAAGAAAAGAAAGAGTTACCCTCCTAATGGGTATGAGGTGGCATCTCGTTTTTATGAGGTCAGATTTACGTATCTCTCTTCTTTCATGCTTGTGTGCTTTTGTGACCGGTTAACAAGTCCTTCCCTGTCCATGATGATAAGAACATTTACACAGTCTCATGTGGAGCTGAAAAGAGGAGACCATTGGTGTACACTATGCCCACATAGAGAAAACTCTGTTCTTCCACATGGTCCTGGCTGCAGTTGCTCATAGAGGAATCTGAGCCAGAATTAAACTGAAAAGACGGTTCATATGGGAGAGACGTTTCTCCCGGAAACCCAGGGCCCTTTGGACGGAGCTCTGAGAATGTCAGCATTCAGCCTGAGTGCCAGTTAAATCAACCCACCTCAGAATTTTCCCTGATTAATGAGCTAAATGCCAGACTGGAGTCCAAGCTCTGTATATATTGCCTTCTAACTCAGGAAGGGAACGGCTTTCTCGGAAACAGTAAAACGTAGCCAGTATTCTGGAGACATTCATTCCCAAACCATAAACATATTTAAGACTAGTTGTCTGTTCTGTAGATTACATCCCTGGAGCCAGTTACAAATGAGTTTCTCTCTACTTTCCTGGAGTTAAAAAAATCTTGATTCTAATATTCTGATGGTTTCAATTCCTGTGCCCAGTGACTTTACTGGGACCTTGCAGGCATTGAGCACTTATGGCCCACGTCCAAAATTCGGTATTACGTTGAATTAACGTAAAAGATCAACAAGAATAATTATAGTGACTGGGATATAGATGTATACTACTCGCATATAATAAATGAGAACATTCTTTACGATTTTGTAAACTTGCTTTTTGTGTATGTATTTGTAAATTCATCCACAGAAACATAGTGAAATGAATCCCTGTTCTTTCTTTCGTTCTCGTTTTCTTTCTTTCTTTCCTTCTTCCTTTCTTCCTTCCTTTCTTTCTTTCTTTCCTTCTTTCTTTCTTTCTTTCTTTCTTTCTTTCTTTCTTTCTTTCTTTCTTTCTTTCTTTCTTTCTTTCTTTCTTTCTTTCTTCCTTTCTTCCTCCCTTCCTCCCTTTTCCCTCCCTCCCTCCCTTTCTTTCTTTCTTTCTTTCTTTCTTTCTTTCTTTCTTTCTTTCTTTCTTTCTTTCATCTCTCTCTTTCTTTCCCTCCCTGCTTGTCTTCCTTCCTTTATTATTTTTAAACATCTTTATTGGAGTATAATTGCTTTACAATGGTGTGTTAGTTTCTGCTGTATAGCAAAGTGAATCAGCTCTACATATACATATATCCCCACATCCCTTCCCTCTTGTGTCTCCCTCCCTCCTTCCTTATCCCACCCCTTTAGGTGGTCACAAAGCACAGAGCTGATCTCCCTATGCTATGTGGCTGCTTCCCACTAGCCATCTATTTTACATTTGGTAGTGTATATATAAGTCCATGTCACTCTCTCACTTCATCCCCCAGCTTACCCTTCCCCTTCCCCGTGTCCTCAAGTCCACTCTCTATGTCTGCATCTTTATTCCTGTCCTGCGCCTAGGTTCTTCAGAACCTTTTTTTTTTTTTCAAGATTCCATACATATGTGTTAGCATATGGTATTTGTTTTTCTCTTTCTGACTTACTTCACTCTGTATGACAGACTCTAGGTCCATCCACCTCACTACAAATAACTCAATTTTGTTTCTTTTTATGGCTGAGTAATATTCCATTGTATATATGTGCCACATCTTCTTTATCCATTCGTCTGTCGACGGACACTTAGGTTGCTTCCATGACCTGGCTATTGTAAATAGAGCTGCAACGAACATTGTGGTACATGTGTCTTTTTGAATTATAGTTTTCTCAGGGTATATGTCCAGTAGTGGTATTGCTGGGTCATATGGTAGTTCTATTTTTAGTTTTTTAAGGAACCTCCATATTTCCTTTCTTTCTTTCTCTCTCTCTCTCTCTCTCCTCCTCCTCCTCCTCCTTCTTGTAAAGGCATGCCCATTAGTGGAACAGCAGAGGACGCCTTCTAGATCATGGGAGCTCATTCCCAGAGGCAGCAGAAGCAGCAGTGAATTCCTGAGTCCGGGAGTGGCGGCATCTGTGTCCTCCCTGGGCCAGTCCTGAGGCCAGTCGTCTGAAGATGAGTCTGGCTCCAGAAACTCACCTAGGAATCTAAAGCCTCCCTGGCTTCTCTAAGATCTACCCGCTATCCCCTCAGCATCTCTCTGAACAGCTGGAGTCCATCATAGTGGTTTCTATTGCTCACTGCCAAGAATGCTGGCTGTCAAACACCGGCATCTCTTTGATCTGCTGTCCCAAGTTCCTGGGAGGCTCGCCCGGATCTTGGTCTCTGTGGGAAGTAGCAAAAGATGCTGCTTCTCTGGGAGGGTACAGCCTCGTGCCACGAGGCACAGCTTGGATTCCAAACCTCTCACTTGTCCCCTTGTGCAGTGAACAGCCTGCCCAGCCGTACGCTGAAGCCCTGTGGCCACACTTTCCAATCTTTAGCAAGGCAAGTAAAAGCTTCTGACTTGCCCTGCTGCAAACACCTAGCTTGCGTGTACTGAGCGCTTCCTGTATGCTAGCCATAAACTCGCACGTGAAATTTAGTCTCAGGTCCCTCTGGGAGTCAGGAGTTCCTGTTGCCTCTGTTTCTGTTATAACCCCTGTTCACATAGATCAATGATATTATCTATATTGATACTTACAGTGGCTCATTAATAAAACCCAATGGGCTTTCCATGGCTTCAAGGGCCCTCTTGACCAGATGAGGAACGGAGACTCCAGCGATGACACAGGAAGGACATGATGGGTGAGCACTAAGCAAATCTGAGTCCAGAGTCCCCATATTTGACCAGACGCCAGACGACCTCCTGTCTTCCTCTCTGAGCCTCAGGGACTTCATCTGTCAACTGGGAGGGGAAGTCCCACTCACCTTTGTGGAGTGCTAAGGGGAGTGAATGGAGGGCATACAGCAGGTGCCTAGCTTAGCACAACCAGCCAATCGGGTTAAGTATTTTGTTACCACTATTACCATCACGGTCACCACCTTTGGTCCCTTCCCAACTGTGGTACAGACAGCTCTACACGATGCACTTGTCCCGTCCCATCCCAAATCCATCCCTGATGCCTCTCTCTGTGGCCATCTCCACGCCACAGTCTTTGTTTTTTGTTATTCTTTGGGGGTTTTTTTTGGGGTGCGCCCTGCAGCTTCCGGGATCTTGCCTGACCAGGGATCGAACCCAGGGCCCTGGAAGTGAGAGCGCTGAGTCCTAACCACTGGACCTCCAGGGAATTCCCTCCACACCGCCGTCTTGCTCTTGTCCTGTTCACCTCCAGGTGTCTGGCATCCAGTGCTGCGGCCACGCAGCACAGAACGGTCACCGAGTAAACGATCCGTCCTTCTGAGGTTCCTCTGTGCGTTCATCCGTGTGGTCCCCCTCCCTCCCAGGGGCCCCTGAGCCATGCGGACGCCTACCATCTCTGAGTCATGGATGGACACCATGGATGCAAATAACACCGTCTATACCAAAACATACCGTCCAAAGCGCTTTCCATCTCTTGACACACCCACACTACTATATAGAAAATAGATAACTAATACGGACCTACTTATTAGGCACAGGGAACTCTACTCAGTACTCTGGAATGACCTATATGGGAAAAGAATCTGAAAAAGAATGGATATATGTATATGTATAACTGACTCACTTTGCTGTACAGCAGAAACTAACACAACAGTGTAAATCAACTATACTCCAATAAAAATTTTTAAAAAATAGAGAAATAAGTTGAGATGAAGGATAGGTTTACTTAATTTCTTTTTTTTTTTTAATTTTTATTTATTTATTTATTTATTTATTTATTTATGGCTGTGTTGGGTCTTCGTTTCCGTGTGAGGGCTTTCTCTAGTTGCGGCAAGCCGGGGGCCACTCTTCATCGCGGTGCGTGGGCCTCTTCACTATCGCGGCCTCTCTTGTTGCGGAGCACAGGCTCCAGACGCGCTGGCTCAGTAATTGTGGCTCACGAGCCTAGTTGCTCCGCGGCATGTGGGATCTTCCCAGACCGGGGCTCGAACCCGTGTCCCCTGCACTGGCAGGCAGACTCTCAACCACTGCGCCACCAGGGAAGCCCTACTTAATTTCTTATAAAATTTCCAGTACCAATTAAATTGTAAGAACATATGTATTAAGTTAATGTAAGTGGAATCAAAGTTTTATGAACGGACTTTCAAGAAGAAAAATCGCAAAAAAACCCAAAGCGCTTTCCATCTCGACCTGAGCTTGCCCCACCCGTGTCTTCCTCTCTCGTGCTCTGTCCTCTCACACGGCTCAGGGGCTCCCGGATTCCCCTGCAAAATCCCTGTAAGGCCTGCCTCCAGGCCCCTGCTCTAGCTGCTCTGCCCTCACACTTTGTCTGCTCCCTCCGCTTATACGTCTGCAACATGCCCACCCCCTCCCGGGTCCTCTTGCTAAAACAGCTGCCCCCAGTCACCCCCTATCCAACCACCCCTTTACTTCTTCTTCATGCTCTTGTCACAACGTGATCTTAAGTGCCCTACTCTTCACCGCTGGTAACCCAACTACAACAAAAGCTCCAAGAAAGATTTGTGGTTGTTGTTAAAAGGCACTGAATGCATTTTTTATTTTATTTTTATTTTTGTAAATTAAATTTTATTGGAGTAGAGTTGCTTTACAATGTTGCGTTAGTGTCAGGTGTACAGCAAAGTGAGTCACATACATATACATATATCCACTCTTTATTAGATTCTTTTCCCATATAGGTCATTACAGAGTATTGAGTAGAGTTCCCTGTGCTGTACAGTAGGTCCTTATTCATTATCTATTTTATGTATTGTGTGTATCTGTCAATCCCAAGGAAGAGATTTTTGACTGTTTCTGTTGCATCCACACCCCTGGTCTGTTACCCAGCACAGAGCGAGCCCTCGGTACCTATTTGTCAGATGATTAAATGCATGTGTCGGATGAATGGGTGCCTCAGACATTAGGGTCTTGGGCAGACACCGCTTGTTTTTTCCTACCATTGCATCCCCGGCTTCAGGGAAAGCGGCCGCCACAGTGGGCTTCGACCAATATGTTGAATGTTGAAAAGCTAAGAACAATATCCCCGGCGCTTGCAGGACGTTTGTGAGTCATATAAGGACTGCAGAGACCCAAAGAGCCAGCTTCCTTTTCTTCCGCCGTGACCCCCGTCTAAGGATGCGGGTAAATGTACACGAAAGACGGGCCTGACCCGGAGGCGAAGGGGAGGAGGGGCTGCAGGTGTCAGTCCTCCCCTGCCCCGTACCCCCCCTCTCCCAACCGGGGCTTCGTCTTTGTCATCGGTTTTCCCTCAAGAGCTGTCACCTGATGTGTGGGGCAGAGGCAGGCTCAGGCCGTTGCCATGGAAACTGTAGCCTGATCCGGCGTTGGAAGAGAGGGGAGGGGGCCGGGGAGACGCAGCTGGAAATTTCCAGTTCTGAAGTTAGCCGGTGTGGGGATCCAAAAGCCCGGCTAGCACGAGGCAGGTGCTTCTTTTTTCTTTTTCTTTTTTAAAAAATTTATATTGGAGTAGAGTTGATTTACATTGTTGTATTAGTGTCAGGTTACATCACAGAGGATTGAGCAGAGTTCCCTGTGCTAGACAGTAGGTCCTTGTTAGTTATCTGTTTTATATAGAGTAGTGTGTGTGTGTGTGTCATGCTTCTTCAAAGTCTGCTGTGGCAGTGATGGGCTCTGCACCCCCTCCCCAAGTCTATCAGAACCAGGATTTGCTCCTCGTTGCCCTGTGTTCTGAGCACAACCACACACGTGCGGCCCACTTTCCAAGAGGACTCCTGTCCTCAAAGTAACGCCAGCTAAAAGCGGCGAACAAAGAGAGAGGAGAGAAAACATTTTGGAGGATGTGAGGGCAGCAAAGAAGTGGAACAGGGAGGAGGAGAGACCGGGTGGGGGGGTCTTACATCAACGAATCATTCAGCCGCGTGTGCCCATTTTCTCTTGCTTGCTTTCCAACTGCTCATTATACTCGATGGGGTCAACGGACCTCAGTCAATGCGCCCATTCTCCTGCTGGTGGACATTTAGGTCGTATTCGTTTTTTCTTTTTTCCCCTTGCTATGACAAGCACCGCTGGAGGTCTCCAGGGCCCACAGCAGTGCCTGGTACGTGGTCTCTGCTCGATAAACGTTTGTCAGATGAGCGAGTGTCACAGTGAACTGGTCTCCTTCCACACGTGTGAGAGTTCTAGGGCACAGACCTCAAAGTGGATTTTCTGAGTGGTAGGAGAACGCACATCACCAGCTCTTCTACATATTGTCAAACTGCTCTCCAAGATGGCCTTGGACTTATGTAGAAAAAAATTTTTTTAATTGTGGTTGATTTACAGTGTTGTGTTAGTTTCTGCTGTACAGCAAAGGGATTCAGTTATACATATATATACATTGCTTTTCATATTCTTTTCCATGATAGTTTATCCCAGGAAATTGACTATAGTTCCCTGTGCTATACAGTAGGACCTTATTGTTTATTCATTCTATGTGTAATAGTTTGCACCTGCTAATCCCAGACTTTCCGACAATAGACACATTTTCCGCTGTCCTTCATTCCCTGATGCAGTGTCTGGCACACCACAGGTGTTCAAGAGATGTTTCTAGGAGGTGAATACGTGGGCGGGTGGGTTATATTGGCTCACATTTAGATAATGATGCGTATACAGGTATTTAATCCAGCTCTTGTTTACGTAACATGGAATGGTAACATTCAATAGCCTTCAAAACACAGTTTCTTCATCACGCAAAAAATTTGTCTTTGGGCTCTTAAGATTCTGCTGCTATGGCACTTTTTACATGCCACACATACTATGACTTTTCCATCAGTCACTCCCCCAGCAAGACTGCCCTGAGCACCGTGTGGGTGTGGGTACTTTTGTGAGTGTCTGCAGGGGGGAGATTCCCAGGGGTGGATTTGCTGGGTCAAAGGGCATGCACATAACTAAACCTGGATGCCTTCTGCCAAAAGAACTTGCCAGAAAGTTTATAACAAATTGCATTCTCCCCACTAGCCTGGGAAGGCATCCATTTTTCATGCAATCACCAACTCTCCTTGTCTATATTTTCATCTTCGTCCACCTTACAAATGGAAAAAGGACTTGCCAGTTTGGTTTTCATGTCCTTTTTTGTTTTTTTTTTCTTGGAGTACAAAGATTGGAATGCCATTTTGTAATTTTTTTTTTTTTTAACATTTCAATTTTCTCCTTTAAAGCCTTTCTGTCCATTTTGAAGTCCTGTATTTTGAAGTTCATTTTCTCCCATGTTTTTAATTCATTTCTTGTAAATACAATTGACATGGGAAAGATGTAATTTCTTTGATTCTCATTGGGTTGCAAGTAGTTTTACCCACTTTGTCACTTTATTTTGGCTTATATTATTTTTGATTTCTTCTGTACCTACTTTTTCAGCTCGTTTGGAGTCAGATTAATTTATCTTTTTCTTTCTGTGGTTGTAAGCTCTAGCGTTGTGTTTACCGAGCCTTTTCTCCACTCAAATTATAAAAAATATTCACTCAAGCTTTCTGCTGGTGAGCAGAAAATTGAAGGCCACCAGCTCTCTCCCTGCCCAAATGTTGCCCTCCTGCTTCCTACTCAGACAAATTCTAGGGTACTCAGCATCCAGCCAACTGCCCCTCCATCCAAGAAAGTAAAGTTAATGCTATGCCATCATGTTAAATGAATAAAGGCACCAGAATCCAATTTTTGAGCTGAACAGAATCCATTCATCTGTTCATTTGTTCATATTCTAAAAATGTTTGAAGGTCCTGCTAAGTGCCAGGCATTCTGGGCAGGGATTTTGACGTTCTTTCTTTATGATGTATTCCCTACGCCTCCCATGACCCCTGCCTGGCATGCGGTGGTCCTTCCATAAACTTTTGCTAAATGAACCTAAAAAAGTCTTGTTTGAAGGAACGAATGTCGCTGGCAGCTCGGCTCTCAGACCAAAGAGCGTGCCTTTCCCAGTGTTTGTTTGTTTTTTGTTTTTTCTCATCCCACCAGCTCCCAGAACAGTTGATCCATATTTGTTGAATAAATGAATACATAAATGAGCAAAGAAGAAACGATAGCTGATGTCACTGGTGCTTAAACGACGTGTGTGATTTCTCACCGGGTCCACGGGCAGGCCCTCACAGGCAAATTGGTGATCTTTTTGCAAAGCTCCCATTCAAGGATGTATTTTAAGGGGCACAGAGGTCCTGCACAGGCCACTGCAGGAGGCCTGCGGGTTGAGCCTTCCCATCCCCCAAGCTGCCCCTTCCCTTTGAGAGCAATTACCTGTTGGAGAAGGAGGCAGGCTCAGGCTGTTGCCATGGAAACTGCAGCTGGAACAGGGGAAGGAGGGGGCTGGGGACCGCACCACCACTGAGACTGGAATTTTCCAGGGTTTGATGTCAGAGTGTGTGTGTGGTGGTGATGGTGGGGGTGTTCAAAATGCCAGGCGAGCATACCTTAGGTGCATAATAAATGTTTGTCAAAAGAATGAATGATGTGCCCCTCCTGCCCCTACCTGAGTCCACAGATGTCTGGGGAAAGTTGTCTCCCCTCTGCAGGGTAGAAATCTGTGTGTTTATGTGTGATTGCCCTGTGGTCTGTTCACTGAATGGTGATGGGAACTCAAAATGCTAACTCAAAGCTGTAAACCATTGGGGACTTCCCTGGTGGTCCAGTGGTTAAGACTCTGCTCTCCCCAATGCAGGGGGCATGGGTTCGAGCCCTGGTCAGGGAACTAGATCCCACAGGGTGCGGCCAAAAAAAAAAAAAAAAAAAGCTGTAACCCCCACCCCCACTCCCCGGGAAAGAAGGGCTTTGGGGCAGCTGTAGGATCAAACACATGTGGCCGGGAGGTGTGGCTGGCTGAAGGGTGGGCTGTCGGATTAGTGTAACTTGCTTTCACCAGCTGAGATGTATCAATATCTAGATGGATACACTACCTCATTCTTCAATCTGCTACATCGTATTCTGCTGTAGGGATGAACCACAATTTATTGATCCACACTCCTATCGGTAGACATTTAATTTTCACTACAAAGACTATAAATAGCCCCCTTCCTAGGACAGTGCTTGGTACACAAATGGCATTGAATAAATATTGCAATGGGTACTCTTGTACTTGAGCGGGGGACAGGGGCAAGTTCCCCCCTTCCTTGGAGCATCTATCCAGAAGCCGAATGGCTGGGCTACAGAGTGGCTTCCTCAACCTCAACACAGTTTACATTTTGGGCAAGTTACTCTTTTTGGGGGGGGGTGGGTGGGAGGCTGTCCTGTGTATTGTAGGATGTTTAGCAGCAACCCTGGTCTCTATTCACTGTATACCATAGCACCCCTTCCCCCCGGTTGTGACAATCAAAAATGTCTCTAAGCCTTGCCGAATACCCCCTTGGGTAGAAGAGGCAAAAATCACCCCCCCCCCACCCAGAGAACAAATGGCTACAGAGAAAGCACATTTCCAGCTTTTCCAGACACTGACAAATCGCTCTTCTACCTCTTTTGTACTTTTTTCTACCTGTTCTCCTACTTAACTGAAATTCTTTGTGGGAAGGGACCTTGCCTGGGTTTGTTCTGCTGGAGCAGACCCTGCTGGTGTATTCTTTTTCAGTTTTGATGAAGACCCAGTCCCCAGATGGGGAACTGCTCCATCAGAGGGCGTTTAAACATTTTTTTAAAATTCATTTTATTGAAGGATAGTTGATTTACAATGTTGTGTTAATTTCTGCTGTACAGCAAAGTGACTCAGTTATACATACATACATATATATATATTCTTTTTCATATTCTTTTCCATTATGGTTTATCACAAGATATTGAATATAGGTCCCTGAGCTATACAGTAGGACCTTGTTGTTTATCAATTCTACATATAATAGTTTGCATCTGCCAATCCCAAACTCCCAATCCTTCCCTCCCCCTCCCCACTCTCCCTTGGCAACCACTAGTCTGTTCTCTAAGTCTGTGAGTCCGTTTCTGTTTCATAGATAGGTTCATTTGTGTCATAATTTTAGATTCCACATATAAGTGATATCATACGGTATTTGTTTTTCTCTGTCTGACTTATTTCACTAAGCATAATATTCTCTAGGTCCATCCATGTTGCTGCAAATGGCATTATTTCATTCTTTATGGCTGAGTAATATTCCATTGTATATATGTATCTTTTTTTTTTTTTTTAACTTTACTTATTTATTTATTTTTGGCTGCATGGGGTCTTCATTGCAGTGTGCGGGCTTCTCATTGCGGTGGCTTCTCTTGCTGCGGAGCACGAGCTCTAGGTACGTGGGCTTCAGTAGTTGTGGCTCATGGGCTTAGTTGCTCTGCGGCATGTGGGATCTTCCCGGACCAGGGCTCGAACCCAGGTCCCCTGCATTGGCAGGAGGATTCTTAACCACTGCACCACCAGGGAAGTTCCACCACTTCTTCTTTATCCATTCCTCTGTTGATGGATATTTAGGTTATTTCCACATCCTGGCTATTGTAAATAGTGCTGCAATGAACATTGGGGTGCATGCATCTTTTCGAATTACAGTTTTCTCCGGATATATGAAAGTGCATTCAAACTTATTGCTAAAATATGGATCAGAAATGTAGCACCAACCTACACTTTCACACCAGCCTGTGAATGCACCCGTTGCCCCATGCCATGCCCTTACCCTCCCCACATACTAATTTTCTTCCATCTGTTTCTGTCTGAATTGTGGAAAGTGACATGTTTTGATTTTTTGTCAGACTTTTAAGTGGAATATCTTTTCACAGCTCTTCATAATCTGAATTTTCTCTTGTACTAAGCAGCTTCTTCCTAATCTTTTTATTTTTTTGCTCCATGAGGCTTGTGGGATTTTAGTTCCCCAACCAGGGATCGAACCTGGGGCCTCAGCAGTGAGAGTACGGAGTCCTAACCATTGGACTGCCAGGGAATTCGACTCTTCCCAACCTCTTTTGGTCTTCATTTTTGTCTTCTGGACCTGTCTGTAGTCTTTGTATATTCATCGCATAATTTTTGACTATGTTGCATCTGTTTCTGGCAGCTTCTCTGTTCAATTTTTGTGTGTGTGTAGTATGTTCTCCCCAGTTACCTATATGTTTGTTCAATATATACAGAGTCATATTTACCCATCTCTTCTTTTATGTGTACTGGTTGTTGCCCTGTTCCTTAGGGAGCTGTTTCATACCACACGCTTATTAAAATATTCTCCCTGTTTGCCTTGTGGTGAGCAGACAGTTCCGGGCTCTGGTGGCTGCAGAAGAGTTTGGGGCTCAACACGAATAGAAAAGAGGATTCAGGGGCTTCCCTGGTGGCGCAGTGGTTGGGAGTCCGCCTGCCAATGCAGGGGACACGGGTTCGAGCCCTGGTCTGGGAAGATCCCACGTGCCGCGGAGCAACTGGGCCTGTGAGCCACAATTACTGAGCCTGAGCGTCTGGAGCCTGTGCTCCGCAACGGGAGAGGCCGCAATAGTGAGAGGCCCGCGCACCGCGATGAAGATTGGCCCCCGCTCGCCGCAACTGGAGAAAGCCCTCGCACAGAAACGAAGACCCAACACAGCCATAAATAAATAAGTAAAATTTAAAAAAAAAAAAAATTTTAAAAGAATCAGAGCCTCTGTCCAAAGTGGCCCTGAATGATTTTGAAAAAAAAAAAAAAAAGAAAGAAAAGAGGATTCAGGTGGTTAATGTTTAGCTGTTGTACAGGGTGTGGACCGAAAGCAGCCGAAGACTGTGCCTTGGGGCAGTTGGAAAACAGCAAATGAGTCTACATGTTTACAGATGGTGAGTCCTGACCCTGAGATGGGTCACGCTGAAATGTGTCTGGATGGGTAGGAACTGTCCAGCAGGATAAAACCCAAGTGTGTCCACACTCTAGGAGGAGAAGATGCAGTGCCCACCAGGAGGAAAGGTCAACCCAGAGAGAACTGGGCTGAGAGCGAGTGGACAATGTCACCTCCCCGTCATCTCTGAGCAACTGTCTTGGGAAGGAAGGCGAGTTCAGACAGGATTTCGCTGCTCAAACAAGGGCCCAGGTACCAGTGCCACTGGGCCATTGCCATCACCGGTGAGGCGACCAACCACCCCGGTTTGCCTGGGGCCAGCGGGTTCCCTGGGATCCAGCCAAGACTGAGGGCCCCAGCCAACCAGTAAGGTTGAGCACTTTTTTATTTTTTTTGTTTATTTATTTATTTATTGGCTATGCCGCGTGGCTTGTGGGATCATAGTTCCCCAACCAGGTGTCGAACCGGGGCTCTCCACAGTGAAAGTGCAGAGTCTTAACCACTGGACCCCAGGGAAGTCCCCAAGCACTTTTTTTTAAACTTAATTTTTTATTTTATATTGGAGTATAGTTGATGTACAATGTTGTGTTAGTTTCAGGTGTACAGCAAAGTGATTCAGTTATATATATATATATATATATATATTCTTTCTCAGATTCTTTTCCCATATAGGTCATTAGAGAGCACTGAGTAGAGCTCCCTGTGCTATCTATTTTCTATATAGTAGTGTGTGTATGTTCATTCCAAGCTCCTAATTTATCACTCCCACGCCACCCACGTTTCCCCTTTGGTAACCCTAAGTTTGTTTTCAAAGTAAGGTCAAGCACTCTTAACCCCCAGGAACTTGTTAGAAATGCATAATAATGGGCACCCATCCAAGACTTACTCAATCAGCTCCCGCCCGGGGATTTGAATGCACCTTGAAATTTGAGAAGCTCTGCTTTGGGTTAGGCAGAGCTGAGAAGGAGCGAGCAGGCTGGTGGGACCAAGCCTCACCGGGCAGCATCCTGCCTCACCCTCAGCTCTGTCCATCCCCGACCCCCCACCCTCACCACCCAGTAGGAGGACGGAGGGACCTGGGGCTGCCTCGGCCCTCTCCCGGGTGTACTAACCGTGCCTCTTCTTTCTACATTCTGATGCTTGGGCATCTTGGGGTCCTTCTAACCCCAAAGAGATGGCCTCTGTCAGCGTTGGCCAGTTCCTAGAGAGTGCAAACTACTGGCCTGGGAGTGTACCTTTTATATGCAAAGCGACCCACCCAGAGCCCTCACCCACTACCTCCTGTCAGGCTCACACACTCCAGCCACCATCCACCTGCCCCATCTCCCCAGGGCACGTACCCAACAACCAGGAGGAGCGCCTACGCTCCAGAACCCGCTGAAATGATGCAAACCAGCCCATCCGGAGTCATCTCACCCTGCCTTGTCCATTCCTCCCCATGAAGCCACACTCAAGGCTTTGCCCACCGTCGCCCCTCACTCCCTCTGCCTCCTGCTGGACACTGGTGCTTCCCGTGTGGCCCTGCGTCGTGTGCGGGCTGTGCCCCCTCCTCTTGGGAATTGTAACAGATAATCTTATTTATTTTTTTGCCACACCGAGAGGCTTGCAGGATCTTAGTTCCCCAACCAGGGATTGAACCTGGGGCCACGGCAGTGAAAGTGCCGAGTTCTAACCACTAGACCACCAGGGAAGTCCCCAGTTATCTTTTCGATGGCAGTCATCTCCTGGTCTGCTGGCTTGGCCATACTTGAATAATAATAAGTCTGTATTTTAAGACAGTGGGTCACCGCAGAGCTGGGCTGGCTCACTTATCCTGCAGGGTCTGGCATGGCTCAGGGACACCCAGGAAGCAAAAGATCAGCCTAAGTACAGATGAGGATGAGAAGCGTGGAGACTGGGAGAACAGTGGGGACGTGGGTCTTGTCCACAGAAGAGATGATGGGGGTGCTGATGAGGGTGGAAAGAAGACCACCTGGTGAGGGCAGTGGGAGGGAGGTGCTCAGGCCATATGAGTCTTTTTTTCCTGCTAACAGGTCCCTGCCCCTTCGTGTACATGTACTTGTAATTCTTATCTCACACGCAGGACCTGTGAGAACCATGAACACCTCTATCTATTCTGTCTCTCATTCTTCTTCTTTTTTTAAAATATTTATTTATTTGGCTGTGACGGGTCTTAGTTGTGGCTCTCGGGATCTTTGTTGCGGCATGCAGGATCTAGTTCCCTGACCAGGGATTGAACCCGTGTCCCCCGCATTGGGAGTGCGGAGTCTTAGCCACTGGACCACCAGGGACGTCCCCTGTCTCTCATTCTGAGCATGAGGCCTTGGGGGCCTCCTTGCCAGACATGGAAACCCCGTCAATCCCTATGTCTCGCCGTGTCTGCCTGCAGAACACTCCGTGTATCCTTGCCGACCATCTCTTTCTCATCTCCTGCAATAACCTCCTTGTGGTCCTGCTTCCTTCCCCAAGTTAAAAACGGCCTGGCCCCTCTCTGAGTCGTGCTGCTGGTGCTTTTAAGATGAGCCCCCACCCCATAGCGAGGCCTACAGCAAATGAGAGCTTCAGAATTTTCCTAGAGGAGGGGCCAGCGGGAGGCGGGCTTGCTGGGAGAAGGTTAGCAGGGTTTCTCTGGCAGGCTCGTTCACAAAGAGTTCTAAACCCTAAAACGCCAGGCGCTGCCATGCCCACGAATGTGTGTGCGTGTGGAGATGTGGCGGTGCGTGTGCGCTGACATGTACGCTGTGTCAGGGCACAAATTAACAGACGGACACGCTTCACGTTGCTTGAGCGTGCTTGGGATGCACTGCAGAATCCAGGTAGTATTTATTTATTTATTGAGCATTTACTGTGCACCAGATCTGTGACAGCCCTTCAGGATAAAACACCCATATGTTTACTTAGATTTGTGCATGTAGGATTATCAGCCTTTCCTACAAATTGAGAAAAACTTGGTAAACACAGGATTTAAGCCTGCTATCTCCCAAAGAGCTGGTTGATATATAACCTGTGTTTGCATAGAGGGACGTTGTTAATTTTGTTTAGTGGAGCTAATGGCATTGTATTTATACAAAAGATGGTTCCTGTTATCTGAGGGTGCATGCTGACCTGTCCAGGGATAAAGGGCCTGGAAGTCTGAAATTTACTTGAAAATAGATCTGTCTGCCCCAGCCCCCCTGTAAATGAGACATAAACAGACAGGCAGACGAACATAACAAGTGAAGCAATTATTGAACGCATGGTGGATATCTTGCTCTTCACGGTAGTGTTCTTTCCTTTTCTCTATGATTAAAACTTTGGAACAGTTACAAGAGGAGTGATTATAAAAAAAAAAAAAAAACTATGTATGCTTTAGAAATGGATATCTCCAGAGTAGCATCTACAGTGTGCTTCTTTGGGGAAAGAAATTCTCTCCTTCCTTATATAGATGAGAAAAAAATATATTTATGTCATGTGTATATTTATATATATTTTATATTTAAGATATATGTGTTTATATAGAAATATATATGTATAAGAGATATATGTTTATAAAGAAATAGAAATAGAGGACTTCCCTGGAGGTCCAGTGGTTAAGACTCTGCACTTCCACTGCAGGGGCCGTGGGTTCGATCCCTGGTCGGGGAACTAAGATCTCACATGCTGCATGGCGCGTCCAAAAAACCCCCCCAAAAAACAAACAAAAAAAAACCCAAAAACCAAAACATAGAAATAGAAATATATATATATATTTGGCACTACAGCCAGGAATTAATCTCACAGATCAGGGACCATTCCAAGATTGCTGTGTGAGGTTTCATCTGGTCCCTGGACACTCTAAAACCTTCTCCCCAGTGGTAAAGATTCCCATTTTCCATTCCCACTTTTTTTTGTTTTTTTGGCTGCATAGAGCAGCATGTGGGATCTTAGTTCCCCGACCAGGGATCGAAAGCGCGGAGTCTTAACCACTGGACCACCAGGGAAGTCCCTCCATTCTCGCTTTCCATGTCAGCCCCCTCTCTGCTCTCCTGACCACATCCCTGCCACCATGCTGGCCCAAGCGTCCATGGCCAGACTCCTGGGTGGCTGTCACAGCCTCCCCCTCCTCCCTCCCGGGGTGAATCATGCAGCATTTCTCTGTTCCTCGGCCTCCACACTCCCTCCTCCACCGATCAGCCAGAGAGTGACCTTTCTGACAGACGGCTCGTCAATACTGTACACACCAAGGCCATAATATGTCTGCTTTGGTCTTCCCACTAATCCAGTTCAAAGGATTGATTCTTCATTACTGCAGCCCAAGTGCACAAAGATGTAGACAGAAGGGGATGGTCACAGCATGTTGGTGAGATGGAATAATTAGAAACAAGAGCTTAACATACAAGAACGGCATATCAGATGAGAACTTAGCACTGTGGTGATCAAGAGAAAATAACGAATCCCTTTCCTTCTGAAAATGCCATCAAAATCCTGAAGAAATATTTCACATCATGGAGACATCCTCATCAGTGAAAAAAAACGGATGATAAACTGCAAAACTATAGATAGCCTCAATTTCTATTTTTTTGGTCGTGCTGTGCGGGCTGCGGGACCTTAGTTCCCCGACCAGGGATCAAACCCGTGCCCCTTGCATTGGGAGCTCGGAGTCTTAACCACTGGACTGCCAGGGAAGTCCCAACAGCCTCAATTTCAGGCAAAATACTGTGCCCGTCTGTGCATGGAAATGACTAAACAGAAACACAAAACAACAAATAAATAGGGATTATGGCTGAGCCATCCGGCTGGGAATAAAATTCAGGTACAAGCAAATCACGAGGACCTTGCATCCCCTTTGACCCAGTAACTGGACTTGCAGAAGTTCTTTCTAGGGAATTAATGAGGCACACAGAGACAGATCTGAATGGAGGTTGGGCATTCGGTTTTTTTTGAAAGAGTGAAATGTTAGAAAAACATTTTCCCATCACAGAGGCAGACCAAGCTCTTTCCTCTTCCTAGGAGGTCTCTACCCTTTATACTTCCAAATCCTTCCCTTTCTCAGAGGGGGAGGCTGCCAGCCCAGTTCCCTACAGCAGAAATGGTGTATATTCCGGTATCAGTCCGAGTTCTACCAGAGAAACAGAACCAGTGGTGTCCTGGGCTGAGCTGTGTCCCCCATCCCAATTCATACATTGAAGTCCTAACACCCAGGACCTCCGAAGGTGACTGTGTTTGGAGACGGGGCCTTCCAAGAGTGATTAAAAGTTAAATGAAGTCATACGGTTGGGTCCTCATGCAATCTGACTGGTGTCGTTATAAGAGGAGCAAATTATGACACAGACACACACAGAGGGATGACCCTGTGAGGACACAGTGGGAAGATCATTATCTCTGAGCCAAGAAGAGAGCCCTCAGGAGGAACAGACCCTGCCCACACCTTCATCTTGAAACTCCAGCTTCCACAACTGGGAGAAAATACATTTCTGTTGTTTAAGCCTCCCAGCCTGCGGTACTTCATTATGGCAGCCCTAATAAAGGGCTACATAATACTACACCCTAATAAAGGGTGAACTAGTACTATATAAATAGATAGATAGATAGGTGAGACTGATAGCTACAGCTATCTATATCTATATTGATAGATAGGTAAAGAGGTAGATAGATAAATGTGTACGTATATGTATATACATACACAGATTTATAGCTATAGCTATCTATATCTATATTGATAGAGAGATAGATAAATAGGTAGATATGTTTAGGAGGGTTTTTAAAATTAAATATTAGTATTCTCTTTTTTTAAAATTAATTTTTATTAGAGTATAGTTGCTTTACAACGTTGTGTTAGTTTCTTGTTTTGGAGTTTTTTAAGGGACTCATTTCAAGGAACTGGCTCCCATGATTTTGGGTTTGGCAAGTCTGGAGTTTGCAGGGCTGGCCAGCAGGCTGGAAATTCAGGCAGGAGCCGTTGCGGAAGACCTGAGACAGAATTTCTTCTTCCTCAAGGAAACGTCAGTGTTTGCTCTTCAGGCCTTTCAGCTGGGCAGAAAGGCCCCACCCACATTCTCGAGGAAAATCTCCTTATTTAAAGCCAACTGACTGTCGCCGCTACTCACAGCTACAAAACACCTTTACAGCAAGGCCTTCATGGGAGTTTGACTGAATACTGGGGAGTGGAGGCTGGCCAAGCGGCCACATAAACCATCACAGTTCCTGGCCCCGGGCTCCCCACACCCCACAGCCCATCGGTTACCGGGCCCTGTCAAATCCGCCTCCGCCCACCACCAGGTCAGACCCGTCTCCCACCTTCCCTCTACCCACCCCCACCATGCAGGCCTCCATCCCCTTCCTCCTGTGACCTGTAATCAGTCTTCTCTTCGTGGGGGTCCTCCATCTACCAATCCTTGGAGCCAACGTGGACTTTCTTAGAAGAAAAGACACCCGTGTCCACTTCTAGGGTTCAAACACATCGACGGATTCATGTTGCTCTTTAGATAAAGATTCAGCTCCTTACCATCATCTGCAAGCAATCTAAGTTCCAGGATTCCTACATGGGAGGGGGCTGGGGACACTCTGATTGGGGAAGCGTATTAATTTGCGAGGACTGCCACAGCAAAGTACCACAGATGGGGCAGCTTTAGCCACAGAAATGCATTGTCTCCCAGGTCTGGAGGGTCCATAACCGAAATCAAGGCGGCAGCAGGGTTGGTTTCTTGTGAGGACCATGAGAGAAGATTTGTTCCAAGCTTCTCTCCTTGTTTGTAAGCTGTCAAGGCGTCTTCCCCCTGTGTCTTCATGGGGTCTTCCCTCGGTACCAGGATGGAACCCGAGCCCCCTGCAGCAGAAGCGCCGAGTCTTAACCACTGGCCTGCCAGGGAAGTCCCAATTTTCCTCTTCTTATAAGGACACTGGCCCTATTGGACTAGGACCCACCCTAATCACCTCATTTTAACGTGATTCTCTCTGTAAAGATGCTCTGTCCAAGTAAGGTTACATTCTGGGGTGCTGCGGCTGAAACTTCGACATATGAATTTGTGGGGAGACAATTCAGCCCGTAACAGGAAGCAATGGGTCATTTGCTGTGAGGCTGTGTTTCCACAAAGTTACTATTATGCAAAATAGGCATCATAGTTAGAATAGAACGCATAATAGTTGTGTAAAAGGCAGACAAACCCTGGGAGAGAAGTATGTGTGTGTGAACTTAATTTACACATACACAGGGAGGTGAAGTAATAAAAGTAAGTTCTTATTGATCTGGTTTTGAATTGAACCAATTATTGAAATTTAGTTCCACGAGTGTATTCAGGATTACACTGGAATCGTAGCTGAACGTCATGGAACCAGAAAATAAGGAAGGGGGGAAAAGCTGCCCCCAAATGATTACGGACAGGACCAGGGGACACAATCTGTAAAATGACAGCCAGAATGAAGTATTTTTACGGTTTGGAAACAGAGGTCTCCAAAACAGTGGCCAGGTCTGTGCTGTTTCTGAGGAAACCGTTCTGTTCCTGATTTTGGATGGCAACATCTCCATTGCTTGGATTCCAGCTGGGCATTTAGCTTATGAATCAAGGAGAAAATTCTACGGGGGTCATTGAACTGAAGTTTCATCTGGCAGTTGACGTTCTAACTGCATCTTCTCAGGGACTGCGGGCATCGAGTCAGAAATGTCATTGCCTTCTGACCCACTTTTCTATTCAGGTTTGGCCCAAATTCCTCCTGGAGCACTGGGAGTCTGGAGTGTCCCTGGAGGGCTAGAGCTTCTATCTGAGCAGGGTAGGAGGGCAGTGCTGGGATGGAGAAGGGCCAGTGGTCTCCTTTCTCATGCATCACAAGACCGCATGGGGGAATATTTCTATAACCTTGGGGTGGATGGGGCAACACAACCTATAATGCTAAAACCAAAACCCGTAAACAAAAATGTTGATAAATGTGGCTCCAGAACAGTTGAAAATTTACGCACGGAGTGGAGAAAAACGTAAACCAGTCAGAAGAAAATGGGGGAAATCGCTGCAATATACAAGACCGTCAAAGGCATCATATGCTACTTTACAATTTGTAATTACACATCAATGAGAAAAAGTCAAACGTCAAAATAGAAAAAATGGGTAAGGATCCGAACATAAAACAGAAAGTCCGATGCAAAGAACAGTGAAAGGTGGTCCATCTCATTTGTAATCCAAAAACCGGACAGCAAAATCAAAAGGAGAGATCGTTTTTCTCTCTATGCAACTGGCAAGAATGAAAGAAAAGTACAGTATTTTAGGTTTGCAGATACCTGGGAGAAATCTTGAAATGCTGATAGAAAGGCTGCATGTTGACAGCAGCATTATTCATAATAGCCAAAAATTGGAAGCAACCTATCGATATCCATCAGCAGGAAAATAGATAAATAAATTGTGGTATATCCATATCATGGAAAACTACTGGGCGATAAGAAGGAATAAAACATTAATTATTTAATAATTAATGTAACTAAACAAAACGTTCATCTATAACAGCATGGATGCCTCTCAAAAACATTATGCTGGGTAAAGAAAGTCGGAGTCCTAACCACTGGGCCGCCAAGGAAGTCCTTTAAATTCTCTGTCTTGATTGTGATGGCTGTTCCATGACTGGGTAACATCCCTAAGACACATCAAACTATACAGTAAAAGTGGGCAAATCATCGTATATGTAAATATACCTCAACAACCTGAAGGATTTTTTTTAAAATTTCAGCTTCCCAAATATTTGTTTCATGACGAGAAGATCATTCTTACCGCACAGAATGTTGGGGGTGGAGGAGACAAAGAATCGTTCCCGCTACAAACATTGCTTAACTGCCTGCTGTACGCGAGTCTGGGATCTTAATTTTTTTTTTATAAATTTATTTTATTTTATTGATTTATTTTTGGCTGCGTTGGGTCTTCGTTGCTGCACGTGGGCTTTCTCTGGTTGCGGCGAGTGGGGGTTACTCTTCGTTGCGGTGCAGGGGCTTCTCATTGCAGTGGCCTCTCTTGTTGTGGAGCACAGGCTCTAGGCGTGAGGGCTTCACTAGGTGTGGCTCGTGGGCTCAGTAGTTGTGGCTCGCGGGCTCTAGAGTGTAGGCTCGGTAGTTGTGGCACACGGGCTTAGTTGCTCCGTGGCATGTGGGATCTTCTGGGACCAGGGCTCGAACCTGTGTCCTCTGCATTGGCAGGCGGATTCTTAACCACTGTGCCACCAGGGAAGTCCAAGGCTGGGGTCTTAAACCTGCAGACAGCTGACTCCAGAGCCCTAGCAAATGTCGTTCTCTGCAGCCTTGGTTTCCACAGCAATGGCTGGAGCTTGAGCCTGCCAATCACAGCAGATTAAAGCTCTTGAAACGGATGGGGGAGGGGGCTCAAGCCTGCAGTGTTCTCCACCAGCGCTCACATCATGGTTTTTGTATACTTTAAAATATGTTCTTGGGCTTCCCTGGTGGCGCAGTGGTTAAGAATCTGCCTGCCAATGCAGGGAACACTGGTTCGAGCCCTGATCTGGGAAGATCCCACATGCCGCGGAGCAACTAAGCCCATGAGCCACAACTACTGAGCCTGCGCGTCTGGAGCCCGTGCTCCGCAACGGGAGAGGCCGCCGCGACAGTGAGGGGCCCACGCACCACAATGAAGAGTGGCCCCCGCTCGCCGCAACTGGAGAAAGCCCTCGCACAGAAACGAAGACCCAACACAGCCATAAATTAATTAATTAATTAATTTTAAAAAATAAATAAATAAAATATGTTCTTGGATGAGTTTTTTTTTTTGAAGATCATTTAAATGCGATTTCATAAAATACACAAAGCTTAACAAAAATGAGAGACCCACATATAACTTATAATGAAATTTTTACAAATGAAAACTTAAAATCTTCAAAATTAAAAACACACCTGGGGGGACTTCCCTGGTGGCGCAGTGGATGAGACTCTGCGCTCGCAATGCAGGGGTCCCAGGTTTGATCCCTGGTCAGGGAACTAGATCACACATGCCTGCCACAACTAAGGAGCCTGCCTGCCGCAACTAAGACCTGGTGCAACGAAATTAATTAATTAATTTTTAAAAACCCCACACACCTGGGAAAATAACATGGTATCCTGTCAATAAGTCCCTCAGATGTTTCTGAAGGAAAAATACATAAATTTATCCATGATTTCTAAGTTGTCATCTACCATTGATGAAACAGCCTTATACTCACTGGATGAGTTCTTTAGAGAGGAGGTTGCCATAGGGCGTGTGAGCTACTGCTTTTTGAGTAAGAATTCTTGCCTCAACAGGAATGAACTGTGTCTTGCCTCCACGGGAAAGGGAGGTCCTGAAAGGGTCCGGGTAGATCCCAGACTCTCAAGGAAGGCTAGAGACTGAGATGCATATCTCCAGGTTGAGTTTTCAGGACTTTGCGTTGGCTCTTGCGCTGGTTCTTTCTCCTCACTGCCATCTCCTCCTCTCCCCTGGTTACACCTAACAATTTGTTTCTCCACGATGCCCAGCCCAGTGACCCCACAGCCCAGACCTCCCTCTGGAGCTGCAGATAAATTGCAAATCAGATGAGGTTTGACATTTCCATCTCGGTCCGTTCACAATGGATCACGTGAGAAATGAGAAACCGAGTCCATCCGCACATCAGATCAAATCGCCCTCCAAAACGTATCTTCAGCCATTCCACTCTCCCCTAAATAATTCCCCAATCCTCCTCATCCTCTCCTAAAACTCTGCCATTACCCTGGGCTTGCTCCACAGTGTGGTGCTTAGATCAGTGGTCTAAAACGTGGTCACGTGCAGAAATAAATGACTGGAACTCCTATTTTTATTTTCTTATACTCTGGAAATTTTCTAAGTTTTATTTTGCACGTAACATTTTTCTGTGTATACCCTTTACAAATAAATTCATATTATAAAAGTACTGTAGAAGAATTGACTACTTCCTTTATTTCCTGGCATGCAAGTGGCCCCGGCCAGCTCCCCTGGTATCTCCCTGCCCCCTTTTTTTCCTCCTCCTCCCGCCTCCTTCCCTGAGGCCAGAGTGACCTTTCAACATTGCAGCCTTAACTGGGAGCCTTTCCGAGCTCTATTGGTTTGGGAGGTTCAGCCTCAACAAAATTCAAAATTGACCTCATCTTGTACAACAAAACTCATCCATCAACAGATCCAGTTAAGGCAGTCTCTAAACAATTTCTCTGGTTACTGCCTAAATCATTCTTGTACCCTTTCTGTTTTCTCCAATTACACTGCAGCCACAGAAATTCAAAGTTTTAACCTGTCATGGGTAGACCAGTTGTTCCAAAACTGGATGGGTGTAGGGTGACCAAGGAGCAAAGGTTCTCAATGGACATTTGTGCCAAGAAGTTATACAAATGGCCAATAAGCACATGAAAAGATGTTCGATATCATTAGCCATCAAGGAAATTCAAATCACAACCACAATGAGTAAAATGGCACAGCTGCTTTGGGCAACAGTGGCAGCTCCTTGAAAGGTTAAGGACTGAATTACCATATGACCCAGGTTTTCCACTCCTGGATGTATACCTAAGAGAAATGAAAACATAACTTCCTACAAAAACCTGTACCTAAATGTTCACAGCAGCATTATCCCTAATAGCCAAAAAGTGAAAACAACTGAAATGTCCATCAACTTATGAGCAGATAAATAAAATATGGTCTATCCATACAATGGAATATATTTAGTCATGAAGAGGAATTAAGTGCTGATACATGTTACAACATGGATGAACTAAAAAAATATTAAGCTAAGTGAAAGCTATACACAAAAAGTCATATATTGTATGATTCAGAATAGGAAATCTATAGAGACAGAAAGCACAATAGTGTGTTGCCTAGGGCTGGGGGAAGTTAGGAGGAAATGGAGAGTGACCCCCAATGAGCCCAGGATTTCTTTTTGGAGTGAACGTTCTAAAATTCATTGTGATGGTGGTTGTACAACTCTGTGAATATTCCGGAAACCCCTTTGAATAATACCATTTGAATGGGTGAATTGTAGAGCATGTGAAGGATATCTCAATAAAGCTGTTATGAAAACATAAAAAAAAGTGTATTCTTACGTATTTAGTTTTGTTCTGAATGCATTACAGAGTTTTATTCAGTTGGGGGTAGGCTGGCATTTTGCACCACAAGGTAAAATATCCACACACAACCACTCTCTGCACACCAGGACCCCTGACAGACCCTCACAACGGGAACCCAGAAAATGAGAGGGCAGGATATTCACCCCCAGAAAATGAAGAGTGGGTTGGGGGAAGGAAACCAAGGGAGGATGAATATCAGGGACACAGTCTGCAAAACAGATGGCTAGCATTTCATATTTTTATGGTTTGGAAATAGAGGTCTTCAGAACACTGGCTGGGTTGTGCTCTTTCCGAGAAAGCCAGTCCCTTCCTGAGTTGGATGGCAACATATATATTGCTTGGATTCCAGTCCAGCATTGAGGTCATTAATCAAGGAAAAACTCCACGGTGGGCTGTTGAACTGAGGTTTTATCTGGCAACTGGGTCAGATGTTGACATTCAAACGACTTCTCATGGACTAAGAGTCTCCACTCAGAAAGGCTTCTGCCATCGAAACCTCTTTTCTATTTATTTAGGTTGGGCACAGATCTTTCCTGCGGCAACAGACGCTGTCTTGAAGGACCCTAGAGCGATGCCATAGGATTGCGATTCGAGCTGCCTTGAAACTTTTAAGTTTTCTATTAGCCATTACCATTCACCATCTTTGTTTTCTATTCCCTGTTTAAAATGGGTGGGATTGATTTTACTAATACATTGCATTTAGCCCAGTATACCAAAACACGCTATTGTTTCAACACGTAATGGATGTAAAAATTGTTGGTGAGATATTTTACATCCTTTTTTTCATACCAAGTCTTGAAACCCACCGTGTGGCATATATCTCAGTTCAGTCCAGCCACGTTTAAAATGCTTAGTAGGGACTTCCCTGGGGGTCCAGTGGTTAAGACTCCGCATTTCCACTGCTGTGGCCCGGAGTTCGATCCTTGGTCAGGGAACTAAGATCCCGCATGCCGTGTGTTGCGGCCAAAAAGAAAAATAAAATGATAATAAAATAAAATGCTTAATAGCCACAAGTGACCAGTGGCTATTCCCCTGAACAGTTCGGCCCTAGAGTTTTGTCTGACTCGGGAGAGCAGTGTTTGGGGCAGAGGAGAGGACTCATAGCTTCCATTTCATAGTCATGGCAAGGAAACAGAAGGGAATGTTTTTGAAACTATGGGATGAAGGAGGATTTACTAAACATGGCAAAAAGTCAATGAGCATACAATAACAACAATCCTATAAATCTGACTCCACGAGAATTGAAAACGTACGTATGAGGGGACCCTCCACCATAAATAAGACCAAAATGGTCATCCCAGGTCAAATGTGTAGAGATAGAGATCACAGTCAAGGACTTTATTTCACTAACACATGAAGAGCCAAGTCAGAGGAAAAGCTGAACACCAAAATAGAAAAACGGGCAAAGGATGTGAATCAACTATTTACAGGAGCAAATTTGCATGTGCAATAAACACAAAAAAGATATGCCATTACACTTTTAATATCAGAACAGACATCTGAATCAAAAAGTTTAGGGAAGGTGATATTTTGAAGTGACAAAGCTGAAAAAAGAATAATAAAGTTAGGAAGGTTGCAGGGAAATGGACATTCTCAAATGCTGGTGGCTGAGTATGTGTGTGGTGATAGGTACCACAGTCTAAAGAGAGTGTGTGCTTTGACCTAGCAAGTCTACTTCTGGGAATCTAATGTCTGCGAACATTCACAAATATTCAGAAACCTACAGAGCGGTTATCAGCTTTGTCTTTGTCTGTGACAGCAAGAAGCTGTCAACAAGTGTATACGATGCACGCACAAAGGTATTAATCTGCAATCATGATACAACACGTGATCATCGAAATGAAATAAACTCTTTCCTCCTAAAAGAGATCTTGTTTCTTGAGGAACATTTAAGGTCATGATAACATGTTCAATGAAATAGTAGGATAAATAGATGTCTAGACACTTCGATGCCAATTTTAAGGAAAATAATCCATTCATTTACTCACCCATATTTGAGATACACAAACTGAGGATTTACTTTGCACCAGTTGCTGGGGCTACTTTGAAGAACAAAAGCAAGGCAGGTCCTTGCTTATGGAGCTGCGAAGAGAAAACAAAGAAAATACCTCATTAGACAGAAATTTGGCACTATTTAAAAACAGAATTTGTGTTTTCCCTATGGCTCCACCCGTATCTATTTGACCTGGAGAAATTCTCCACCACGTGGGCAAGGCAACGATAAAAGTATATTCCTTGCAACATTCTTTCATTCAATATATGTTTGCATCAGGTATTGTGCAAGATATTAGGAATGACTGTGATTTGTGGATACTGCAAATAAAAAATTAAAAAATCAGGATGGGGAGCAGCCCAAACACCCATCAAGAGGAGAATAAATAAATGAATGATGATGTAGTCACACGGTGATTACCACACTGCAGCAAACGTTACCTGAATCGACATGGATAAGTCTCAAGAATAGGATACTGATGAAGGGCAGCAAATTGTAGGTTGCTGCCGTAGATCTCATGCCCATGACACCATTGGTATAACACCCCACAGGCCATCAGGAGGCCGCCATAGACCTCATACCCATGACACTATTGGTATAACACCCCAAAGACGGTCACTGTTATGGCATGGCTTGGTTTAATCTCTTCATTGCTCTACCATCATCTGAGAGTACCATCTTTCCTTTCTCCTTCCCATTTCTTTGTTATCCACTCACTGAGTTGAAATAACCAGAACTAAATGAGCAGTTGCTTAGAATCCGATGCTTAACTGATGTCTGCTCTGGAATGAGAACTTTCTATTATGTACAGATAGACTTATGGTGGGGGGCCGGGTGGGATACACTTATCCGTCCTTCAAAAAGGCGTAGATGATGCCACAACTCTGTGCCCAGATGTTTTTTTTGATCCTGCAGGTATTTGTTTTTGCAGGGCTTGGAAAATTCCAGTGTCAGAAGCTCTTTCCTCAGCCCCCTAGCCCCACCTTGGAGCTGTGGTTTCCATGACAACAGCCTGAGCCTGCTTCTCTCACCTGCTGCAGGTAAAGGGGAAGAACAGAGCAGAGCTCCCGCCCATGAAATACTCCAGTGGGAAAAAGCTGAGGACTTCAGGGTGGGCTGGAACCCACTGTACCCCCAACAGGGGTGGGTGCCAAAATCCTTTGTTCAGAATCGACTTCATCTGAAACCATGTCTCTGCATCCTCATTTTCAGCTTCTCGATGGCTGGAAACACCATCCACAAGGAAAAAGTCATGACTTGGGGGAACTTGATTCTCTGAGGTTAAGGTGGGAAATGAAGGGCGGGGTTGAGAGATATGTGGCTTAAGTGTGCATCAGAATCACCTGGAGTTCCCAATGCAGTTAAATCTGGGTGGAGCCTGAGAATTTGCATTTCTAACAGGCTCTCAGAGGATGCTTCAAGTGGTCCGTATCTAACATTTCGAGAATGACCGATCTTAACCCTGACTACTTTACCTTATGGACCTTACTGCTCAGTTGTGGTCCACAGACCAGCAGCTTGGGCATCCCCTGGGGGCTTTGTAGAAATGCAGGGTCTCCGGTTCCCGCCCCAGACCTTCTGTTATGGACTGAGTTGTGTCCTCCAAAATTCATGTGTTGAAGGAGGTAATTAAGTTTAAATAAGGTCATACGGGTGGGGTCCTAATCCGAAAGGATGGTGGCCTTATAAGAAGAGACCAGAGGGGCTTCCCTGGTGGTGCAGTAGTTGAGAATCTGCCTGCCAATGCAGGGGACATGGGTTCGAGCCCTGGTCTGGGAAGATCCCACATGCCGCGGAGCGGCTGGGCCCATGAGCCACAATTACTGAGCCTGCGCGTCTGGAGCCTGTGCTCCGCAACAAGAGAGGCCGCGATAATGAGAGGCGCGCGCACCGCGATGAAGAGTGGCCCCCGCTTGCCACAACTAGAGAAAGCCCTCGCACAGAAACGAATACCCAACACAGCCATAAATAAATAAATAAATAAATAAAAATTAAAAAAAAAAAAAAAAGAAGAGACCAGAGACCTCTCTCTCTCTCTCCCCCCGATGAAGCACACATAGAGGAAAGGCCACGAGGACACAGCAAGAAGACAACCTCTTTAAGCCAAGGAGAGAGTCTTCACCAGAAACCAAGCCTGCTGGCACCATGGTCTTGGACTTCCAGCCTCCAGAACTGGGAGAAAATAAGTCTGTTGTGTTAGCACCCCATCTGTGGTGTTTTGTTATAGCAGCCTGAGCTGACTAATACACACACTGAGTCAGAATCCGAATTTTTGCAAGGTCTCCCAGGTGACTGATGGGCACCATAAGGGTGGTGAAGCACTAACGTACTCCACTGGGGAACGACTCTGGGTTTATAATGTTCCCTGATCATGTCACACCTTCCTATTGGGTAGGGAAGACGTTCATGTTGAGTTCCACCAAACTTTGACCAAAGTCCTTGGCCCTTCCCTCTCTCTTTACTCTCACCGAACAAGGTCATCCTCTCCCCACCCCATATCTCTCTTCCCAACCCAGAGCTCCCTCTTGAATTCCATCCACATTCCACACCACATGTGTGTTTGGACTTCCAGCTCCACGGATTTCAAAATCTATCTCTTTGTGGACAACAAAATGAGTCTTGTCTCTAAAACACATCTTATGTCACGGATGACTCTCTTTTACTTTCTTTTTCTTTAATTTTTTTCTTCCAGTTTTATTGAGATATAACTGACATCCAGCACTGTACAAGTTTAAGCTGGACAGCATCATGATTTGACTCACAAACATCATGGAGTGATTATCACAATAAGTTTAGTGAACATCCATCATCTCATATAGACATAAAAGAAAAGAAAAAGAAAAAATATATTTTCCTTGTGATAAGAACTCTTAGGATTTACTTTTCTTTTTTAAAAAATTTAATTTAATTAATTATTTTTTTGGCCTCACCGCACGGCTGGCTGGACCTTAGTTCCCCAACCAGGGATTGAACCACGTCCTCGGCAGTGAAAGCGCGGAGTCCTAACCACTGGATGGCCAGGGAATTCCTAGGATTTACTTTTCTTAACTTTCATATATAACATACAGCAGTGTTAATTATATTGATCATGTGTACACTACAACCCTAGTACTTATTTATCTTATAACTGGGATTTATACCTTTTGACCACCTTCATCCAATTCCTCCTCTGCACTCCCCACCTCCGATAACCACAAATCTGATCTCTTTTTCTGTGAAACTGTCCTTTACTTTCTTCTCCTCTGATTTTCTATCCATTGGATGTAACCAATGGGCTTTTCCTTCTGCACCTAGAATGCTTTTAGGCAAGTAGCATCCTTGGGAGAATTGAGAAATAGTGATTGAAATACCATTTTCAGAATTCTATGCCTCACATGAGGAACCCAGTAGAGAAAGGCTATTGTCTAGACCAGCAGTTCTCAAACCTGAGGGCATCAGGACCCCCTAGAGGGGCTTGTTCATGCTCAGAGTGGTGGGTCCCACCCCAGAATTTCTGAATCAGTAGGTTGGGGTAAGGCCAATAGAACGTGAATTTCTAACGAGTTCCCAGGTGATACCCATGCAGCTGGCCTAAGGAACACACTTTGAGAATCACAACTTTAGAGTCACTGATGATAGAAAGAATCTAAAAGAAAATAGGTCATTGAGTAATAACTGTGAATCAGCCCTGAGGCAGACACTCAAGCTTATACCCTTTAGGAAATAGGCCTAAGGGGAAAACCGGGTTAAAAAACCATGCCACACGCAAACACGCCCAGTTGATTTTTTTTATAGACTTTATTTTTTATAGCAGTTTTAGGTTCACAGAAAAATTGAGCAGAAGATACAAAGATGTCCCACACCCCCTGTCCTCACGTACCCAAAAGCCCCCTCCAGTGTTCACATCCCCCACCAGAGGGTTACATTTGTTGCAATCAACGAACCTACAGGGACACCGTCATTATCACCTGAAGTCCATGGGTTACATTGTGGTTCATTCTTGGTGTTGTACTTTATATGGGTTTGGACAAATTCATAACAACTTGAATCCATCATTATAGTCTCATGCACAACAGTTTCACCTGTTCATCCCTCCCTCCCCCCAACCCCTGGCAACCACTGATTTGTTTATGGTCCCCATAGTTTGGCCTTTTCCAGAACATCAAGTAGTGGGAATCCTACAGCACGTAACCTTGTCCGATTGGCTTCTCTCATTAGGAATATGCATTTTTTTAAGGTTTCTCCATGTCTTTGCACGGCTGGATAGCTCATTTCTTTTTAGTGCTGAATAATATTCCATTGTCCGGATCCCAACTGATTTTTGACAAAGGCACAAGAATGATCCAGTACAAGAAGTGAAGTATTTTCAACAAATGGTGCAGAAGCAATCGGACATCCACAGGCAGAGAAATTAACTTTGACCCACATCTTACATGGGGCGGCAGATGTAGGAGACTGCGTGTATGATAAATCGCATACACCTAAATACACACACACACACACACACACACACACACACACACAAGAAGTGGGAAAATATGAATTAGACGGCTGGATTGTATCTGTGTCAGTATTCTGGTTGTGATATTGCACTATGGTTTGGCAAGATGTCACCATTGGGAGAATCTGGGTAAAGTGTACATGGGCTTTTAAAACTGCTTGTGAATATATCTGCTGTATTTAAAACAGATAACCAACAAGGACCTACTGGACAGCACAGGGAACTGTACTAAATATTCTGTAATAACCTAAATGTGAAAAGAATTCAAACAAGAATAGATACCTGTATATGTATAACTGAATCACTTTGCTGTACACCTGAAACTAGCACAACATTGTTAATCAACTATGCTCCAATATAAAATAAAAATTTTTTAAAAACTGCTTGTGAATCTATGATCATCTCAAACTAAAAACTTTAAGTAAAAAGCCAGCATCCAGGCATGTCCTCTTCTAAATGATGGAGCAGAATATTACATGTGTTCATTTCATTCATTCATATAGGGCATGACTTAATTTCTTAGGTGGGAAAATGGTATTGGGGGTCATCCAGGAGGCTGCTCTTATTCTCTAAAGTATTTAGGAGTGAGATGCTGCAATGTTTAGACAAAATGATGAACTTTGAAATAGACACGTATATATGGCTAAAACATATACGACTACAGGTTCACAGGTGTTGAAGCAAAGTGTTGAGCAGATAGGTAGGTGTTCACTGCACTCTTCTTGCTCCTGTATGATTCAATTTTTTAAAAATAAAAAGCTTTATTTTTTTGTATTTTATTTATTTTTTAATTGAAGTATAGTTGATTTACCATGTGATGCCAATCTCTGCTGTACAGCAAAGTGACTCAGTTATACATATATACACATTCTTTTTTTTAAAAAACATTTTTTTCCATTACGGTTTTCCCAGGAGATTGGATATAGTTCCCTGTGCTAGACAGTGGTACCTTGCTGTTTGTCCATTCTAAATGTAATAATTTGCATCTACCAACCCCAAACTCCCAGTCCAGGGATGGACTCTTCAATTCCATGTCTGGGAATTTATCCTCAACGAAAACCTGCCCAAATGTACTGGCAGTGTCTATATAATGGAGATTTGAGCAGCCTTGTTTTTAAGAGACACAAGTGGCAGGTGGGTCTGTAAAATATCCCCACCAAGAGGGTAAATCCGATGACCAGGCAGCATTTTTCTAACCAGAAGCTGTCCATTTCAGTCAAGCAAGATGAATAAACTCCAGGCGTCTACTCTGCAACATTGTACCTGCAGTCAACAACACTGTATTGTGCACTTAAAAATGTGTGCAGAGGGCTGATCTCAAGTGTCCTAACCACAATAAAAGAAGGTAATGAAATTTCCAAGGGGGGAGAGGGAAGAAACAAAAAATCAAGCTCTTTTTCTCTCTCAAAATAAAGTCATATTTTCTCTGTTGTTTTTTGTTTCTTTGTTTATGGCTGTGCTGTGCAGCTAGCTGGGTCTTAGTTGCCCGACCAGGGACTGAACCCTGGCCCCAGCAGTGAAGGTGCCAAGTCCTAATCACTGGGCCGCCAGGGAATTCCCCT
Organism: Eschrichtius robustus; assembly: GCF_028021215.1. Taxonomy (NCBI): domain Eukaryota; kingdom Metazoa; phylum Chordata; class Mammalia; order Artiodactyla; family Eschrichtiidae; genus Eschrichtius; species Eschrichtius robustus. The sequence goes on along the minus strand of NC_090842.1, from coordinate 68,353,014 downwards.
AAAGTCATACTTTAAAGTAGATTTCATGGCATGAGAAAATGCTCATGCGTTAAACAAGAGAGATGTTAGACTGAAAATAAAGAACCACGTCAATTTCATGTAAAACTTCATGTGGAGATGCGCGTAGAAAAAAGACTGGAAAATGCAGCAAAATATAACCAATGTTTTTCACTGGGCTGTCTTGTTTATCGAAGAAAATTTGGTCACTGAAGTCCAGAGCTGTAAATATATTCATTCTCTTTGACCAGTTATTGGACACACACACACACACACACACACACGCATAAATACAAATGTTTCCTCTCCCTTTCCCACCCCAAGACATAACATGTCCCAAAGGAAAGTATGACTGTATCTCTGCTTAAATCACTTTGGTGGAATCCCTTTGCTCAGTAAGCAAACACTCAGCTCCCTACCACGATATGCAAGCAGTTGGCACTCCTCCAGAAATTCTACCGAAACAGAGCTGGAGAAGGGGCGGGGGGGAATGCACTCTCTCACAGGATGCTTTTAGGAAAATGCAAGCGCTTTCTTTGAATATATGTGCATACATTTATGTGTGTGTATACAAAGGAACAGAGTGAAATTCTTCTCATTGACCCAGCCATGACTGCCATGCATTGTGTAATTTGGTTTAACCGAGCATATCTGGAACCAGATGGCTATTGTGTATAAAAATCTGTAATGTGTGCCCACAAGCACCAGGTGTGTTGGGGCCAGGACCCAACAAGGCCCCCAGTCCATCAGAAAATGAGGAGGCTGGGGTTTCGCCCCAGAAAGCTAAGGGAAAAGTGAAGAAAGAAGAACATGAAAGGATATTGTCTGGAAAGGAGATGGCTAGTGTTAAATATTTTCATGATTTGGAAACCCACGTCTTTAGAACAGAGGTCAGCGTTGAGTTGTTTCCAAGAAATCCAACCACTTCCTGCTAAGGACGCAATGTATGTATTTTTTGGTTTCTAGCCGAGAGCTGAGCTAATGAACCATGGTGAGTCTTTGAACTAAAATATAATGAGGATTGGGCCAGGAAGCAACATCCAAACCCCTTCTTTTCCAGAGTTTATTGGTAACTATAAGTTACCAATTAGACATGTGTCTCCCAACTGAATTCAGATCTGGCCCAAATCCCTCCTGTAACATTGAGATCCAGGATCCTTAATAAGGGCTAGAGTTTCTGGGTGTTGGGGGGGGGGCAGTTTCTGAACAGCGAGAGGGTTCTTTTCTGAGCCCAACACAATACAGTACAGGAGAGGGACTTCCCTGGCGGTCCAGTGGTTAGGACTCTGAGCTTCCACTGTAGGGGTCATGGGTTCAATCCCTAGTCGGGCAAAAACAAAACAAACAAACAAACAGGAGGATATTTTTTGTAATCGTGGGGTGGGAGGCAACTTATTCAAGAAAATCCAAACTTCAACAAACACAAAAAGAAAGTATTTAACCTGATTCCATAAACACCAAAAATGCAAGAACAAGAAAACCCCTATCACAAATAAGGTTTAATGACTGATGAAATACAAACTCACATTTTAAGTAAGGCAAGGCAAGAAAGATGTAAACATGAAGCTTTTTCTCTGACCTTTGGCCTCCTCCCTTCCCACTAAGGTGCATTGTGCATCTTCATTATGTGTTAACCTGACCTCCCCAAAGGCAGAAATACCTGCTCAACCATGAGGATCAATTTTTCTCCTTGTGGAGCCAGCCATGAGACTCCTTAGAAGATAACATTCCTTTCTCAGCCCTGTAAGGGGTCAAGATGAGCCACCACTTGCCTTGTACGTGCAGACATTGGCGAACGTTATGTACAAGGCCAATATATCATTTCCCTTAAAGATAGCGATTGGTACAGAACAGACTGGTCAGACGACCTGGGGAGATACTGAGCCACATCTTACAGAAGATGTTAGCTCAAATACTTACTCGTGACCTTATTAGTGTCACTAGCTATATTACTTGTGTTCTGCCTATTTTACAGAATTATTCTTTCTTGCATTACTAAATGTGTGACTGAGCCTCTGATAAAATTAATGATGATTAGGCAACTTGAAACGATGGACCAAATACATAGTTCTGTAAGATCAAGGATTGTAATATATAGTAACTCTAGATATGGGAGGAAGCAACAAGAGGGAACCTGGACCAGATAAGACAGGTGGTCCAGAGGCTTTTGTCTACTGTTAACAGGGCCAAGTCCAGTAACAGCACGTTGAGTGGCCTATCGTCGAAATCCTCTCTAGACCTGGGAATGAGCATTCCTACCACCGTGGGGACAAACTGGTCACAAAATGCCTTCTAAACCTTGGTTGAAATTAAGACTGAAAGGGAAGTGACTGTAAAATGAAGAATGATGCCCACCACTGAGTTCTACACAAATCAAGTCATGAGCCACGGCCGTCGCTGACCTACGGCACACCCTGCAAGGAATCCAGGGTGAAGATCAGCATGAGGTACTTTGTGCTCCAAGAAAACTGACCGCACAGGCCCTCAGTTAGATGTTTTCAGGAGAAGATTTTATGAACCCAAATTCTTGCATCTTCTCATAATACTTAGAAAAGCACTAAAATTGTTAGCTGAGATATCTGTTCCTCGTGACTAGCTGCAACCTTCTCCTGAGATGTGTGCTTGGTTGCACATACCCGTTTTCCAAAATCCCATAAGCACTGGCCTCCCCCTATTACCTCTTTGGAACAGTTCTCAGAGCTTCCTGAGAGGCTGTCTCCTGGGTTATAATCATCAGGTTGGCTCGAATAAAATTTTTCATTTCTTCCTTAGATTGACTACTGATTAATTTTTCATCAACATAGCCAACTGGGTGAAATCACTGCATCACATAAAATTGAAGGGATTCTACCGCTAATACCCAAAGAGTGCTAATGGGTCAAGATGGAAAAGTTGAACATCAAAATAGGAAAGCAGGAAAGGGACCTGAATGGGCAGCTCTTGAAAGAGAAGATGCAAACATTTCGAGAGAAACATGAAAAGGTGTTCCAATTTCCTTGTAATGCAAAACTGGGAGCCAATATTTACAACAGCCAAAAAGGGCAAAGTAACCCAAGTGTCTATCAACGGATGAAGGGATAAACAAAATGTACTATATACGTGAAATATTATTTAGCCTTAAAAAAGGAAGGAAATTCTGATATATACCACATTGTACAAGACCTCTGGAGACATTATGCTCAGTGAAATAAGCCAGTCAAAAAAAAAGACAAATACTGTAGCATTCCATTTATATGAGGTATCTAGAGTAGTTGAATTCACATAGAGACAGAAAGTAGAATGGTGGTTGCCAGGGGCTGGGGGAGGGGAGATGGGGAGTTATTGTTTAATAAGCACAGAGTTTCCGTTTAGCAAGATGAAGAGAGTTCTGGAGATGGATGGTGGTGATGGCAGCAGAGCAATGTGCATGTACTTAATGCCACCAAACTGTACACTTAAAAATGGTTAAGAGGGTAAATGTTACATTATGGTTATTCTACCACAATCAGTTATGTAATATCTTTGTATGGTGACAAATGGTAACTAGGCTTGGCATGGTGATCATTTTGAAATATATAGAGTTATCGAATCACTATGTTGTGTAACAGGAACTAACATGGTGTTGTCGTAGGTCAGTTATGCTTCAAAAGCACACAGACAAACTCAAGAGAAAAAGAGATCAGATTTGTGGTTACCAGAGGTGAAGGGTGGGTGGAGGGGGAATTGGACACAGGTTGTCGAAAGGTACAGACTTCCAGTTATAAGCTAAATAAGTATTAGGGATGTAAAGTGCAACATAATAAATATAATTAACACTGCTGTGTGTTGTGTTTCTCATCACAAGGGAAAATTTTTTTTCGGCTGCTTTAATTTTGTATCTATATTGGATGATGGATGTTCACTAAATTTACTGTGGTCATCATTTCATGAGGTATGCTAGTTTAATCATTGCCCTGTACACCTTAAACTTATACAGTGCTGTATGTCAATTATATCTCAATAAAACGGGAAGAAATAAAAAAGTGAAAAAAAGAAAAAGAAAACTAGAAGTCAAAACCAAAATGAAATGTCATTGCTCTGACAAAGATGAACAAAGCAATGACACCCAGACCTGGCAAGAGTGGAAGGTGAATGGACCCCTTTAGATCAGGCCAGTGGGAATAGGTGCTGGTGGGCACAGCCTTTGTGGGAGCATTTCAGCAACAGGTCTCAAAGCGTCAGGTGTTTGGGGATGCCCTTTGACTCAGCAATCCTGTTTCTGGGAATCTGGTCAACACGGAAATCGGGAAGGTCTGCCTGGCTATGTGGGGGCTATTACGACATTAGAAGCCGGTGCGTAGGATGAACCCAGAAGGGTGTCAACTGCCGCAACAATAGAGAGTTTTACAGTCACTTGCAGGTGGCTCCTTTTTAAAAATATAAATGGTATTTTAATGCCAGGGTTGGAAAATTGTAATTAATTCCCACTTTAATTCACTACTGAAAATTATATCTATAAACTCTTCCACTAAGATATTTAATTACCTATTTAAGAAATAAATTGTTTGAGAAAGAAAGCAAGATGGAAAACAGTATATGATAATTCCAGTTTTGACCAAAGATATTTTATTCATTCATTCATTCACTTACATATACTCCAAAAGAGCTCTGTCCAATAGAAACATAACAGCCCCCAATTCAAGCCCTATATTTAACTACATTTTCTACTGACTGCTTTCACCAAAAATAAAAAAAGATAAAATAGGTGAAATTGATCAATACGAAGTATTGAACAAGGTATTAAAAAAATTTTTTTGCACTAATTTCTTGAAATCCATTGAGTGTTTTGCAATGACAGTACATCTCAATTTGGCCCAGACACATTTCTTTTTTTTAAAAAAAGAATTTTATTTGAGTATAGTTGATTTACAATGTTGTATTAGTTTCTGTTGTACAGCAAAGTGGATCTGTTATACATATATATATATATCCACTCTTTTTTAGATTCTTTTCCCATATAGGTCATTACACAGTATTGAGTAGACTTCCCTGTGCTTTACAGTAGGTCCTTATTGGTTATCCATTTAAATATAGTAGTGTGTATATGTCAATCCCAATCTCCCAATTTATCCCTTCCCCCTTTTCCCCCCGGGTAACCATAAGTTTGCTTTTTACTTCTGTGACTCTATTTCTGTTTTGTAAATAATTTCATTTATACCGTTTTTTTAGATTCCACATGTAAGCGATATCATATGATATTTGGGACCAGACACATTTCGAGTGTCTGGTTAGCCGTGCAGATGGCTAGCGGCTACCATGGTGGACACCCCAGGTCTAGAGTGTGTGGAGACGTTTTTGAAGCCACGTGTTCACCTTTAGAGCCCAGAAAATCCCAGACTCTGTGGCTCTATCTCCATTTCCACAGCCCTGCTCCTCTGCCCACGCCCAGCTACAGTTTCCATGGTGACAGCTGGAGCCAGCCCTTGCGGCGACAGTGAGAAAGCTCTTGAGGGATGAACAGAGCAAAGCAACCAAAACAACATAGCCTGGCTGGGGGAAGGGGTGGCCGGGGGGAAGGGTCCAGCAGACAGTCCCCCAGTGATGTCTCAGGCACAGCATATGTGTATGAAAAAAACTGCATCATCAGACAGGGTCTTTGCAAAAGGAAACAAAACTGGCTTCTGTGGGGTCTCGGCACACCCCGTTAGAGATCACAAACCTCCCACAAGTTCCAGTGATAACTAGCATCATCTATCCTCACCTCCAGGACCTCAGAATGTGACCCTATTTGGAGAGGGGGGTCTTTGCAGAGGTAATCAAGTTAAAATAAGGTCATAGGGTGGACCCTAGTCCAATATGACTGGAGTCCTGATAAGAAGAGATTTGGAGACAGACAGGTACAGCAAAATTCCTGCCCTGACAAGGGAAAAAAACAGAGAGATCTGAAGAGGAGATCTGCAGATAGACAGGTACAGAAAAAAGGCCATGAAAAGACACAGGAAGATGACAGCCATCGATAAGCCAAGGGCAAAGCCCTGGAAGGAATCTTCCCTCAGGGCATCAGAAGGAACCAGCCCTGCCGACACCTTGATCTCGGACTTGCAGCCTCCAGAACCGGGAGATAAAACGTTTCTGGAGTTTAAGACACCTGGTCTGTGGTGCTTCGTTAGGGCAGCTCTGGGAAACCTACACAGTCACCGTGAGAAGTGTTTAAATGGCTCACTACGTAAAACTTTTCCCAGCACGTCTGACAATCGAATCCCTAGCACTAATTGCTAGTTATATATATTTCAGTGACAGATCAATAAGAAACAGGTACTTTGTCTTAGTTTAGCAAGGCTGCCGTAACAAATGACCACCGACTCTGTTGCTTAAAATAACAGAAGTTGATCTCTCACAGCTCTGGAGGCCACAAGTCCAAAATCAAGGGACCAGCAGGACCACGCTCCCTCCAGAGGCTCCAGGGGAGAATCCTTCCAGCGTTCCTTGTCCTACACACATGTCTTTCCAATCTCTGCCCCCATCTTCATGCCATCTTCTCCTCTGGGTCTCTGTGTCTCCAAACCTCCTTCCCTTTTCTATCCTAAGGACCCCAGTCTCTGGATCCAGGGCCGATCATAAATCCAGGATTATTTCATCTCGAGACACTTAGTTAACGACATTTGCAAAAACCCTATTTCCAAATGAGGTCACGTTCCAAGGTTCTAGGTGGACGTGAATTTTGTGGAGGACACCATTTGACCCACTACAAACACCAAAACAGGCAAAAGGTGGGGCCATTTGAAATGTCTGTTCACAGTATGTAGATTTCCAATGAAGGTTAAGCTTCAAGCTTCCTCTTTTGCCCCTTCCAAAAGCCTAGCAAGGTGTTTCTGTAAAGGCGGCAGAAGTGAGATATTTTAACTGTAATTGGTTGAAATCACCATTTGTTTCTAGTTTGATGTCTCCTTCCTGAAAAGAACCCTCAGACTGGATGGAATTGAGGTGGTCCTGGGCATTTTTGAGTCTAAAGGCAAGTTGAGTGGGGGCAGATTTTGTGGAATATATATATGTGCAGGGCTACAAGATTTAGCAAATAAAAATACAGGATATGCAGTTAAATTTGGATTTCAGATAAACAACGGATAACTTTTAGTACAAGTATGTCTCATGCAATATTGAGACATACAGTATAGTATACACTTACACTAAAAAAGGATTCATTGCTTATCTGAAATTCAAATTTTATCCAGCAACCCTATTTCTGTGTTATTTGTTGTTATAAGGTTATATATACACATACATATAAGGCTATAGATAAGATTATATCTATATAACTGCATATGTTTATATATATCATATATAATAATATATAGTTATAGATAAATAACTATAGAGTTATTAGCTACCATCCTGGTGTAAGAATAGCTCCAGGAGAATTGCTAACCCTGCATCAGTTTGTGAAGATGTTTCTCATGCTACAAACATGTCTTGTGGTGCAAGGCGCCAGAAATTTGAGAACTGTGGGGAAGAAATAAGGTTTGAAATGTATAAAGCGGAAGCCGGTCTGTGGAAAATTCTTCTAAACATGAGAAATGTAAATTTGTAAGTGGAGGATTCAGTTGTCACTAACGCCTAGCCAAGACAAAAATCATTCCCTGTCAGCAATTAACTCCTTAGGGCAGTGTTTATGGTGATAACATTTTGGGAAATTGTGACATAGATTTTAGCAGAATCCCTGTTTTCCTTGGGTCAAACCTGATGGACAGACAGCAAGTAAGACCGTTTGTGAAGATGTATAGATGTGTGTCTGACGCATCTGGTCCTGAGGAAACCTGGTGGTTCCAGCCAAAATGTCACATAAAATTCCCTCCGATGCAGAGAAGTGAACTGAGGAAGGAAATGCTTCAATGACCCAGTTCCTGTACACATTCATTCATCAGTCCATCAATTACTCTAGTGAAAAAGTAATCTGATTGCACAGTTTTTCAGCACCACCCAATACAACATAATGGCAATTTAAAAAAGCATTTGAACTGCTCTTGGGTATGATTTAATTTCAGATCAAATTTGTGTATATATATATATATATATATATTTTTTTTTTTTTTCAGAATTATCAATCACATCAGAATTCAAATACACCAGAAAATGAAGTATGTTCATGGAAGCCAAGTTTCAGTCTGAAAGAAAGAAGTCTGGCAGGGGCTTCAAAATATGAAGATAACTAAAAACGCTGTTAGACAAAAATCATAGTGATAAGAAACAGAGTTATGACAGCCAAAAAGATAGAAGTAATGAAAACAACTGCAGAAGGCATTTTTTTCCTCATTACAAGAACCCAGGACTCTTCCAAACAGGAAATTAAAAGCAGAAGGAAAAATGGAAATAATAGCAAATAAAAAACCATAATTTGTGGGTCACCAAAAAATGGGCAAAGAGGTCGGCAGGATTTTCATTTCAATAAAATTTGCTGATTTTAATAAGGACCATGAGCTTTCATTATGACCTGCTGTAATGAGCGATATTCCGTTCAACATGGTTGAAAAACTGGTTTTGGGTGTTTTTCCCCCAAAGCATGATCTCAGTAATAGTTACAAAGAATCCACTGACAATACATAGTCTATTATGAGATCCAGGCTAGCTTTTCTGAACACTAAAGTTTGCATATCGTTTTGTTTGTAAATGGTTTTCAACCAGAACAGCATTACTTGCATCAAACGGGTTTTCAAACGAGGTAAATACATCGCAAGCCCAGCAACGTGACAAAGACTTTACATAGAGCACAGAAGGCTGTGTTTACTCAGATGATACATTATTCAAACACAAATGCACTAGACCAGACAAGAAGGAATATTTACTTTTCAAATAACTCGTTAAATGAATTTCATGGGAGTTATTATTATACTCATCTTGTGCACTTGGGGGGGGGTGGAAATCAAAGTGAGAAAACAAATGTGCCTTATTTAAACAGAACTCTATATAAAGAATTAATTTAAATAATGGGGAAAATGTTTACAAAACAAAGCGGCAAATCAAACGCTCCAGGCCGGATGCCAAATAACGACTATACTTTTACGATTCTGCACCGAATGTAGTGGGGACTGTTCAGACGTTGATGACTTGGGTTTGTTATCACGGGGAGACCTATGAGACACTTTGGGGGGAGCGTTTCTGCCTGCTGCAAGCCATCTCTTTGAGACGTTATTCAACAAAGTCAAACAAGTTCTGAGCGGCTGTGATCCACCGCGAACAACATTCTTGGTCGGTATGTGACAGTTGCAGCTGTTCGGAAATTTGAAAGCAGAAAGCAGCAACTCCCTTTACAAACACTGATAAATCTGCAAATCTGCAGGAATGTATCCTATGCCACTCATTCCCTTTAATCTCCGCAGAGAAAGCTCTGCCTTTACAGGGTCTGAGGTTGCTGGCTGTCTCCATGTGTTGCAACTGTTATGTATTTTCTTTTTGGGGTTCATCCCACTTAAAAATTTTTTAAATTGTGGTAGAATACACATCACATAAGGTTAACCATTTTAGCCACTTTTTAGTGTACAGTTGTGCAGTGTTAAGGTACATTCACATTGTTGTGCAGCCAACCTCCAGAACTTTCTCATCTTGCAAAACAAAAACTCTGTATCCTTTAGACACCAACTCCCCATTCCCCCTTACTTCCACCCCTTAGTAACCACCATTCTTCTTCCTGTCTCTGAATTTGACGGCTCTAGGGACCTCATATAAGTGGGATCATACAGCCGCTGTCTCTTTTGTTTAGCCACTCTAGAGCAAAATTATTTTCATAAGAATAGGTAATGGACAAGTATGTAGCCAAAACAAACAAACAAACAAAACACCTAGGAGAAAAGCCTTCCAGAAGTGTGTCAGGCAGTTAATTAATAAAATATTTTATGTCACTTTTGACTTTGTGACAACGTTATGGTATTTGAGCCATTTCGTTGCATGCTGAGTGGTTTTGTTGTTTCTATACTCATCCTGAGTACATTTTCACTTGTGTATCAAGTTTTCGTATTTGTGATTTTTGTATTCTCTTCCTCAAAGAGCCTCCCCACCCCCAAAATTGTCAAACTTCAGACCCCACGAAGCCCGGATCTACTCCGGGTCGAACGTTCGATAACACCTCTCTTATGTCCCCAAATCCAGACGTTGAAACCAAAATGAGACATCATTTTCTTCCTTATCAGGCAGATAAAGATGAAAGGATTGATACCACCCAAGGATGACAGGAGAATGAAGGAACAGACATCTTCACAGGGTGGCCTTGGGAGAGAGCAGGTTAGTTCATCCTTCCCAGCAGACATTCTGGCAAGAATTATACAAGTTTAAAATGCAAATATCACTTGATCCAGTAATTCCACTTGTGGGAATCTGTTCCTGCTCATCTAAATCCCCACAAAAGCACCCAGCCACATGGGGGTTATGACGGCATTGACTCCGAATGCAAAAAATTAAAAACAAGTACATATAACATATCCCCAAGGATGTCTGGAGTAAGCTCTTTAAAAACAACTTTTTCAAGAATATTTAATATCATGAGAGCATGTTACATGAAAAAAATTAAAACTCACATATCCCAATTTTGGGCAAAAAATAATTCACACATTCATTATTTACATATTCACCATTTGTCTAGAAACTGTACTGAGTATTTACTATGTACCTGGTATTCTGAAAGATCACAGGAACATGATGGAGACCAAAGACCAAAAAGTCTCTGCACTCTTGGGGCTTCCTTTTAATGGGAGAAACAGAAAACAAACTACCCAACGGGACAGCAATTTGGTACTGTATAGATAGGTTGAAACGATGAATTTCCCATTAGTCACTAATTCCCTTCCCGGACAAACATCCTGGAGAAACTCTCCACGTGTGAGTAATGAGAAAAATGACAGAATGAACATTGCAACAGTTGTTTACCTGACAAAGACTTGTGCCAAGAAAAGAATGGATATATAAAACAAAACAACGTGTATTCACATACTATACAGCCATTTGAATGAATGAACTGAAGCTCCAAGTTTCCACATGAATACACCTCAGGAACATGATTACTGCATAAGGAAAATAAGTCCCAAGACGATGCCATGATGCCACTGATGGCAGCTGTCAATCACCTTTCCCAATGACACTTTCCCCATTGCACTTGTTTGAAACAATCTTCTTTCTTTGTTTCCCTCCCCTTTTCTTCTTTTTCTTTTTTAAATTGGAGTTGATTTACAATGTTGTGTTAGTTTCAGGTGTACAGCAAAGTGATTCAGTTATACATATATATGTGTGTGTATATATTTATATGTATATATATATATATATATATATATATATATATATATATTCTTTTTTTATTCTTTTCCCTTATAGGTTATTACAAAATATTGAGTATAGTTCCCTGTGCTATACAGTAGGACCTTGTTGATTATCTGTTTTATATATTAGGGTGTATATGTTAATCCCAACCTCCTAATTTATCCCTCTCACCTCCTTTCCCCTTTGGTAACCATCAGTTTGTTTTCTATGTCTGTGGGTCTATTTCTGTTTTGTAAATAAGTTCATTTGTATCATTTTATTGAGTCTACATATAAGCGATATCATATATTTGTCTTTCTCCATCTGGCTTACTTCACTCAGTATGATCATCTCTAGGTCCATCCATCGATCTTCTTTCTTTGAGTGTTTACAGCTCTTCGTTATTGTTTAGAGTTCTACCAGCCGTAATTCAATTAACAAGGGCAGCTTTAAGGAGCGAATGTCTGCTTCAATCTGATGTCCACTCCGGGGATTTCTAACCTTCCGTGGAGAGTTTTTTTCTACTAGCGTAATTAGATTTGTTGTTCCCTCTCTCAAGAAGCATATAGACGTGACAACTACATGCTGGCGTTTTTCTTAAACCCGTACATGTTTACCTCTAGAGCCTGGAAAATTCCAGCCTCGGAAGCTCTCTGCCTGTTCCACCGCTCTCTCCCCTCCCAACCCAGCCGGCAGTTTCCATGGCAACCGATAAGCCTGCCGCTGTAATTGCAGGTACGCAGAGAGAACAAAGCAGAGCTCCGGCTAATGAAATTGCCTGGCGGGGGGTGGGGAAGAGTTCCGGAGGCCTGATGCCCACCATCCCCCACGCTATGGATCCGCCCAGACTCCCTCTGCAGAACCGATTTCATTCGAGACCAAGCTTCTGGATTCCAGAGCAGCTTCTTTTTGTTTTTTTGACTTAAATTTTTTTTTTTTTAATTTCCATTGAGATAGAATTGAAATGTAACACTGTGTAGGTTTAAGGCATGCAACATTTCGATTTGATACATTTATAGATTACAATAGGATCACCACTGTCCTGTTAACTAACACCTCTATCACATAGCAGAATGATCATTTCTTTTTTCTTTTCAGAGCAGTTTCTTTTTTTTGCTTTTTTGGGGGTTTTTTTTTGGTTTTGTTTTTCGTTTTTTTGGGTGAGCCATGCGGCTTGCAGAATCTTAGTTCCCCGACCTGGGATCAAACCCTCGCCCCCTGCAGTGGAAGTGCTGAGTCCTGACCACTGGACCTCCAGGGAATTCCCTGAGAGCAGTTTCTTGTCGACTAAAAAATCCTAGCCACGTGAGAAAAGCATGATTGGAGAATTTATTTCTCCTGGGGCAAAGGTGGGCGATGAATGGGGAGGATGGAGGGATAAATGGGGAGGATGAGTGAAATATGGGCCAACTGTCATCTGTCTATACAATGGAGCATAGCCCCCTGGGCCACCAGCAGCAGCAGCCTCTAGGAACTTGTTAGAAATCCAATTTGGGGGGCCCCTCCTCGGACTTTCATGGACCCACCAGTACGTCTGATGCTCCCTCAAGCTTGAGAACCACTGGTCTGTACTACTGATGGACACCTCTCGGGGTTGGTAATATTTTCCCTGTTATTATCCCATTATTAATGAAAGACCTTAACATGGAGTTCTCCGGTCTCTGGAATTCTGTCCACATTAAGCCCAGGGATATTCACTCTCTGCACTCTCCCTGCCACACTCACATCTGCTTCCTGATGCCTCCAATTTCTTTCCACCCCAAACCTCCTGCTAAGCTCCTCGTACACTCAAATGCCAGGGGCTGGGAGAAAGTGGGGGGGGATGGGGAATGACTGCTTAGTGGGTCAGGGTTTCCTTTTGGTGTAAATATCTTGGTTGTAGATAGAGGTGGTGGTTGTACAACATTGTGAAAGCACCAGATACCACTGAATGGTTTTCTTTAAAATAGTTAATTTTATGGTATGTGAATTCCACCTCCATACAATTATAAAACACAACTTCAAACTCCACACATTTCACACTTGGGCGCATCATTTACAAAAAACCTAGCGGATCAGAAAGTCAGGTCACAATTCTCCTTAGACCAGTGCTGTCTAATAGAAATATAATTCAAGCTGTGTACATAAGTTAGAATTTTCTAGTACCCATGTTTTTGAAAAAAAAAAAAGTTAAAATGAATGCTAGTAATATTTTTTTTAATATAAATTTATTTATTTATTTATATTTTACTTTTGGCTGCGTTGGGTCTTCATTGCTGCACACGGGCTTTCTCTAGTTGCAGCGAGCAGGCACTACTCTTCGTTGCCGTGCGCGGGCTTCTCATTGCGGTGGCTTCTCTTGTTGCAGAACACGTGCTCTAGGCACTCGGGCTTCAGCAGTTGTGGCTCGCAGGCTCTAGAGCGCAGGCTCAGTAGCTGTGGTGCATGGGCTTAGTTGCTCCATGGCGTGTGGGATCTTCCCGGACCAGGGCTCAAACCCATGTCCCCTGCATTGGCAGGCGGATTCTTAACCACTGCGCCACCAGGGAAGTCCTAGTAATATATTTTATTTCACTCACCATGCCTGAGAACTGTCCCTCATGTGTCCTCGAAAAAAACAGGAACATCAAAGCTAACTTCCCCTCTTCAAAGCCCTGAAGCCAAATGCTCCCCAAATCTTGCTGACTCTGCCTCAGAAATCGGGTTTTCACCAGCCCACCCTATTTATCTCTCCATTAAGCAACTGCAGAAACAACCCTAACTACTCTTCCTTCTCAAAGAAAATCTGGCCAAACCACCACCCGCTGGACCTTTCAGCTGATTCCTGTTGCTCTTAGGATAAACTCCACCCTCCTCAGAACAGTCTCCAAGCTATAGGGACCCCAGATCCTCTCTTTAGAGGAATTTGGGGGTACTAGCTATGTGGGAAGGGGCTCTGTGGAATTTTCCTCAAAGCTGGGTCCACACAGAGTTCTGAATCATTAGACTCTACTCGTGGGCTGGGGCAACTTTTCCTGCGAAGTGTCACATAGTAAATATTTCAGGCTTTGGGGCCATATGGTCTCTGACTCAACTACCACTCACCTCTGCCACTGGGGCATGAAAGCAGCCGTGGACGATAGTTATAGATGGGTGTGGCCGTGTTCCAGTAGAACTTCACCATGGACACATCTTTCCATCTTCCCGATGGTCCCATCTCAGCCACACCTCCGTCCTCTCTCTCCTGCGTCCCCAGCCATCTCTTCATTGGTTTCCTGCATCCACCATCCCTGGTCTTCAGTTTATGTTCCTCACAAGCATCAGAGTAGGTACATCAGTGGACACTTAGCTTGCATCCACGTCCTGGCTATTGTAAATAGTGCAACAATGAACATTGGGGTGCGTGTATCCTTTCGGATTATGTTTTTCTCAGGATATATGCCCAGGAGTCAGATTGCTGGATCATATGGTAGTTCTAATTTTAGTTTTTTAAGGAACTTCCATACTGTTCTCCATAGTGGCTGTTACCAATTTACATTCCCACCAACAGTGTAGGAGTGTTCCTTTTTCTCCACACCCTCTCCAGCGTTTATTGTTTGTAGATTTTTTTGATCATGGCCATTCTGACTGGTGTGAGGTGATATCTCATTGTAGTTTTGATTTGCATTTCTCTAATAATTAGCGATGTGGAACATCTTTTCATGTGCCCGTTGGCCATCTGCACGTCTTCTTTGGAGAGGTTGGAGTTTGGGACTGACATGTATAGAGTACTATATTTAAAATAGATAACCAACAAGGGCCTACTGTATAGCACAGGGAACTCTGCTCAATATTTTGTAATAACCTAAATGGGAAAAGAATTTTTAAAATAATAGAAAAAAAAAATAACAGAGGTTCTTCAATAAGATTAAATTATATCATTAAATTATAATAAACTGGAGAATCAAATGTCAAAAAAAAGGGCTTCCCTGGTGGCGCAGTGGTTGGGCGTCTCCCTGCCGGTGCGGGGGGCGCGGGTTCGAGCCCTGGTCTGGGGGGATCCTGCGTGCCGCGGAGCGGCTGGGCCCGTGGGCCACGGCTGCTGAGCCTGCGCGTCTGGAGCCTGTGCCCCGCAACGGGAGGGGCGGCGATGGTGAGAGGCCCGCGCACCGCGATGAGGAGTGGACCCCGCTTGCCGCGACTGGAGAGAGCCCTCGCACAGAAATGAAGACCTAACACAGCCATAAATAAATTAATTAATTAATTTAAAAAAAATTTAAAAAAAATGTCAAAAAAAAAAGAGTAGATGTGTCAAAGGAAAATCGGATCATGTCCCCACATAAGAACACCTCAACAGATGCCATTGCTCTTCAGATGCACATCCAGCTCTTTACAAGGAACTGCAAATAGAGGGAACTCTGGAATTTCCACACAGAAGGGGCTTAAGGGGGGCAAGATTGGAGGTTGGGGGGGCTCAGGGACCTGCCTTGCAGGGGTGTTTGCACAATGATGTTTGCTGTTACACAAGACGGTCCTTGGAAAGAAAGCAAACAACTCCTTTGAATGCATGTATTTAGGGATTTATAAAGTTAGGTACAGAGGAATAGGAGTGAAAATGTACACACTGTTAGAGTTACTATCCCAATGTTTATGTACCTTAGCTCAACAAACACACCTGGAAGTAGATTGCCGTTATGTGCCAACATTTAAAACCATCATCCATAAGGAAAACAGTGGACCATGGGCCATCACGGGCATTTGGAAGAAACACTCAACTCATCTCAAAACAAGGACACGAGATTTTTCATCCCAGAAAGCCAGAGAAAACCCAGTTATGAACATGACCCAGGGATATAATCTATAAACAGATGGCTAATGTTAAGTATTTTTATGGTTTAGAAACAGACGTCTCCAGAATACTGGGCATTTGTGCTGTTTCTGGGAAAACGGTTCCTGTCCTGAGTTGGATGTCGATGTATATGGAGCTTGGACTTGAGCCTGGCATTTGTAGGTCATTAATCAGGGGAAATTCCATGGTGGGTGGCTGCCCTAGCGTTTTACTTGGCAACTGGGACCAAGCTGACATCCTAACGGCTAGTGTTCAGAGATGGTTTGCTTTTTCTGAGAAATCGTGACCTCCCACGGAACCCCCTTTTGTGTTCAGTTTTTGGCCCAGATCTTGCTTTTATTTATTTATTTATTTATTTATTTATGGCTGCATTGGGTCTTCATTGCCGCGTGCGGGCTTTCTCTAGTTGAGGCAAGCGGGGGCTACTCTTCGTTGCGGTGCAGTCTTCCCGTTGCAGTGGCTTTTCTTGTTGTGGAGCATGGGCTCTAGGGGTGAGGGCTTCAGTAGTTGCGGCACGTGGGCTCAGTAGTTGCGGGGCATGGGCTTCATTGCTCTGTGGCATGTGGGATCTTCCTGGACCAGTGCTCGAACCCGTGTCCCCTGCACTGGTAGGCGGATTCCTAACCACTGCGCCACCAGGGAAGCCCCCAGATCTTGCTTTTAGCAACTGGTTCTTGAAGGACATGGCATGTATGTCTATGCTGAGGATGGAAGGAAGTGTTTGGAGCAGGTAAAGAGCTCCTTTGCTCACCTCACCATGAGATAACGTAGGTGAATATGTATTCTTATAATTGTGGGATGGGGGAACGTCCCATTAAACTTAACAAAGAAACCAGCGAATATAAAAGAAAATATTAATAAGTCTGTCTCTCCAAACTGAAAAATTAGAAATGGGGAAACTCCATCATCAATAAGACTTAATGAACAACTGAGCAAAAATGTCACAAAATATATATTCAAAGCATATCTATACAGGCAGAAGGAAGTCAGAGTGTGAAGAGGTCAAAAACGGGGGAAAAAGAACCTCAAAATAGAAGAAATGTAGGCAAAGGATATGGAGGGAGAGAAAGAGAAGAAGAAAGAGATGGAGAAAGAGAAGAAGGAGGAGAAGGAGAAGGAGAAGAAAGAGAAGGAGAAGAAAGAGAAGGAAGAGAAGGAGAAGGAGATGGAGAAGAAGGAGAAGGAGGAGAAGGAGGAGGAGGAGAAGAAGGAGAAAAAGGAGGAGGAGAAGGAGAAGGAAGGAGGGAAGAAAAGTGAAATGTTGAAAAACATCTCCTTTCTTGGGACCCGAAACTGGACATCTAAACCAGAATGAGATGTTGTTTACTCCCATCAGACTGAGAAAGATGAAAAAAGCAGCAACATCCAGGGTTGCTGAGATGTGGAGAAACAGAAAAAGCCTTAGGCTACTGGAGGGTATGTGTGTGGTTGGCACAAGCCTTTCTGGAGAACATAGAACAATAAGTATCAGAGTTAAGGACAGGCAGAACTAAACACATACAAGCCCACTTCTGGACTACAAGAATATTTACAGTATGACATGTCTGTAGGGCACCGATGCAACACAAGGTCAAGAAAATTGGGGGCAAAAAGAATATATAACCATGCACGAGAACACTAAGTGTGAAGACGAGGTAGTGTTTTACTGTCAGAAAAAGTAAGTGCCTTCCTTTAAAAATAAAATTTGTTTTTGAAGAACATTTAGTATCATGATATATTTAATGGGAGAAAACTCAGGATATAAGCCTTGACACAGAGCAGTTTCTCAGCGTGCATGCTATTGACGTTGACTGCCAGATGATTCTTTGTGGGGGAGGGCTGTCCTGTGCATTACAGGCTGTTTAACAGCATCCCTGGTCTCACCCAGTAGATGCTAGTGGCACCCACCTCCCCAGTTGTGACAAGAAAAACGTCTCCAGACATTGCCAAGTGTCCTCTAGAGAAGCAAAGTCTCCCTTGCTTGAGAACCAGCAATACAGACCCTAATCCCAATTTCGAGTCAAAATCATACATTCATCCATCCATTCTTTCTTTTATTCACTCACTTATACATAATCTAGAGCTGTCCAATAGAAATGTAGTGCAAGCTACATACATAATTTAAATTTTTCCAGTCGTCACATTTAAAAATGTAAAAAGAAACAGGTAAAAATAAATTTAATGGTTTATTTCATTTAAACCAACCTATTCAAGGTATGATCATTTTAACACGTGGCACTGGCCACATTTCTAGGGCTCACTGGCCACATGTGGCTGGCGGCTCCCATATTGGACAGCACAAGATTACAAGTATTATTGAGCAGCTCTGTGCACCAAGAACTCTGTGAAACAGACGAATACAGCGGGGGGTGGGGGGTGGGGGGGGAGAAAGACAAGTTTCCTGTGTTCCAGAAACTTCCATTTTAGTGGGAGAAACAGGCACAAAGAAACTACCACTTGACAATGCACTTTGACAGTATCTAGAAAGGTGAAAGAGTGCATTCCTACACGCATCCCAGTGTTCACAGCAGCACTATTCACAATACCCAGGACATGGAAGGGAACTAAGTGCCCATCAACAGAAGAATCTAAAAAAGTGATACAAATGAACTTACTTACCAAAGAGAAATAGACTCACAGACCTAGAAAACAAACTTATGGTTACCAAAAGGGGAAAGGTGGAGGGGGGGAGGGATAAATTAGGAGTTTGGGATTAACAGATACACACTACTATATATAAAATAGATAATCCACAAGGACCTACTCTATATAGCACGTGGAACTATACTCAATATTTTGTAATAACCTATGTGGGAAAAGAATCTGAAAAAGAATATATATATATATATATAAATATATATATTCTTTTTCAGACTTCTTTTCCCACATAGGTTATTACAAACTACTTGAGTATAGTTCCACGTGCTATACTAGAGTAGGTCCTTGTGGATTATCTATTATTATCATCATAGCTAGTGCCTGTATCTGCTGAGACCATTCCCTAGAGAAACTCCCCCCATTTGGGCAAGGTGACACCGAGAAGAGTGTTCATTGCAACGCACCCGAATTTGATAAATCTTATTTGAATGTCACCTGTGTGACAGGTGCAGCCTGGGGACGTGCACCCTCATTTGCAATAGTGAAACCTAGAACCAATCTAAATGTCTTCATGAGGAAACTGGGCGTATATAAGAGGGTAAATCCATACACTGTCATGTTGTGATTCACCTTCAGTGAAGGGATAAGAGCTACACAACATAACGTCATCTTAAAAATAAAAGGGGGCTTCCCTGGTGTCACAGTGGTTAAGAAACCTCCTGCCAATGCAGGGGACACGGGTTCGAGCCCTGTCTGGGAAGATCCCACATGCCGTGGAGCAACGAAGCCCGTGCACCACAACTACTGAGCCCGCATGCCTAGAGCCCGTGCTCCGCAACAAGAGAAGCCACTGCAATCCCGCGTATCGTAACGAAGCGTAGCCCCCACTCGCCGCAACTAGAGAAAGCCTGCGCACAGCAACGAAGACCCAACACAGCCCAAAATAAATAAATAAATAAATTTATTTTAAAAATAAAATAAAACAAAAGGGAAGAAATTGGGAGATTGGGATTGACATATACACACTACCGATACCATGTATAAAATAGGTAACTAATGAGAACCTATTGTAGAGCACAGGGAATTCTACTCAGTGCTCTGTGGTGACCTAAATGAGAAGGAAATCCAAAAAAGAGGAGATATATGTATTCGTATAGCTGATTCACTTGGCGGTACAGTAGAAACTAACACAATATTGTAAAGCAACTACACCCCAATTTAAAAAAATTAAATAAAAAGGAAGAGCATTAGGACCTAGATGCAGAACAAGGACATGCACACAAGTGTGGGACATGGTAAATTACCATTTGTCATTTTTAGCAACAATACTTATTTACGTAGGAAGGATCTAAAAGCATGCACAGGAATGGCAGTTTCCAAATATGGTTGGTGGAGGGAGGTGGGTAGATTTCCAGGGGAGCTCAAGGACCCTCAACTACATTTGTGTCAAATTTCTTTTTTTTTTGAAATTTTGTTTAATTAGTGAATTAGCAAGACCTCCCTTTTTTTTATAGTAAGAACTTTTATTTATTTATTTATTTACTTAATTTGTGTTTTGGCCGCTCAGCATGCAGGATCTTAGTTCCCCAGCCAGGGATCGAACCCGAGCCCCCTGCAGCGGACTCGCGGAATGCTAACCGCTGGACAGCCGGGGGTAAGCCCCTGGGTCCAATTTCTCTTTTAAAAATATTCAGAAACAAAGATGGGGAAAAGTAAAGTTTTGATAAATCTGGGTGTTACATTCGTTATGTCATTCTCTGTATTTCTTCTGTGTGTTTGAGATAATAAGGGTAAATAATAGATAAAATGGTTTCAAGTTGTGGTGAGTATTATGCCAGAAACAGATCAGTATGTGAGACAGATCAGCTCAGGAAGTTAGAGGCCCGACCTTGGCAGTCAGGCAAAGCTGCTCTGGTGGGATGAAAATCGGAGGAGGATGAGGGGCTGGTAGGCGTTCTGAGTGTTGGAGAAAAGCGCTCCAGGCAGAAGGGACAGGAGCAAAGGGCTGGAGGGAGCAAAGAGTACTGGGCATTTAAGGAAATGAAAAAGAGGACCCGTGTAGCTGTACTTCCGTGACAGAGGGAGAGAGCCAGAAGACATGAGGGTCACGGCGGTCTGTGTTTGACAAAAATGTAAAACAATTTTTTGTTTTACAAAAAATAACACCACAATATCTCCCAGCCTACAGGATCCACTGCAGTGTGATCGTAACACTCTCCCCATCCAGATGTGTGGTCCACATGAAAAGATGCTCAACATCGCTAATTATTAGAGAAATGCAAATCAAAACCTCACACCAGTCTGAATGGCCATCATGAAAAAATCCACAAACAACAAATGCTGGAGAGGGTGTGGAGAAAAGGGAACCCTCTTACACTGTTGGTGGGAATGTAAACTGGTACAGCCACTATGGAGAACAGTATGGAGGTTTCTCAAAAAAACTAAAAACAGAGTTACCATATGATCCAGCAATCCCACTCCTGGGCATATATCCGGAGAAAAACACGGTCCAAAAGGATACATGCACCCCATTGTTCACTGTAGTGCTGTTTACAATAGCCAAGACATGGAAGCAACCTAAATGTCCATCGACAGAAGAATGGATAAAGAAGACGTGGTACATATATACAATGGAATATTACTCAGCCATAAAAGGAATGAAATAATGCCATTTGCAGCAACATGGATGGACCTAGAGATTGTCATACTGAGTGAAGTAAGTCAGACAGAGAAAGACAAATATCATGTATCGCTTATACAGGGAATCTAAAAAGAAATGATACAAATGAACTTATTTACAAAAGAGAAACAGACTCATGGACTTAAGAGAACCAACTTATGACTACCACAGGAGAAAGGTAGGGGGAAGGGATAGTTAGGGAGTTTGGGACTGAAATGTACACACTGATATACTTAAAATGGATAACCAACAAGGACTCAGTACTCTGTGGTGACCTAAATGGGAAGGAAATCCAAAAAGGAGGGGATATATGTATATGTATAGCTGATTCACTTTGCTGTACAGTAGAAACTAACACAACACTGTAAAGCAACTATACTCCAATAAAAATTAATTTAAAAAAAAAGAATTAATCATAGGTTCCTGACTGGAGAAACCAGGTTTATGGCAGAGAAATCAGATGCACTTTGATGTGGATGTGGGGTGGATTTGCAATTTCGGTTGGGGGGTGGTGAGGATGCAAGAGTTCCACTTTACAAGTGGTAGGTCTATGTATTAGCTACGCATTGCAGCAAAACGAATTCCCCAAAACTTGGTGGTTTGGAACAATAATTATTTGTCGTCTTTTACAGTTTCTGTGGGTCGGTCAAAGATGTCTCGTGAGACCGCGGTTATCAGACAGCTTGACGGGCTGGGGGATCTGCTTCCAAGGTGGCTTGCCCCCTGGCAAGGTAGCGCTCACTCTGGGAGGGAAAGCTCCGCTCCTGTCCACCTGGGCTTCTTCCTGGATCTGCGTAAGTGTCCTCATGACATGGCGGCCGGCTTCCTCCAGAGCAAGTGCTCCAGGAAACCAAAGCAGATGTGGCCGAGCACTTTACGTCCCAGCCCCAGAAGTCATGCACCGTCGCTTTCACGGGATCCCACGGTCCCAAAGGTCAGGGAGGAGGAGACCACATGAGCACAGGAATGCAGAGGGCAAGGCTATTCGGGGACCACCTTGGAGGCTGGCCACTGCAGCTTCACACACTTGACAGAAATCAGGATGTCAAGTCGGTGGGTGGATAGGTGAGATGGGGGAGCATGTAGGATGTCAAAATGGGGAGACGGGGCATATGGGTGGCACACAGAGCCGCAGCGCCAAATGAAATCCCATGGGGAGAGGATGTGGAGGGCCCAGGACACAGCCCTTCAGAGAGGTCAGGTCAAGCAGAAGGAACCAGCCCAGGTCCATGTGCAAGGAGGTCCAAGTGAAACGGAGCAGGACCCTATGGCCCTTCCCATCCCCCCATGTCCTCAGCCTGCCTTTTGCGTGTGAAAACACTTAAGCCAAAGAATAAGTTTAATCAGAGAAGTGAGAAAATGAAGAAACTGAGGAAAACAGATGGAGACCAAACAATAATAGTCATTAAGCAAAGTCAAGGACCTTTAGTTCCTCCTCAAGGGCTATAGACAATATTCTGAGCCATATCCTGTGAGCTGTCTTATAGATACCGAAACCCCACCACGCAGAAGAAGTTAATTATATGATGACCAGACTGTAGCCATGACATAAGCTGCCATTCCGAGAATTCGCCTCAAAGAAAATGGAAACAAACCGGCATCCAGAATAAAGCAAATTTCCTTTCCACCAACCTGGCCTCTTTATTGGCTTTTGAGCAGCGAGCAGCCTGACGCCACTTTAGGTTACACAAGGAGTTGGGAGGATGATGAGGAAGGGGTCACAGAAGAAAGATGGAAAGATGGAAAGAGTTCTCTAACCATGGCGGGTGGTGAGGTTTTTCCAACACTGAGAAGCTGAGTAGGACGAGGGCAGGGAACTTGCAGCTGGATTTGGCAACAGGGGGTGCTGGGGGGTGGGATAGCAAGCAGGAGGGAATGGGCGGGGCGGGGCGGGTGGTGGGAGAGCTTGCCCCGGGGAGTTGCCCATGAGTGGCTACAAGGTGGGCAGAGATGGGAAGGCAGAGCCAGAGGCCCCCCAGGGGCAAAGCTGGTTTCCAGGTGGGAGTCACAGCACCCCAAAGTAACACTCAGACCTGACCAGGGCCGTGCAGCGTGAGGTTCCAGCCGGCAGCTTTGGGGACCCCTGCCGCATTGAGACGGGCGGAACGCCGGGGTGCGGGTGGGGGCTGGGGAGGGTGGAGATGGCTGGTGGAGCAGGACGGCTGTGCCAGGCGAGGCTTGTTTTCACAGGCCTCCTCTCTCCTCCCCAGCTTAGACCGCTCAGTGCCCCTGCCCCCCTCCCCGCCACCCCAGAGAGGGAGGGGCAGCAGCTGGGGCGAGGACATAGCCTCAGGGAGCCCCGCTAAGCCCCTCCACAGCTCCACGCCCCGAAGGCACGAGGGCTCGGGGCCTGCCGCTCCCCTGTCCTCAGCTCACCGGGATCTGTCGGCTCCTCATCCTCGCAGACGCCAGCCTCTCTTCTCCTGAAGGTGACAGCAGCCCCTCTTCTGCCCTCCCCTGTACCCCAGCCACGGGAGCAGCGGGCTTCTGAAGGGAGGCTGGACCAGGAGGTCCCCAATGTTTCTCACAGGGCTGAGAACATCCTCTTCCCCGAGGCCTCCAGGGCCCTGCGTGACACACCTGCGAAGTGCTCTCCCCCAGAGCACACGCAGACACGGACATGCAGACACACACAGACACGGACACACAAACACACACAGACACGGACATGCAAACACACACACAGACACGGACATGCAGACGCAACAGAGACGCACACACACACAAACACACACAGACAGCGACACGCAAACACACACAGAGACACAGACACACACACAGACACACACACAGACACGGACATGCAAACACACACAGAGACACACACAGACACGGACATGCAAACACACACAGAGACACACACACACAAACACACACAGACACACACAGAGACACACAGACACAAACACAGACACACACAGACATGGACATGCAAACACACACAGAGACACATACAGACACGGGCACAAACACACACAGAGACACAGAGATACACAGAGACACACACACACAAACACACACAGACACGGACACAAACACACACAGAGACAGACACGGACATGCAAACACACACAGACACAGACACAAACACACACAGACACAGACATGCAAACACACACAGAGACACACACACAAACACACACAGACAGGGACACACAAACACACACAGAGACACACAGAGATACACAGAGACACACAGACACACACAAACAGACACAGACACAAACACACACACAGACACACACAGGCACGGACACAAACACACACAGAGACACACAGAGATACACAGAGACACACACACACACACACACAGACACGGACACAAACACACACAGAGACAGACACGGACATGCAAACACACACAGACACAGACACACAAACACACACAGACACAGACATGCAAACACACACAGAGACACACACACAAACACACACAGACATGGACACACACACACAGACACAGACATGCAAACACACACAGAGACACACAGACACACACAGAGACACACACACAGAGACACACAGAAACACACACAGACACACACACAGTGACACACAGACACACACACACATCCCTGCCTCCTTCTCAGCACTCAATCCTCACCCCAGAGAGACCATCCCTGACCCCACCCCCATGCTCCCCCCCGACCCCCCCCTCAGCCACTGTGTCATTTCCTTCACCGTTCTCATCACTGTCTTAAATCACATTCCTCACGACTACACCGTTATCCTTGACCTTCTCCACTGAAAGGTCTGCTTTGTGGGGCTGGGGCCCTTCTCTGTCTTGTTCACTGTTGTATCCACAGCCAGTACAAAGTAGGTACTCAGCTAGCAAATAAACTGGGGCACGCACGGGTATTGCCTCTCAGAACCTAACCCAATGAATTTTTGGGTCCTAGTTTTCACAGACAAGGGATGTGTGTGTGTTCCTCATTTCTCTCTCTCACTAAAAGGTAAACACCCAAAATAATTGAAAACGGGTGTTCAAACAAAAAATTGGTCCACGCACACCCGCGGCAGCATTATCCACGGTAACCAAAAGGTGGAAACGACGCATATGTCCATCAACGGATGAATGCATGAACAACATGTGGTCTATCCACACAATGGGATACTATTCAGCCATAAAAAGTAATGAAGCTCCGACACACGTTACAACGTGGATGAACCTCAGAAGCATCACACTAAGTCCGAACAGAAGCCAGTCCCAAAGGATGCCATATTATATGAAACCACTTGTATGAAAGGTCCAGAATTGGCCAACCTACAGAGACAGAAAGTGGCTTAGTGGCTGCCGAGGGCGGGAGGGTATAGAAGGATAAGGAGGGTACAGAAGGGTATAGAAGGTGACAGCTAAAGGTATGGAGTTTCTCTTTTTAGCAATGACAATGTTCTAAAATGCATTCTGGTGGGAGTTCCCTGCTGGTCCAGTGGTTAGGACTTGGCACTTTCACTGCCGAGGGCCTGGGTTCAGTCCCTGGTCTGGGAGCTAAGATTCCACAAGCCGCGTGGAGCGGCCAAAAATAAAAATTAAAAAATTTTTAAAAAACGGATTCTGGTGATGGCTGCACAGCTCTGTGAATCTACTAAAAACCACTGAATTGTCCTCCCACGGACATCAACTCTATCTCCCCCCCGGAAGTACTTCAAACCCATAAAACAGTAGGAAAAACAGTAGGAAACCTTACGTAGGCAAGAAGGCTGTGAACCTGGAGTTCTCACACACTGTGGTGAGTGTTACAAATTGGTGGGCTATTTCCTCTAACTTTTTAGAGAAAATCCCAATTCTATGGCGATATCCCCCCATAGCAAAAAACCCCCCCAAAACAAAAAAACTCCACAGGATTTTTTTTTTCTGAGGAGAAAAATGTAACAGAAGTCAGAGCAGGGCTTTCCAAAAGAAATATAATGCCAACCCCACATCTAAATTTTAAATTTTCTAGTAGTTACATATTTTAAAAAAGTAAAAGTAGGGAATTCCCTTGTGGTCCAGTGGTTAAGACTCTGCACTTCCACTGCAGGGGGCATGGGTTCCATCCCTGTTCAGGGAACTAAGATCCCGCATGCCACGCGGTGCAGCCGAGAAAATATGTATGTATATAAAGGTAAACAGGTCAGATTAATTTAACGAATACATTTTATTTCACCCAACGTCTCCAAAGGAGTATCATTTCAATATGTCATCACTATAAAAGACATTTCTGAGGTACCTTACATTATTTTTGTCATGATACGTCTTTGGATCTAATGTGCATTTTGTACTTACGGTGGAGCCTATTTCAGGTCTGATAATCCACAGGTCAAGTGCCCAAGAACCACGCGGGGCACGTGGTTGCCGTGTTGGATGGTGCACCCCCAGAGTACTGAGAATACTGAGTGTCCAAAATCAGAGGGGCCTACGCTCTATAGTGTAGGGGAGGGAAAAATCCTTCTGCCACCCGCCTTAGGTTCCCACCTACAGCTGGGGCCTTGTAAATGAGACTGGCCAAAGGCAGGTTAACAAGAGGAAAACAAACAGACGTTTAAGAGCAGTGCATCTTGCACGTACACATAGAAGCACCCGGG